>NC_090297.1:142250711-142550711 GCF_039906515.1 Pseudorca crassidens
AATGAATACTAAGCTCAATGAAAAGATTAACAAGTCTTTGTCTATTCTGGCAGTAGTTCCATAAATACTTGTTTCAAATGAAGGAATGTTCAGCCAGTCCTGAGACCCAGCAGGCTTATCATGCTATGGCTATGGCCAGCCCAAGAGTTTTAAAAAGCCAGAATTTAGAAAATGAACATCTGAAAATGGAGCTGTAGGCTGCCACCCATCAGCAATTCGTTTCTGCACGGCTTACAGCCACTTAGGACTTGACTGGGTGGCTCACTGCCAACGATGCGTTAAGCATACAAGGATATATTCTCCTAGGCAGCTCTTGCAACCTCACATGATTTGCAGAGTTGGGCACTAGTCTGGAAAAACACAACAAAAAACCCTATAACCACAAGCCAGCCTTAGAGCTTAGCGAGCAATTCCAGCCAGATCAACTTTGGTTTAGGAGCAACCAGGGAAGCATCATTTCCTAGGACCAGACAAAACAAATTTCAGTTACTGTGTGGCATTTCATGATCCCATCCATGAATGAAGCTTAATACGTCCCCTGCTGGGCGAAGTCTATATGGTGAACCAGGGACGGATGCAAAGGATGTGTTTTTCCCCTTCCACCTCATCATTCTTGCCTGCCAGACCAGGCCCCTTAGCGGACCCTGTTGTAATACAGGTCCCCACGCTCAGGAAGGTCCCCAGGCAAGTGTTCCCTCATCTTGGCTGTCAAATGATGGTACATGATCGCCTAACCCCAATGCTATGGAGCTGGCACTGGATGCTGGGTGAGCAGCTTATCTAAACCTTCCATTCACTTTGATACTAAATGCTAACTTTACCCTTGATTGGGCCATTACATCACATTTCCACTACTGATAATTTCTCACTGTGAGCAGCATATTAGTTTGCTAAACATGGACAAGGAAAATTGCAGTACAACTGTCTCATTTTTTTGGCATCCAAAACCTATAAGCGTGCTAAACTTGTTTGTACTTATAATTAGATACAGAAAGATACCCAGCACGATAAGACTAGAATGGGCTGCAATTTTATATGTGAAAAATCTCAAATGCTCTTTCCTTTGCCCATCCTTTCTGTGCCTATGGGTGAGAGCAAACAGTGGTAGCATCAAAAAGTTACAACAGTTGTGAAGACCAAAGAGCCCTTATGTGCTTGCTGGGCACGGATCTAAACATTTGATACACAATATTTAAGTTAATCATTAATGCAGCTCTGGAGGGTTAGTATTAGTCCCCATATGCAGATGAGGAGAGTCAGACTCAGAAATGGTAATCACTGTCCCCAGGTCACACAGCAGGGAGGTGGCAGAAAAGTGATGCAATTTCAGATCTCGCTCACTTTAAAGTCACCAAAATTTTACCTTGAAGCTATACCACCAGTCTAACTGGGTAAATTGCTTTTCTGATTCCAATCCCAATTCAAACTGCAAGAGCCAGTTTGAATGGCTCAAAAGAAGGCACACACACAAAAACGTAAGTTAAAGACAAATACTAAATGAATCCCCTGGCCCTGAGCTACACACCTCCAACGACTGCCCTCACTGGACACAGAAATCAATGAAATGTTAAGTGCAACATGACGGGCATTTAGCTAGATTTCGTGGTGGACAGCTCCACAGCTGACAAACCAGGCCCTGCAGGGATGCATGCGTCTTCAGAAACACCTGCGAGAAATGTCCAGCCCACTGTGGAGCCTTCGCCAAGCAAACCGTTTGCAAAGTGTTTGGACCCTCTTAACCAGTCGATCGATTTTACAAAATGTTTCCACCAGGCAGCCAGTGGAGTCGCGGGAGAGTTCCTGGCTGAAAGGGAAGCTCACAGAGGGAAGAGTTCAGTGCCAGTCTGCCTGTGGAAATGTTAGCAGAAGCATCTGTTGGTTGGTCCCCACTGGCCAAACGGCGAACATTTGTTTTGCTGAAACAAACGCTTTCATTTAAAAACGTTTGCTGATGAAACCGTCATCTGATACGAAGTTTTCTTCCACTCCGGTTTCTGAGGCTGTGGCCTTCTCTCTCCAGCAGTATTACCCCTCTGAGGCTATAGCTGCTTTAACAACCTCTTCTTTGCTACTGACAGACGTTCTGATTTTATAACCATAATACACTACTTGAAGCTGAGGGGATAAATATATTTAGACTTGCCTCACCTGGATAAATCACTGTTCTTTACAGAGAACTTAAAAAACAAACAAACAAACAAAAAAACCGTACAATCTAAAAAGTAATTGCAAAATAGTTAAAAGATTAGTGAAAACAAATTCTTTCCTGTGACATTTGCTGGAAAAGAAACCTCTAATGTTCTGCGGTGCTTTTCCATAAAACTACAATGTAGATTTATGACTCTATTCATATTGTTTCAGTCTATTAACTGTCCCTAAATGGTTCTTAATTAAGCCCTTTAAAATAAACTCCAAGCAACTAAATATGTTCAGAGAGAAGCAAATTAAAGTAAGTACGGGGACCTCCCTGTTGGCGCAGTAGTTGAGAATCCGCCTGCCAATGCAGGGGACATGGGTTCGAGCCCTGGTCCAGGAAGATCCCACATGCTGCGGAACAACTAAGCCCGTGTGCCACAATTCCTGAGCCTGCACTCTAGGGCCCACGAGCCACAACTACTGAGCGCGTGTGCCACAACTACCAAAGCCCGTGTGCCTAGAGCCCATGCTCTGCAACAAGAGAAGCCACCACAATGAGAAGCTCGAGCAACGCGACGAAGAGTAGCCCCCGCTTGCCACAACTAGAGAAGGCCCGTATGCAGCAACAAAGACCCAACACAGCCAAAAATAAATAAATAAATAAAGTTAAGTACAGATAAAATCCTATCGGTAGAAGCAACATCAGGGTATGCCCAGTACTCCGTGCCATTGGGAAACCTCATCCACAATTTTGTATCGTTACCATGACTCTCCAGAGACACCGTCATGGGAATTTTCTGGTGATCAAGTGGTTAAGACTCCGTGCTTCCACTGCAGGAGGCGCGGGTTTGATCCCTGGTGGGGGAAGTAAGATCCCATATACCATGCAGCATGGTCAAAAAAAACCCACAAAAAAACGCAGCAAAGACACCATCACCCATGCCTGCACACACTCAACATGAAAGTTAATGTTGGCTGCGGAAGCCAGAGTAATACAATTTACAATTACTTGAGGTTTTTATAACAATATTAAATCTAGAAACTCTTCATCTGTAAAAAATTTTATATTTAAGTCTATCACTTTGCACAAGGTTTTTAATATTTGATGATGCAAAAGCCAACCCTTGGAAAAGGGATTTAAATTATACCTCCCATGACCAGTTTTGTTTCTTTCCATTTAGAAAATCCCTTGCTTTCTTCCATCCTTCCACCTCACAGGTGGTCTAAAACAATCTTAAGAAAAAACAAAAGAGGAGTACATGGTCTTAATATAAGTCATGCTTTCCTATAATTGCTAGATGTATATTAGTAAGTTATATCAGAATAGAAAGTGAAAAAAAACCCCACATGTTCTATGTCATAGATTTTATACAAAACACTGTAATATATACTTCTGGCAAATTAAAAACAAAAATGTAGCTATAATAAACTACTAGAAAATGGTATAGAAAAATTCTTTAACCCTCCCACTTCCTCCTGTACAGAAGTTGACAAATACTCTTCTCTACCCCTCACTTACCTCACTGCTTCTCCTCAGCTCATTTTCCTTGGTCTGACTCGCCTGTAAGGTCTGTTCAGTTCTACTGAACTTTTCCTTAAACTCTTCCAATTTTTTTTCCAGCTGGTGCTTTACAGATGTGACCTACAAGTAGAAAACAAAGCAAAGCTTCATTTTTCTTTACTTTTTAAATAACTATGTATTCTTAAAGAATAAAAAGGTCATGGAATATAATAATTGATATCATCTATTTTGGTTGAGACCCACTATACATAACAGCTTAATAAGGCCCTAGAAGTTGAACTTAAAATACCGTCATGTCAACCTGTGACATTACTTGGCAGCAGCATATGTTGATGAAAAAGGCTGGGTTTGAGGAGGAAGCCACAAGGAAAACAATTAACCACAAAAAAATAAAACAACTAAATAGTAATAAACTAATTTTAAAAAATGAGATAAGAAATAACAAAAATTGAGAAAACAAACTGGGAGAACACATTTGCAATAAATACAACAGAATAAAAACGATATTTCCAAAATACAACACATAAAGCATATCTATGATTCAATATACAAAGAGGCAAGCCCATTTATAAAAAGAGCAAAGGACAGAAACAGAAATGTTATACAAAAGATACAAATGGCAAATCACCTTCTGAAAGAAATAACCTCAATGGTAATCAAGAAAGTGTGAATTGGGACTTCCCTGGTGGTCCAGTGGTAAAGAATCCGCCTTACAATGCAGAGGATGCGGGTTCGATCCCAGGTCAGGGAACTAAGATCCCACATGCTGCAGGGCAACTAAGCCCATGTGCCGCAACTACTGAGCTCGCGCCTCTCAACTAGAGCCCACGTGCCACAAACCACAGAGCCTACGTGCTCTGGAGCCCACACGCCACAACTAAAGAAGAGAAAACCCGCACTCCACAACTAGAGAGAAGCCCGTGCACCACAACGAAGAGCCCTCACGCCGCAATAAAGACCTGAGGCAGCCAAATAAATAAATATATATATTTTAAAAGTGTGAATTAAAACAATGATAACATTTTTCACTCCTTAGTTGGCAAAATTTTAAAAACCTGGACTATCTCCTATTAGGAGGATGGGAGGAAACAGGCCTCTTACAGCTGGTGTCAGGTGAACTGCTACGACTTTTCTGGAGTACCTATCACAATTGGAAGTACCTATTTGGAAGTACCTATCACACGTGAGAACACATATGCCCTCGAGGCCATCAATGTCACATGTAGGAAGCTGTCCTACAGAAGCACCAGCAACACACACCTTTACCTGCCCAATGATACCACCAATGGTGCTACATGAACCTAAATACCCATCAGTAGGGGAATGACGAAATAAACTACAAAACATCCGATAAAAACAAGGCTCAGACACTACCAACAGAATGCTTCCTTTTAAACCAAAAAAAAAAAAATTATACATTTGCGAATGTATCTTTTTAAAAGTCTTGGAGGACATCCAATAAATAGTGCATAACAATTTATCCTGGCACAGGAAGATTTTTTTTCTTTTTTCCAAACTTGGACAGATGGATAGATAAAGGAATGACTCTATTAGAACTTCAGATGATCCCTTGTATGTAAGAGATATCAATAAATGTTGGCTGTCCGCATTTCACCTGCATTCCCCCATCCCCAGCTCCTCTGCTACTAGAAATCAACATGTCCTAGGCTGCTATATCTTACATTTGGGAATTAACCTGTATTTTTCATATGAGACAACCTAATTGGTAAACCCTCACTTTTAGAAAATAAACAAACACTAAGAAAATAAGTATAACTCTGACAACAGGTGAATACCTGACATATTCAGCATAAAACTCTAAAATGTGTCACCCTCTCAGGGAAAATGGGTGAAGTCAAGAAAAGAATGAATTGGGAATTCCCTGGCGGTCCAGCAGTTAGGACTCTGCGCTTTCACTGCTGAGGGCCCATGTTCAATCCCCGGTTGGGGAACTAAAATCCCACAAGCCTCAGGGCGCAGCCAAAAAAAAAAAAAAGAAGAAAAGAATGAATGACCACATTCCACATTGCTTCTTCTGAGAGCATAAGGCTCTGGATATTTAGTGCTTCCGCATTGCAGATGGAGCAGGAAACTAAACAGACGAGACCCTGTCCTCATGGAAAGATCTGAGTGATGGAAGGAAGATAATATCTTTTTAAATTAATTAATTTATTTATTTTTGGCTGCATTGGGTCTTCGTTGCTGCACGCGGGCTTTCTTTTTAGTTGCGGTGAGTGGGGACTACTCTTCGTCGCAGTGCGTGGGCTTCTCATTGCGGTGGCTTCTCTTGTTGCGGAGCACAGGCTCTAAGCGCACGGGCTGCAGTAGTTGTAGCATGCGGACTCAGTAGTTGTGGCTCGTGGGCTGTAGAGCGCAGGCTTAGTAGTCGCGGTGCACGGGCTTAGTTGCTCCACGGCATGTGAGATCTTCCCCAGACCAGGGCTCGAACCCGTGTCCCCTGTATTGGCAGGCGGATTCTTAACCACTGCACCACCAGGGAAGCCCCAGAAGATAATATTTAAATAAACAAATAACTCTATTGTATGTCAGGTGATAGACTTTATGGAGAAAAATAAAGCAAGGTAAAGAAACAGAAAGTACCTGAGGGCAAGGGTCTATGTAGTGACCACGGGAAGATGTCATTCATAAGGTGACACTGGAGCAGCAAGTCTTCAGATAGTGAAGGCTCACACCCTACAGATCTGTCTGGGGATGGAGCACCCCCAAGAGCAAAGCCCAAAGCTGCCACTTGCTGGGTGTGTCCCCCCATGGCAAGGAGGCCACGTGGACAGGTAAGCAAAGGGAGAGTAGGAGATGGGGTGAGCGGGTAAGGTGGTGGGAAGGCCACCTAGGCTCCTGCATACATTTGGAATGACCTGACTCTTACTCTGAGAAATGGGGAGTAACTGCAGACTTCTGAGCAGAGGAGTGACATGATCTGACCTATACTTGAAAAGACTCCCTCTGGCTGCTGATTGAAAACACACTGTGAGGAGGAAGGGTGGAAGCAGGGAGACCAGTTAGGATGCTGGTACAGAAACCCAGGTGAGAGATGATGTGTCTTAGACCACATATAGAGCTGGAGATGGTGAAAGCAGTCAGATCCAGTATAAAACATAAAGACAGAGAAGTCAGGTTTATTCTTAGCAGGGAGGTATGTGGCACATGAAAGGTTTCTGGGGTAGCCAACAAGATTCTATCCTCTGACATATATAATGGTCACAAGAGAGGCATGCCTTATAGTAATTTATTGTTGTACATTTGTTCTATATAGATTTTGTGTTCTAACCCACAAAAAAGTTTATACTATTCATATAATACACACATATACTCATGCATGAAAATATACATATGCACAGATATACACAAATACACATGCACACATGTGTGTGTGTGTGTGTGTGTGTGTGTGTGTGTGAATAAATAAAGGTAGAGCCAGCAGAGTTTTAATGGATTACTTTGAGGTGTTGAGAGGAAAAGAGGAGGTGAAGATGACACTGAGGTTTTAGCCTGAGCGATGTGAAGAATGGAATTGCTATTTACTGGGACAAGGAAGACTAAGCAAAGAACAAGTCTGAAAAAAGTTGGAGTTCCATTAATAACATGTTTCAAGTGTGAGATGCCTATTACGTGTGTGACTGGAAATATCAGATGCACACCCACAAGTCTGAAATTCAGACCAGACATCCAGGCTGGAGATATAAACATGGATGTCATCGTCACATGGATGACACAGAAAGCCATAAAAGCAGATGAGATCATTTGTGCAGGGAGTGTTAAATAAGTAAATTATAATTTTCAGTGCTTTGACTATTTGGAAGCATAAATACTTGGGATAGCTCCCAGCTGGTGGCATGACCAAGAACCACTGGAATATCAGAGACGCCCACAGACCTTCAGATCTGAGATCCTCACTCACTGCACTCCTTCTCTAAACAAGAAAACCCAGACCCAGAAAGGTTCAGTTTGCTCTCCACTTTGATACGTAAGGAAAGTGAGGATAGAGCTTTTTTTTTCTTTCTTTAAAGGTACCATATGTCCGCTGTGGTACAGAAATGACATGTATTAAAAAGAGGATGGGGAGGTTAAGGAGGAGGGAGAAATCAGTTAGCACCCTACTTTATCCAGTTCAGCCTGGAGGATGTTGTGCATGTTCTTGGCTTGCTGTAGCTCCTGGGTGAGCTTGGCTTTCATCTGAGTGAACTCTTGGTCCAGGGTTTGGAAGGAACGCTGTTGACGGGAGAGCTCCTAAAAAGCAAAAGACAAATGCATCAAACTGATGCTGGTTAACAAGGGAGATCCTAGGGCGAGACCCATTCTTCCCCCAGGCAATGCTCTTCTGTAAGAGCAGAAGATTATGGGAGCCGGTCTGCGACTACCTGATGATTGATATAGGCAGCCTTAGCACGGGTCCCGGGCATCAGATCCGGGTCTCTGAGCGGAAGAGGAAGGAGTCCGCCAGGAGAACACATGGAAACTGGCCTGTTCCCGCCTCATCCCCGACTTAAATGAATCACCTCTGTTCTGAATTATCCAGGGGCAAAAGAGTAGAGCCGAGCTGTAGCCGGTCACAACTCGGCTGAGAAATCAACACACTCAAAAATGGAGTTTAAAATGTCAAATAGCTTATGCCACTGACCATTGAGAATGACAGGAAGGAAATGCCACCAATTAACTTGGATAATCACACAGGGACACCAGGTTAACATTCCCAGTCACTCTCATTGAAAGACTATAGACCCATTTCAAGGCTAACTCACCAGAAACTGATACCAAGCCTTATGCAAGGGCATCTTCAGCCCTACTTTGTCTGCCAACTTCATTCCCCTCCCCATCAATTACCTTCCTAATGTATTTGCCAACTCACAGCCTTTAAATACACCTGCTGAATGTAATACAATTTCCTTTAGAACACAGAGTGTTTGAAATAAGAAATACAATCCTTTCCTACTTGGTGTCAAATTTCAAACAAATCAGAAAATGTGGATTAAAAAAGAACATTCTAAGTCCCTTCTCCAGTCAAAAACTAAAAGATGGAAAAGTGTGAAGGAAAATATAGTGCCTTTTCCGCACAAAGCATTTCCCGTCTAGTGGAACATCCCAAATAATGACAGACACTCCTCTTTTCAAATGATCAAACTAGGAAATGCCGACAAGAGCCTTCTGGACAAACTCCTCATGAATCCATTTACCTTACCTCTTGGAACTCTTTTTCTTTTTCCTTGATTTTCTGTTCCAGAGAACATCTGGCACTTTCTGCATTTTGACGCTGACAACTCAAATCTTCAGTCAATTTTTTCAGTTTTTGCTCCAAAGCAATACACTAACAACAAATTAAGACACTCAGTACAAAACAAAATTATTCTTGGAAAGAAGCAAACATTCTGAATTTTAGAAAAATTAGTCCCATGATCTGGTTCAAGTTTAACATAGTGTTTTGACATTTTTATTTCATAAAAAGTTGGGTTTAAGACAATTAGTCAAGTACCAAAACCACTACAATTATTTTAGCACACATAAAATTATATTTGGGAAATATTAGCAAGGATGTAAAGCATTAGACCATTTAAATAAATACTTCATAACTTGTGCCATGAAAAAAGAAATCAGCATGTCTGAATAATGATTCACCTAATGATTTTTTGGTTTTGCTTTTTTTTTTAGAAGATGTTGGGGGTAGGAGTTTATTTATTTATTTTTGCTGTGTTGGGTCTTCGTTTCTGTGCGAGGGCTTTCTCTGGTTGTGACAAGTGGGGGCCACTCTTCATGGCGGTGCGCGGGCCTCTCACTATCGCGGCCTCTCTTGCTGCGGAGCACAGGCTCCAGACGCGCAGGCTCAGTACTTGTGGCTCACGGGCCTAGGTGCTCCGCGGCATGTGGCATCCTCCCAGACCAGGCTCGAACCCATGTCCCCTAGCATTAGCAGGCAGACTCTCAACCACTGTGCCACCAGGGAAGCCCTCACCTAAAGTTTTGTTGCACGGGAATGAGAGGTTAAAATGCAGTGATGTTGGGCTTCCCTGGTGGCGCAGTGGTTGAGAGTCCGCCTGCCGATACAGGGCACACGGGTTTGTGCCCCGGTCCGGGAGGATCCCACATGCCGCGGAGCACCTGCGCCCGTGAGCCATGGCCGCTGGGCCTGCGCGTCCAGAGCCTGTTGCTCCGCAACGGGAGAGGCCACAACAGTGAGAGGCCCGCGTACCGCAAAAAAAAAAAAAAAAAAAAAAAAAAAAAAAAAAAAAAGCAGTGATGTTGACCTGCGTAATTTAGAGGCTATAAAATAACCAGAGGGTACCCATTATCCTCATGTGATAGTGTTTTTCAAGCACAACAGATTTTGTGGGAAACTTAAATATTAATATGCATCTTTCCACAATGCTCCCACTATGCCATTTTAAATATCTGGAGGTTCACAGCACTCCAAAGAATATCACAATGGGTTTTAACCAAGCTGCCAAAGGCAACACGAAGAACATGCATTTGCCCTTTTACATAGCCATTTATCTTTTTTTTTAATTGAAGTATAGTTGATTTACAATGTTGTGTTAGTTTCAGGTGTACAGCAAAGTGATTCGGTTACACACACATATGTTCTTTTTCAGATTCTTTTTCATTATAGGTTATTACAAGATATTGAATATAGTTCCCTGTGCCTTACAGTAGGTCCTTACTGTTTACCTATTTTATATATAGTAGTGTATATCTGTTAATCCCAGTTTATCCCTCCTCCCACTCTCCCCTTTATAACCATAAATTTGTTTTCTATGTCTGTGAGTCTGTTTCTGTTTTGTAAGCAGGTTCATTTGTATCATTTTTTAGATTCCACATATAAGTGATATCAGGTGATATTTGTCTTTCACTGTCTGATTTACTTCGCTTAGTATGATAAGCCCTAGGTCCATCTATGTGGCTGCAAATGGCATTATTTCATTCTTTTCTATGCATAGCCAGTTATCTCTAAAATAATTTTTAAAACATGAACTACATCAAAATTTAGGATGCTCTTCTAAAATTAAATCTTCAAGTGTTAAAACCCATTCCTCTGATGCTTCCCTGTGGTGTTCAAATCCTTGAACTGCCCTACAAAGCAACTCTAACTTCCCAGGAAAGAATGAGAACAACTCACATTAGTGGGGGAGAAGTCCTGTTCCAAAAGAAATGTGCCCCAGTTTGGCAAATCTCTCCACTAATGTATTTCTCTGAGACTCATTATAGTCCGATTTAGAACTATTAGAACTATTAGAAATTTAACAGAAAATTCAGAGGAAAAGAAAACATTATGTAAGACTTTCCTGGAAGACCAGACACCAACTATTAACTAACCAAAGATGAAAAGATAAAGCTGGTCTGATTTTGCAAATATCATAACTTTAAAATACTGGATTCAAAAAGTAAAATATTGAGCAGTTGTTCAAATTAATCCACTGCTTTGAACATTAAGACACCTTTGTCATTAACCTTATTGTTCTTGAATTTTTAAATCCCTAAGGAAAAGTATGAAAGAAATTATTTCTAATAATAATAAATATGAACTCAACAAATATGTCTAGCACCATGCTAGGCACTGGGGATATAGCAGTAAACAACTCAGACAAAAATCATTGTTGCCTAAATGATGGTCTAAAATTTTGACAGGGACTTCCCCAGTGGCACAGTGGTTAAGACTCTGTGCTCCCAATGCAGGGTGCCCAGGTTCAATCCCTGGTCAGGGAACTAGATCCCACATGCATGCCGCAACTAAGAGTTCACATGCCACAACTAAGGAGCCTGTGTGCCACAACTATGGAGCCCCTGAGCCGCAACTAAGGAGCCTGCCTGCCACAACTAAGACCCATCGCAACCAAATAAATAAATAAATATAAAAAATAAAATAAAATAAAATTCTGACAATTTTCAGGGGGGAAAAAAAACATGCATGGCAGAGTAGATGAATGAACCCTTGGCACCCTCTGCTGGCACTCCGTCAAACTGCAACATATTCCACTATAGGATCTCAGGATCAATCAATTCTTTCTTATTAGAAACAGTAGCTTAAAAAAGAGCCTTTAAGAGTAATTTATATTTTATTTAGATTATTTTTTATGCTGATATTTATGATGCACAATCCATGTGCAAGTACCTGGCCACTAGGTGTCATGAATGCTCCATAATACTCTAAAAAAGGGTCCAGAGCTCAAGTCCTTTAAAAATATACAGCATATGACCCTGGAGACTCAGTGCTCTGAACCAATGAGCTTTTCGCTGTAAAATACGGGTGCTGAAGTCTAGCTTTGCTGCCAGTCCCAGCACTCTGTTTCCACATGAGTTCAAACCTTGCATCCCACACGGTTTGTAAATACTTGGAAAAGAAGCATACGAGAAACAGCGTATGTTCACTAAAGCACACGGTATTGATTTTGGCTAAATTAGCTCCATTTTATTTAATAGGTAGTTCTAATGGTACATCAGGGAATAGCATAAACAAAGCATAATCTGATTTCAGCAACATATTGGACAAGGTCATATTATCTTTAGAGACAAGATGGAGAAAGGTGGACTGAATTTTCAGTTAGGTGGGTTTGTAATTTACAGGAAAAAAATGGAATACAAAAAGCATTGAACGAATGAGTCTTAAGAACTTGGAGAGGAGTCTCCAACAGAAAGAAAGCCAGAGCTATATTCTCAGCACTGTCCTAGTCAAAAATCCTAATTCATGATCTGGTAAGAAGAGACTTCATCAAATATGCTAGCCAGTACAAGGATTTGGTGACCTTGTCACACCAAAACCAACAAGACAAAATGTAAAAGGATAAGTATAATTCTCTTATATGAGAAGGCGTGACTTGGCAGAAGTGCAACTGAAAATGAGCTTCACTGACAAGGAACTTTATTGATATAATAATAACAATTATTATTATAAGTTCACCATGTGCCAGGCACTATATGCCAAAACCTTTATAAAAATTATCACAGGTACTTCCCTGGTAGTCCAGTGGTAAAGAATCTGCCTTCCAACGCAGGGGACACGGGTTCAATCCCTGGTCAGGGAACTAAAATCCCACATGCCGTGGGGCAACTAAGCCCACGTGCCACAACTATTGAGCTTGCGTACCTCAAAGAGAGAGCCCACATGCCACAACTAGAGAGAGAAAACCCACACACCACAACTAGAGAGAAGCCTGTGCACCACAACAAGAGAGAAACCCGAGCAGACCACACGCCGTACCGAAAAGATCCCACATGCGTCAACAAAGACCCCGTGTGCTGCAACTAACATCCAATGCAGCCAGAAAAAACAAGGAAAATAAATAAATATTTTTTAAAAATTATCACAAACTTTACAGCAATCCTATGACAAAGGCATTATTATTAACACCATTTTATTGATTAGGACACTGAAGTTCAGAAGTTAATTAAATAGCTCCAAAGCAACACAACTGGGATGTAGTAGAGCCAGGGTTTGAATCCAAGTCTTTCCAACTTAGAAAACCAAATTACAAACCCAGACTGCACAAAGAGAATAAATATATAGATCAAGGGAGATCATGTTCCTTCATACATCTAAGCCACAGTTACCAAGAATTTCTCGGTGCAAAGCACTGCACTAGAAGAATTCTAAAAATGAACCTGGACTACCACTTCCAGGTAGATGGAAGAGATGAACATTTCCCTCTACCTCCCACCAAGAATAATCCAAAACCTTGCACATTACATTAAAACAAACATTAAAAAGCTCTGAAAAAAAGAGAAGAAAGATTAACAAGAGACTTTGGAGCCCAAGGAAAAACAAGACAGTGCTGAAAGAAAAAAACTGTTAACATTTAGAATCCTATACCCTGCAGAAATATCTTCCAGGAATGAAGAGGAAATCAAAACATTCTCAGACAAAAGAAAATTTAGAGGATTTGTAACTACACTAAAAGAATGGTTAAAGGATGTTCTCTAAACAGAAAGGAAATAATGAAAGAAGGAAATATGGAAGGAATCATGAAGGAAGGAACAATAAGTTAATGAACAATAAACATATATACAATAGGCTTTCCATCTCTTCTTCAGTTTTCTAAATTATGTTTGACAAGTGAAGCAAAAATTATAACACTGTCTGATGTGGTTCTAAATGTATGTAGAGAAAACACCGAAGGAAATTATACTATAAATGGGGGAGGGTATAAGGGCAAAAAGAGAAGTAAATTTTCGATAATTTATTAGCGTTGATAGAATGACAACACCAATAAACTGTGATAAATTGTATGTATATATACATTATCTAAAACAATCATTATAAAAGCTCTACCACGAAATACACTCAGAAACACTATCAATAATTCAAAAGGGAATTCTAAAAAGCGTTCAAGTAACCTACAGGAAGGCAGGAAAAATGAAAGAGAAATGAAAAATGAAAGAAATAAAAAACAAAAAAAAGATGGAAGACTTAAGCCATGACATATCAATAATTACATTGAATATCAGTGATCTAAATATACTAATTAAAAGACAGATAGTGTTTCTAAAAGGGAATAGTGTTTTAAAAGAGTGGATTAAAAAATATGACCCAACTATACGCTGTCCACACAAAACTCACATTAGGCCTATTTTCTAATTTATAGTTAGGTCATACTTTTTAATTTAATAGCATAGATAGGCTGAAATTAAAAAGACAGAAAGAAATACATCATGAAACATAAACCAAAGGAAAGCTACAGTGGCTATATTACTACCAGATAAAGTAGACTTCAGAATAAAAAAAATTACCAGAGACACTGAGGGCTATTGCATAATGATAAGGGTCAATCCACCAAGAAGACATAGCAATCCTAAACGTTTATGGACCGAACTACAGAACTGCAAAATAAGTGAAGCAAAAACTGATAGAACAGAAAGGGGAAATAGACAAATCAACAATTATGGGAGACTTCAATATCCATCTCTCAACAATTGCTAGAGCAACTAGACAAGAAATCAGCAAAGATACAGAGGAATTCAACAAAGAACGTTAACCAACAGGAGCTAATGACACTTTTAGAACATTCCATCCAACAAGAGAATATACATTTTTTTCCAAGTGCCTATGAAACATATACCAAGATAGACCATATACTAGGCCAGAAAACCCCCACAAATTTAAAAGACCTGAAATCATAAAGTATATTCTCTGAACACAGTGGAATCAAACTAGAAATCAGTAACAAAAAGAGAAAAAGCTCCAAACACTTGGAAACTAAACAAGGTATTTCTGAATAATCAATGAGCCAAAAAGGAAGTTCCAAGAAAAAAAAATTTTTTTAGTACATTAAAGAATAAAAATTAAAATACAATATATCAGGGACTTCCCTGGTGGTGCAGTGGTTAAGAATCCGCCTGCCAATGCAGGGAACACGGGTTCAAGCCCTCGTCTGGGAAGATCCCACATGCCGCAGAGCAACTAAGCCCATGCACCACAATTACTGAGCTTGTGCTCTAGAACCCACGAGCCACAACTACTGAGCCCGCATGCCACAACTAGTGAAGCCCATGCGCCTAGAGCCTGTGCTCTGCAACAAGAGAAGCCACCACAATGAGAAGCCCACGCACTACAACAAAGAGTAGCCCCTGCTCCCCGCAACTAGAGAAAGCCTGTGCACAGCAACGAAGACCCAATGCAGCCAAAAATAAATAAATAAATGTTTTTAAAAATTATTTTAAAAAATACAATATATCAAAATTTGCAGAGCACAGTTAAAGCAGTACTGAGAGGGAAATTTATAGCATTAAATGTCTGCATTAGAAAAGAAGAAGTCTCAAGTCAGTAAGCTAAGCTCCCCACCTCAACAACCTAGAAAAAGAGGAGCAAAATAAACCTAAAGCAAGCAGAAGGAAATAACAGAGAGGAAAAAAAATTTAAAAATCAATGAAATTGAAAATAGGAAATAGAGAAAAATCAATGAATTAAAAAGCTGACTCTTTGGTAAGATCAATAAAAGAGCAACAAAACTGTCAAGTTCCTAGCAGTACTGACAAAGAGAAAAATAGAGAAGACACAAATATCAGAAATGAACAGGGAATAAACCTGACCTACAGACATCAAAAGAATAAGGAAATACTATGAACTCCACATGCACAAATTTGACAATTTAGATGAATTTCCTCTAAAATCACAAAATAACCCAACTCATCCAATGTGAAATAAATAATTTTAATAGCTGTGTAACTATTTAAAAATTGAATTTATAATTTTAAATCTCCCAAAAAAGAAATCTCCAGGCCCAGATAGTTTCATGGAGAATTCTACCAAATGTATAAAGATGAAATAACACCAATTCTGCACAATCTCTTCCGAGAAGAGAAGGGAATGCTTCCCAATGCATTTTATGAAGCTAGTATTACCGCTGATACAAATACCAGACAAAGACAGTACAAAAAGAGAAAACAGCTGAACAACATCCCTCACAAATATAGACACGAGAATCCTTAACAAATTATTAGCAAATAAAAGTCAGAAATATATAAAATGAATTATACACCAAGACCAAGTATGGTCTACTCCAAGGATGAAAGACATTCAAATATCTGAAAAGCAATCATTGTAACCCATCATATTAACAAGCTATTATTTTATATAATTACACGAATCTATAATTATCTTAAAATAAAAAGGATTAATTTGAAAAAAAAGAAAGAAAGAGCCTGTTCCCAGGAAGCAAATAGAAGATACAGGTCTACCTACTACAGTGGTTTTTACCTAGAGATTTTATTAAAGGTAAATTCCATAGGCCCACTTCAGACATGAGTCTAAGAAGATTAATTCTGCAAGGTTCTCAGTGATTCTGACAATTAGCCAAGTGTGGGAACTACAAGAGCTAGAACATAAATAACGACAATAAAAGGGTCATAATGGGGATGGAAGCCAGGAGAAAAGACCTCACCACACTAAGAAATGAAAGAAGGCGCTCACGGGATGGGGAGCAAGTCAAGAGTATTCCAAGAGGCGGGTATGCGGAGCAGAAAGGCAAATGTGAGCAGAACACTGACCCAGACACAGATTAGGTTCAAGAAACACCAAATAACTGCAGTTGGTCCTAGAAGATAATTCGTTTTGCTCTGCACTTTTCTCCATATAACACACTATCTACGTGACTGGTACATCTACGTTACGTCCCCCATTATGATGAAGCTCCACAAGGGCCATTCTTTTTGTCTATTTACTCACTGCTGCATCCCCAGGTCTAGAACAGTGGCTGACATACAGTAGATGGTCAATAAATATTTGTCAAATGAGTCAGTGAATGAATGAATAATAGAAAAAAGAGAAGAAAAGACTAGAGAGGTAGGTTGGGGGCAAAGCAACAACAACAAAGACAACCCCCAAATAACGGGCTATGAAGCTTGGCCTTAATTAGAGCCTTAGATTAAATGGTAGGAGTGTATACACTGGATCCCAGGAGTAGGTCTATTCAATTCTATCATATGTCCTAAACCTCTTTTAAAGCTCCATGACTTTAAGTGCCTCTTTTATATATTAGGCACCTGCCAGGCACTGTACATACATAATCTTTATTCTTCACCACCCTCTGAGATATAAAAGAGATCAGTGACTTGCCCAGGTCCCTTGGCTGGGAAAATGTGCAGTCCGGATTTGACCCCAGATCTACCCAACTCTAAAAGAACTTACTGTTCAACTGCATCAATACCGCCTAGTATATAATAAGGTTCATTACTAATATTTATTTCACAAGTCTAAGTGCAGAGTACTCTTTCCAAAGAATGATATGAAAAAAATGGAGATTTATCAATAACTCATGAAAAGTCAAGTACCTTGGTTGATGCCTGGTCATACTGTGCAGTTGTTCTCACCAGTTCATCCCTGCTTTTGTTCAAAACTTTCTCTTTTTCGTTTAATTCCACTTTTGCTTTCTCCACTTGGAGTTGGAGTTCTTGAAGCTTGTTCACTTGGCCTTTCATTTCTCTTTCTTGTCCTTGCAGACGTAGTTCCAACTCACTAATCTTGCTCCTTAGCTCTTAAATCACAAACAAAACCCACACTTCAATTAACATATATTTTTCACAAAGACATTTACAACTAAACTCAGAATGTATCAACGTTACTCTGCTCTGAAATCTTTGGTGAGTCAAACATAAATCAATTCACATTAAACAAAGAAGCTACTTTAATTGGATTTAATTTCAATGTTTAGTCTTTATTGTTATTTGTATTCAAAAACCCTACAGAAAGCAGGAGAAACAAATTTTCGTAAGTTTTCACAGAGAAACTTGGGGGGGCAGAAATGTTTTTCTAAAATCGTGAATAGTATCTTATCGAGACTGCAAAAAGTGTACCACATATAACAGCCTGCACTAAAATTACCACTTGGTTTCATACACCCACAACCTAATATATTTTTTATACCCATATCAATGCAAATGAGTGCTAAGCAGTGAAAAATTCACCCTCCCACATTCTCTAGTAGCTTGTCCTCCAGTAAAGAGCAAGACAGTGTGAACCTCCTCTATTGCCAAAATTAACAACAATGTTTTTTTTCATTTTTTTCCCCACATATACACAATATTGGTTCCAATGGCACTGGCCATGGGACAGGTCTCACCAGTGCACACAGATGGTGATTTTCAATCTACCATAGCACTGGAAATTATCACAGTCTGCAGACTAGATTCCAGAACACCACCTGGCACCCTTGGCTGTCAGCAGCAGCGTGGTGCAGCAGCCAAGGTTACAGGTTTCTCCCATACACACAACCTGGCAGCACACAGCAAAGCTCTCCTACAGACACATGCCACACCTCTGGCCAAAACTGGCTTGTTTCATGGGCCACAAAAGGAGCCAGGGGAGAGCTGTGGGGAGTGTCAACTGTAACCCACCTACTTGCCCCGCTCTGGAAAGTCAAAGTCACTCACCCTACTTTTCAAGTCTTCATGGCACCAGCTTTATAGTACAAATAAAGGTACCTTTCCAAATGGTGATATCTTTTCTCATTATCCCAAAGACAGTATTTCACATCACCAGGCTGGGATGTTGATCACTGATGGGTCTAACAAAACACATGAGCACTTTCTAGGGCTAAAAATGTCTAGAAATTTCTAGACTTCTAAAATTATCTCAGGAAAATTTAATTTAGCTCAAGAAGTTACCTTGATTCTGGGCTTTGAATTGATCCAAAAGATGAGAATTGCTAGAATTATCACAGAAACTGCTATTAGCATCTCTATTCCCTATTTGCAAAGTTGATCTACTCAGAGTCACTTCTTGTTCCCCAGAAAAACTAGATGCAGAGAAATCCCTCCTAATTGGAGTTTTTAGAGCACTGGATGAAAGACGACTTGGGGTCTTTTCTTGTTGCCATGAGAACACAGATGATGAAGCCTGATGTCGGGCAATGTCCCGGTGGTTCATGGTGCTTTGGGGAGTAGCCTGGCTTGCTTTCTGTAAAAACAGAAACTCTTTAGAGCCCTTTAGAAGTCAAAATATTTAAGACTATGTAGTAGACTCATAGACATAAAAAAGCAAACTTATGGTTACCAAAGGGGAAAGCAGCGGGGGTGGGAGGGCGGGTAAATGAGGAGTTTGGGATTAGCAGATACAAACTACTACATATAATATAGATAAACAACAAGGTCTTACACACAGGGGACTACATTCAATGTTTTGCAATAAATTATAATGGAAAAGAATATGAAAAAGTATATATGTATATATAATGTATATAACTGAATCACCTTGCTATATATACCTGAAACTAATACAACATTGGAAATCAGCAATACTGCAATAAAAAAAAAAAGATTATGTACTTATTTTCAAATAGAACATAAAGCCATGCCAAGAAGGTAGTAACACTTCCACTGTGTACCAAGAAAGAACATTCATCAAGTCAAGGGGACCACTGGGTCCCAATAACCAGTGAGGAAATGTTCTAATGGTCAGACTTGGCACTGAAGGGTGAAATCAGTACCATCTGAGGCCCAATCTATTTTAAATGGGCTCAGTTTTTGTATTTATTCTGCATCCCTCATATACTTCATAAAAACACATGTGAGTACTCACTGCCATTTTGAATTCTGAAATTTGATTTTACTTTGCCCCTCCTTGGTCACCTCCCCCTGTAGCTTTGCACACTGAGACTCAAAATTCAATACTAACCTAAAGAACTCTTTCAAGAATCTCACATTCCACCATAACACTCTCCCCCCAAAAATGTCGTATGAGGTATTTTGTATCATATAATACACATTTGTGGATTTTCTGCTGTTTTGAATTCTTCTTTTTGTTCTTCTCTCTGCCTGCATTCTGAAAACTATCAAGGTGTGGCTATAGAAGCTGAGTTAATTTTGTTTGTTTGTTTGTTGTTGGTACGCGGGCCTCTCACTGTTGTGGCCTCTCCCGTTGCGGAGCACAGGCTCCGGACGCACAGGCTCAGCGGCCATGGCTCACCGGCCCAGCCGCTCCGCGGCATGTGGGATCTTCCTGGACCGGGGCACGAACCCGTGTCCCCTGCATCGGCAGGCGGACTCCCAACCACTGCGCCACCAGGGAAGCCCAAGTTAAATTTTTGATAGCAAGGGCTTTTCTTGCCACAGGGAAAGGTTTAAGGCTTCTGGAGACGCATAGTCCTCCACAAAATAACTCTGGGAACAGATGTCAGGGCCAGAATTGATACCAATGACTGAACTGGATAACAAAGCACGTATTTCCAAGTCAGACCAGAGAATTATTGTTTAATTTTATTCATCTTGTAAGCAATGCCTTTGCTACATATCAAAACCCTGGTGATCTCAAAACAAGGGTTAAAGACGTAAAAAGAATTTAAATTGTTAAAGCTCTAACAGGTATTTTTTTGATCCTCAGTATTTAAGGCATCTACGTATAAATTCAGCCTTAAACTGTTTGCTAAGTTGTGCCATCTCACCAAGTTCATATGTTTAGAATTGTGCCATTAAGTGCCAAACTGGAATTTTTTAAAAAACAAATAACAGCGGGCTTCCCTGGCGGCGCAGTGGTTGAGAGTCCGCCTGCCGATGCAGGGGACACGGGTTCGTGCCCCGGTCCGGGAAGATCCCACATGCCGCGGAGCGGCTGGGCCCGTGAGCCATGGCCGCTGAGCCTGCGCGTCCGGAGCCTGTGCTCCACAACGGGAGAGGCCACAGCAGTGAGAGGCCAGTGTACCGCAAAAAAAAATAATAAAATAAATAATAAATAAATAACATCGTGCACAGAAATGGGAAAGGTATATTCTATAGACACCAGGTATTTTCTGGGTCAGTCCTGAAACTAAAAGCTGGGGTTTCCAAAATACGCATTTTGTTTATTTTATTGATGTTAAACAAATCTTTTCACCCACCTCTCTCTGCTTTTTTTACCCCTATCAAAATGTAATTTAAAACACTTGTCAGCAACTTATTTAAAAGAACTGGGGAGATTACGTTGATAACATTCTCACCTGAAATAAACAGTTCATTAATAATGACCCCCAAACCTCACGTCCCTGGTAGCAATCACCACATTCCATCAGAAGGCCTGAACAGGAAGCAATCGCCTCCAGGTTCCAAAGCTAGTGAGTGTCAGTTATGACTCTGGTCCCACCCTCTTGAAACTTCTTCTTTATCATTAGATCTTAACAGAGAAATAATTACATGACCACAGTTTCCATGGAATTTGGTGAACATTTAATATTTAGGGATAAAGTCATCTCCCCAATCTATTTTACTCTACTCTTACCTATTTTAAAATTTAAAAATACCATAACCAATGAGCCAGGAACTTTATTTTCTCAGTGTAATAAAAATGTGCCAGCCCTATGTGAAGCAGATTTTTCTCTATCCTTGTTGCATCCTATATCAAAGTACTTCTTCAACTGCATACTCTATTAAAAGGCCCATAATTAATTTACCTTTGCCTGCAAGGCTTTCACCTCTGCCTCTAATCTTTTTCGTTCTTCAACTTCTTTATTATATTTTTCTTTTAAATCTTCATATTTGGAACCTAAACACAGACATTGAGATACAGTTTTACTTCGATCACTGATTTTGCAAAGAATCATTATGATAGATCGCCTAGAAATGAGTATCTTAGTACATCAGATAGAAAGAATATTTTGGTTAAGGCAATGGATACTGATCAAATTACTCAAATATCAAAATACATGGAAACATAGGTGTTTTAAATATTCCAAAACTGAATTATGTTTTAAAATACCATAGGATAAAGTGAAAAGTTTAAAGGCTTACTGATGGCTCAACATAGTTCAACAGATACACAAATGTATATGTAACTAATGGCTGCTTTTTTTTTAATGCTAAAATTAGAAGTTGAATTCAAAGTTGAATGAATTCATTTCTTTGGCAGAATTAAAATCTCAATAAAAGAGCTATTTATACAAAGGGAAAATATCCTTACCGCTATAATACTGGCTTGGTGTGAGTGGAGTTGCAAAAATTTTTTGTGGTGTAGTGCATGGACTCATAGAGACATCTGCAGACTGTGCAGCTTGTTGGCTTCTTTCAAGTTCAGATTTACACCTATGAGAAAAGGACCCGAGAGGATGGCAAATCAGAGCAACAGCTGTAGAATACCAACACCATACGTTCTCAGAAAGCGATAAACTTACAAAAAAACCAACCCTCTAAGAATTCTTACCACTTCATTTATCCAACAGACGTTTAATAAGAACTAATTTATGAGACAGTCCTTTGTCTTCAAAGGAACTCAGTCTAGTTAGGAAAACAGAACTATAGACCAGTAATTACAACGTGATAAAGACGATAATGAAGATCTGTAATAACCACCACAGTAGCAAAGAAGAGTTGAGAGGGTTGGGACACATTCCAATGAAATTTTATATTCTAGGCCAAAGAAAGACACAGTGCTACAAAATACCAGAATTTCAGAAACACAGGAGGAAACTGGAGCATGGGCTCAAATCATAAAACCGGATGGCATTACTTATAACATTGTCATTATAAAAACAGAGATTTGGGGCTTCCCTGGTGGCACAATGGTTGAGAGTCCACCTGCCGATGCAGGGGACACGGGTTCATGCCCCAGTCTGGGAAGATCCCACATGCTGCAAAGCGGCTGGGCCCGTGAGCCATGGCCGCTGAGCCTGCGCATCCGGAGCCTGTGCTCCGCAACGGGAGAGGCCACAACACTGAGAGGCCCGCGTACCGCAAAAAAACCAAAAACAAACAGATTTGATATACATATCACGTCTTTTGTGATATTTTTAAAACACATTTTAAAAATCAAGTTAACGTAATGCATCTAGAAAAGATACTGGCAGGAAACAGATCCAAAGAACTGGAGAAAGTGAGCTATATACAGTCGTCCTTGGGATCTGTGGGTTGTTGGTCCCAGGACACCTGCAGATAACAAAATCCAGGGATGCTCAAGTCCCTTATATAAAACAGCAGTCGTACACTCAGCCCTCCATATCTGTGGGTGCAGAACCTGTGGATACGAGGGCCGACTGTATTGTATATGTGTACAGAGTATCCCTACCATTTCAGTTGTAACACCCTTCAGAAGCAAACTTAAGAGAGGACTCAATTCCTGCAAGTCTCCAATGTCTCTGAGTTTAACTTAACACAAGAAATAAAATGAATACCCTAGTAAATGGCTAATGATGTGCACCATTCTCTTTGCCAAGGACACATTACTCAAAGCAGGGAGTGAAGAAAGTAGTGAAGAAAGTGCCTCAGTGCCCTAGCTCTGCCTGCTCCAAATTCAATCCGGGAAGGAAGAAGCAATGTATGAGCTGAAAATGGCTGCTCAGCAAATCAAATTGTCACATTCGAATTTATAACAGGTAAGAGTCCTCCAACAAAAATGTTGTATTAGCATGAAAAAAGTAACAAGAAATAAATGAATTTAATCTTAATATTTAACTCAATATTTTCCATATTGTAATTTCAACTTATAATCATTACAAAAATCATTAATAAGATATTTTACATGTTTTTGTACTAAATCTTCAGAATTTGGACTGGGTTGTGTCCTTCCAGCACACCTCAATTGACACTAGCCACATTTCAAGTGTTCAACAGCCACATGTAACCAGTGGCTACCATATTGGACACTGCAGGTCTATAGACTTCCAAAGGTGTAAAAAGGTTGGTAAAACTCCAGAGATGAATTTTGAAGAACTTTGCAAAACTGATGTTTCTTTGCCCTCTCAAATTCACATCTTTTCAGTTAAAAAAAAAAAAAAAAAAAAGTTTATTAATTTTAACTATTAAATAAAAGTATACTCTATTATTTTTATAAACCTTTGTATCTCCTGTCTCCTAGGGAGAGAAAAAACACAAATCACCACACCACCAAAACAAAACAAAAAAACATAAAATTAAGCTGTTTTCTCCTAGGTCTAATTTAACTATATGAGATTGCTAATATTCACCAGTTTTTATTTGTTTGTTTTTGTTTGTTCATTTTTTGTTTTGTTTTAAAAAATAATTTATTGAGGTGAAATTCACGTAACATAAAATTAACCAGATTAAGTGAACAATGCAGTGGCATTAATTACACTCACAGTGTTGTACAACTACCATCTCTATCTACTTAAAAGCCATTTCTATCATTCCATAGTAAAGCTCTTTAACCATTAAGGAATTTCTCCCCAGTGCCATCTTCCCCCAGTCCCTGACAACAACCAGTCTGTGTTCTGTGTCTATTATTCACCAGTTTTTGACCAACATTTCAAATGTTCAACCTAACTCGTTCAAGATGTACCTGAAATCGGTGGCCATTGATGGAAAAAATAAGTTCCTGCCCTGTACCTGAAGGTTACCAGTGAAAAATTTTAAACTACACTCGGGGCTTCCCTGGTGGTGCAGTGGTTAAGAATCCGCCTGCCAATGCAGGGGACACGGGTTCGAGCCCTGGCCCGGGAAGATCATACACTTTGTGGAGCAACTAAGCCCGTGTGCCACAACTACTGAGCCTGTGCTTTAGAGCCTGCGAGCCACAACTACTGAAGCCCACGTGCCACAACTACTGAAGCCTGCGTGCCTAGAGCTCGTGCTCTGCAAAAAGAAGCCACGATAATGAGAAGCCTGCGCACCGCAACAAAGACCCAACACTGCCCCAAAAATTAAATAATTAAAACTATACTCAATAGTTATTGTAATCTATAGGTCTTATACCCTTAACAATTTTTATACTATAGAAGAGTATACTCAATAGTTTTTATAGTCTAAAGTCTATACAGTTTGTAAACTTTTATAAACATCTATATCTATCAACATCATAGATAATAAAAATATTTTTAAACTAAATGTGCTATGAGGGTATCCTAATCCCATGATGACGATAATAACTAACAACTGATAATATTAATGCTAACATTTAACCATTGCTACATGTCAGATACAACCATGAACTATATCTGCAGGCACTGCTACCAAATGGCACTTTTCAATGAAATAGGGAAATGTATACAAAAGCATTTTTTCTCAAATGTTAAAAAATACTAACATTTCTGTCTAAATTAAATTATTAAAACCAATTAATAAAGTAAATTATTAAAACCAATATTTCTAATATTGGCAGCCAAAATGTTCTTTTCAAAGAAATGATTATTCTAGCATACTGAAGTGAGCTTCCTACTTCCCGAGCACCTGCTTTCCAAAACAAATGCCTCTCTTTCATTCATTCATTCAACAAATATTTGAGGACCTACAATTGCCAGGTGCTAGGAATAGTGATGAACACAGACCAGGATAGAGTTTAGGAAAACAAAGAACTCAACAAGACAGAAATTTATTTATCATTCTAACATGGCAAATTATAGATAGCCACCTTCCCACACGGATAGGAAACAAAATTAGAAAAAGATTTCTGTGCACTTAAATTATCAGCTTCACCAAAAGACAAGTATATAGTTGTCCCTAACAATCTACCTGCAGAAGATTGGTTCTAGGACCCCCTTGAATACTAAAATGTGCAAATGCTCAACTCTCATATAAAATCACATAGGTAGTATTTACGTATAACCTATGTATATCCTCCTGTATACTTTAAATCATCTCTAGGTTACTTATAATACCTAATACGATGTATATGCTATGTAAATAGTTGCCTGCACGCAGCAAACTTAAGTTTTGCTTTTGGAACTCTCTGGAATTTTTTTCAAATATTTTTGACCCTTGGTTGGTTGAATCTGTGGATGCAGAACTCATGGATATGGAGGGCAAACTGTAATTTTTAAACGTTTTAACTTTCAAAAGTATGTTTCCTTTGTAGGTAGAATTAAGATTATTGTAGCTATGCCAGGAAAAAAAATTCTTGGCATCAAAATATTTATTAATTACAAATGGAAAAACAGTAACTTTATAATGCAGAAACCCAGATAAACACCCTAACAAGCGATCGGTTTAAAAGTCAAATTAAATCATGTACACTCTGATATGATGCACGTCACTACTATACACGTCACTATAAAGGTGTGTCACTACCTCCGTGGTATTCTTACCAAAAATTCATAACCTCAATCTGACCCAGTGATTCTCCATCCGGGATGAATTTGCCCTCCCAAAGGACATTTGGCAACGCCTGGCAACATTTTTGACTGTCAAAATTTGGAGGTGGTGTAAGTGCTACTGGCATCTAGTGGGTAGAGGCCAGGAATTCTAAGTATCCTACAATGCAGCCTACAGGGCAGCCTTCCACAACAAAGAATAATCCAGTCCAAAATGTCAATTCTGCCATTGTTGAAAAACAGCAGACGAACCCAAATTGAGGACTATTCTACAATAAAGGAGACTAGTGCTCTTTAAAAATGTCAAGGTCACAAAAGACAAGAAACCATCAGAGCTTAGAAAAAAAAGTAACTAAGACCCAGCGCAGCCAAATAAATACTAAAAAAAAAAAAAGTAAGAAAACATCAACTAAATGCAGTGTGGAATCCTGGATCAGATCCTGGAACACAAAAAGGCCATTACTGGAAAAATGAGTGAAATTCCAATAAAGTCTGTAGTTTAGTTAATAGTATTGAATTAATGTTTATTTCTGATTTGGTCATTGTACTCTGGTTATGTAAGATGTTAACAACTGTTTCTGGAAGTCTAAAGTTATTTCAAAACAAAATTTTTTCTTAAAATTTTTGGGTGTATATTCATGGAATTAACAATAGGGCAATTTGCTAAAGTCTTTTTTGCTTTTAGTGTTTATCACTCCTTGTTATTTTGACAAAATTCCACTACTAGAACAAGAAGATTCCATTTATAAGCCAGCAGTGCTCAAGTCCCATTAAATTTATTTTGAATAATGCCTCTAGTTGTTTGGGGGATTTTTTTTTTAATGGAAAAGTAGTAATAAGCACCTTTTTTTATTGCCTAAATATGGAATTGATATTGGTGAATTGATTATGTAATACTTAAGATGGAAGATGGGTCTCTTGGATGGGGACCTCAGTAGGAAAGTCTTCTAGACTTCACTTCCCTCCTCTCCAGCTGAGATTCCATGGCACCCAACTTCAATCACTCTCTTCCAATATCCTCAATTATTCCACTGTCTTCTATCCCATCACCCTCGCCCAAAAACCCTAAATCGATCCTCCTGTATACCTTCTCAGCATTTATATGCTAAAGAAAGGAAAAAAAAAAAACCCATTAAACGCTATAGATTGGTCCCACTATAAATTCCTGGCCTCCAATCTCAACTGAGCCCTCAGTGCTCCTCAGTCCTTTTGAAGTTCCCTAGTTCTCTGATTCTCTACAACAGCTTTTCCACACAGAGAAAACAGAAGCCATCAATATAAGCCATGCTTTAACTTCCCTCCATTTTTTCAGTAACCACTGTTGATAGTTTTGGTATTATTTATTATTGCATTCCCTAGTAACAAACACAGTGCCTGGCACATGAAGCAGCTTAATAAACATATACTGAATAAGTAAATGAATAAGCTAGCAACCATTTAATGAATTTATATAGTACTGAGCCATGCAACAATAGGACTGAAGCATATAAGAAAAGAATTAATCTTCCTCAAATCATTGTTCATTCCACTGGAAAGAAAAAAATGTCAATGTGTAATAATTACACCATAAAAGGAAAAGATAGCTGCATCTGATGAATATATACAAAGACATCTATAATAAATACAATTCCCAAAAAAGTTACCTTTTAAGTTCCTGTTCCAGTTTTTCTATTTGCTTTTTGCTTGTGTTCAGTTGTCCTTCTTGGAAATTCACTTGTGACTCCTTGACTTGAAGTTCGTGAGAAATCTTTTGCTTAGTCTTCTCCAGATTTTCACATATTTCCATCAAGCTTTGGTTCTCCCTTTTCAGGTTTGCACCCTCAGCTTTTTCATTCTCAACCTAATGCAGATTATTCAAAAGGAACTAGGTCTCTTACTCATGAATTTACCAAATAGTATCTGTTAATCTAACACTGATGACTAATTTTCTGAGATATGGTTGAAAAAATACAGAAGTCAGTGCTTGATGTACACCGAAATTTTAGATGATCTCACTTTGAAGCCTATTGATAGAAAAGTTTTGCAAAGTCATGTATTACAGTCCTCGGTTAGGGCTACACAAACCCATCCTAGAAAGAGGCTTTAATAGGCTTTCAAGAATTAAAAAATCAAAAATAAATCTTATAAACCCTCCCTTAGCTATTCATTTTCAAGTTCAGCTGCTAAAGCCAGTTACTGTAAGAAACTGAAAAATTCTCCCACTAGCAAAAACATTTTAGGAGCAGTAATTGTATTACTATGGGTTGGCGAATGCAAAGAAACGAAAGAAGTACTATTTAAGTTTCCATTTACTAGTCCTGGAGAGAGGTGGGAATACCAAGGTGAAAAGCTCACTCTCAGAAAGTCCAAATAGTGGACTTTAAATAGATATCCAAATAGTGATATCTATTTGGACTGCAAAGTGCTCTAATATTGATCCCAGATTCGGAGCCAGAGATTTTCGGCCATTTTAGTGCGGAATGCAAAAGCAATGCCCAATTCTTGGTCCTAAACAGAAGTGAAAATGGAACTCGGCAGCCCTACACATTAGCAGGTAAGCAGAAATGAAAACAAAGAACGGAGAAAATGAGGTAATTAAAATAAAAATGACTCAACAGGGGAGGGGACTTCCCCTGTGGTCCAGCGGTTAAGACTCAGCTTGAGCTTCCACTGCAGGGGGCGCGGTCCCATCCCTGGTCGGTGAACTAAGATCCCACATGCCACGTGGTGTGGCCAAAAAAAAAAAAAAAAAAAAAAAGATTCAATAAAGGAGAGGAGGGGGGATTACCACCTGAAGATGGCAAAATCATTTTTCTCTAAATTGAAAAGACCAAGACAAAACCATTCATCCAAATAATGAGAGAACAGTTTTAAATACCAGCATTTCAGTGATACCTTCTGTTTTTGCTTCTGCAACGCAGCCTCCAGAGTTTCAAGTTGAAACTGCCTTTGCTGCCTTTCTTTCTTCAGTTTGTCGAGCTGTCCTTCAAGCTCTTGAATTTTCTGAAGAGCTCTTGTAGGCAGGCCTTCCTTCCATTCTTCCAAAGCCCAGCTCATTTTGCTCTCCTTTATTATTCAAACATTTATAAATAAACTGAAAAGAATAAACAACCTGTTGGTCTTACTATAGTAAAAAGAAACTTACTGTCTCAGAGACTAACTAATCTACATAACCACCTCTAAGAATCAAGTTTCAAAACTTCATGTTTCAAAAGATAACAAAGTATAACATCCATCTTCTCCACCCTCTGCAAGGTGACTACTAATAACTGACTGTGAAGTGTCAATAGTACACAGTATGCTTGTTTGGCTTCCCCTTGCTTTCTGGTTTTCTTATATCTCATTTTTGACTCTTATATGGCTACCTGCTTTCTACCACTCAGTTTGTTTTCATTGTACAAGACATGAATATTTTGCTATAAGGTTTCTGGTGAAATAGGTCTTACAGGACAAATAAAATGCATGATAAGTTACTTTGCAAATGCTCTTCTTTCCTCTCTTCATGTCATTAATTCCCACTCATACTCTGTCCCTCTTCCTCCAGGAAGCCTTCCCTGAGGACAACCATCATAATCTGGTCATATCTCCCCATCAAAGTCTCTCATGGCACAGGTACCTCCTTTTCCTCCCAAGAGGTTATCATTTGTTGAGTCAATGCATGCACGAACAAAGGGTGAATGCCATACTAGCACTAGAATCACTGCAAAATGCAGTAAAGTCCTTCTCCAGACAGACCCTGACCAGGAATCAGGTATATAGCCTTAGTGATTCAAATCCCTGCTCAGCAACCTACAAGATGCGTGACCTTGGGCATGTTATTTAACACCTCTGTGCCTTGGTTTCCTCATTTGTAAAATGGGAATAATAATGGTGGTGGTTCCCTAAAGCTTTAGAACAGTATCTCCTGGTAAGCTTTCCATACATATTAGCGATTGTATTAGTCACTGAAAACGCTTTTTCATTTGTATACTGATGCCTGTGGCGCCAAGATAGAAATGGCCTACCTCTTTCTCAGGCATATCTTAGAAAATTTAAATCAGCTGGGAGACAAGTATGGCAATTATTCTTTATTCATTAGCCTTTAGAACTCAAAAGAAAGAAAAAGCATTCATTTTCCACTTCCTTTAGCAACAGGATGAGAATCTGTTTTTTACTAAATGAAGTCCACAACCATTTTTAGCGTTTTGTTTCAGTCGACTTTATCAATGACATTTTTTATCAGATTAATAAATAGTTGATGAAAGTACTAAGTATAATAAAACTTTTTCCAAATATTAAAAGAGAAGGAAGGGTCTCGGAAAACACATACTTTAGTATCAAGCCTTGGAGAGCTGTTTTCTCTGCCATTCTCACATCCCACCCCACCCTTTTAGTTCTTTGAACACAACATCTTAAACTCCATTCCCATTTACCCAAAAACTACTTAAAGGAGTCTCATGCCACTCCACCAACAAAGGACAATTTACACTGCCCCAATAGGCTACTCCTTCTATTCCAAACTAGCTTGCTCATTCAGGGGTTCACGGGTGGGTATAGCATACCTCAGAGGCACACAACTACAACTCCTAAACAATTCTGCCAGCCACTGAAATCATGACATCCGTACACCACAGCGAACAAAATATTAAAAGGAGCAATTTAAAAAGATGATAGAGATGATGGAAATAAACAGAAGGAAGACTGGCAAGTTAAATGCTTTTCCATTTCCAAAGTCTAAGACACAGCAACAAATAAATGGTTAAAGCAATCACCAGACCCAAGCTAATTTTGATTAGAGGGAACTTTGACAGATTAAGGCATCAACCATTCAACAATCTCTATGGAGCCACTGGGAGAAAAGGACAAAAAATGCAATCCTCAAAGATGTGAGGGGCAAAGGGATGGAAGTGGGGGGCAGGGGTGGGTGATGTAGAAAAGCCCTGGATATCGAGGTTCCTGCAAAAAAGATCTGCAGGACTATCCTCCTTCCAGAAAATGCTGTTTCTGTCTTAACCGTGGGGAGGACACTCTCCATGCCCGAATCACTCAACCCCAGAAAGTGCCCGAGGAAGCTCTTTTGTGACCTTGTGACTCGCCCACCCCCGGCACGGCAGGCCCGTTTTGCGCTTTCCCTTTATCAGAATTCCCCATCTCCACCAAGAAACCCAAGTTCCCGCCTAAAGTGCCACCGCGGAGCCTGTGAATGAAAACTCTGCCTGCTCGTCTAGACCAGGCTCAAAGTCATTTATTTCTGAGTCCTCATCCCACAGCGGAGCCAGGAACACAGGCGCAGCCAAATGAACGTGGAAGGCGTGAGAGAAATGCTCTCGCAACTAACAATAGGCACACCAACCTGCTGCCCGGATCAAAACCCTCAAAACTAAAGTCTGCATTTCCTCCACGCAACAAGGGACCGGTGTCCAAATTTCAAATAGGCGCGGAAGGCTGCTAGTAAATACCTGCTGATCTCCCAAGTCTTTTACCTTACAAAGGAGGAAATTGATCCTCCAAAGGGCAAGCCCGTGACCGAGCAGGGCCTCCGGACACTAGTGCGAGCCCATTTTTACCAGGAGCAGAGGGGGGCCGACACCACAAAGAACTTGGCCCGGGGCCGATTCCCCAGCTCCGTCAGAAGGGAAGAGGCGGCGGCCCGCTGCAACTTCAGTGCCTAGGAGGGCGATTCCACAGGCATCCCCGCTCAGTAACCCCCTGCAGAAGGCCAACAGCTCCCTCACTCTCGCCGCCAGAGCCGGGACCCAAGCAGAACGCTCACCTTGCTGGCAGAGTCGGGAAAAACCCGACTCAGAGAGTCGGGCCCTAGTACAGCCGCCGCGGGCTGGAGCACAGATTCCAACTCAAACTGCCCGCGACCGCCACCCGTTTTCGATTCGCTCGCTTCCGGCCCAGACCAAACTCATCTCAAAGCCTATTGGTCACTGTCATCAGCTGTCAGCCAATCCTCTTCCGCGCACTCGGAATGCCGCCTTTGATTGGTCCTTTCGGATGGATTTAAAAATCAAGCCACCAAAAAAAAAAAAAAAAATCAAGCCACAGGAGCAGAGCGGCGGGTGCTGGTGCTACAGGGTGTTTTGTTGTTGTGGGGAGGCGGAGTCCACGTGCTTTAGCGGAGGCTGGGAGGCGTTATGAACCGCTCTTTCCGCAAAAGCCAGGGAATGGGCAGACTGATTAGGAGGGTGAGGCCTATCGGCTACAGCCCGCTGGAGTGTGCTGTCTGGTGAAAACTCAATACTGTACACACATATCTACTTATTTATTAAATATATAACTTAGGACATAAATACTAAGTACTGTGCTGCCATGTGTTCTTCATCCCGTGTCATTCTTAACAATTCTTTGAGGAAAATATTCTTATTTTTATTTAAAAGTTAACTGAAGCACATAGAAGCTAAGTCATTTGAAATTGAATCTAGCACATGCAGGATCTCACTCTTAACTGCTGTTCTCTATTGATCATATTCTAAAGAGGTGATTCTGAACATCTGTTAGCCGGGATTCCAGGGGAGAACACTGTAGCCAGAAAAATCGTCGGAACAGGATGCAACCTCTCCTTTTCTATGAAGCTCACTAGTATTGTGGGTATTTATGTACCCGTTTTATTTCTCTCAACTAAAAATAAGCTTTAAAGGCAGGAGCAAAACAATGAATTGTTAAGTTAATATATCTCTGATGTTGTTGTCTTCCTCAATAGATTCCAATCTTTCTGTCTCCCTCTCTTTATCTTTTATTAGACCGTTCCTGCAGCCCCTTACCTTTCACTGAAATTCTACTCATCCTTCAGTACACCATTCAAATGCCACTTTCTTCTTAAAATTTCGCTATTCCCACCCACCCCTTAGAAATAATAATTTCCTAGGCCTTTCCTAGAGCTTGGTTTATACTTTTAGGATTTTTGCCATGTCTTATAATAGATGGGTAGATAAATATAGTTATACATATAGATATCTATGTTTACGTCTGGCTCCCCTTCAGACTCAGAAAATCCTGTAGATTAAAATCTTTTTAAATTCATCTTTGCATCCCTAGTAACTCCCTAGTAATTTTACACATAGAACTTAAAAATAAAATTATCTTGGGAAGTAAAACTGCCAGCTGGAGAAAGGCCTTGTTCTCCAGTCTCCTTGAAGCCCCAAGGAGAGAGGAGGGAGCAGGTAAGGGAAGAGAATTTTATGAGACACTCTTCCTTATCAGTCTAGTATCTGGCTGTTTGGGGATTTGAACCAAATTCTGACGCCAACAACAATTCCAACTATGTTGCTTCCCAGGGTAATTATTCGACTATGTATTAGCTGCCTAAGGAAAACAGAACTAGAAAAACGTGTAATAGAGGATTCTCAAGGTTTGAATGAGATATTTGCAGTTACTATTCTTTCATTCATTACTAAGCAGATGTCTATTAGCGACCACTGTATAGCCAAGCTTTGTGCTACACTATTCTATAATAAATAATAAAGAAATACATTCACTTCTTGGACAAGGGAATTATGTGATGGAGACTATTGTAGCAACTTCAGTGATATTTCTGTGACTTAAATTTTATGATTCCCTTCCCCTGCCTCTATTTTTCCCCAGCTTTGTTTTTGGCTAGCACCATAACTAGAGGAACTGATGAAATAGCAGAGGATACTGAGGCTCAATTGTTAGAGAGGATTAATGAGTCACCGTGGTACGCAATCCAGGTTGACAAGTCTACCGATGTTGACAACAAGGCAACAGTGTTTGTTTTTGTGCGATATATTTTTCAGGAGGATGTGCATGAGGATATGTTATGCGCACTTTTGTTGCCAACCAACACCACAGCTGCAGAATTATTCAAGTCCTTGAATGATTACATATCAGGAACACTGAATTGGTCATTTTGTGTCAGTATATGCATGGACGGAGCAGCTGCCATGACCGGACGGCTTTCTGGTTTCACTACTTGGGTCAAAGAGGTCACCTCTGAATGTGAGTCTACAGACTGTGTCATCCACAGAGAAATGCTGGCTAGCCGAAAAAGTCAATTGAACTTAACAGCGTTTTGCAGGATGTGATTAAGTTGATAATGAACAATTATCAATATTATTATCAATTAATATTATCATGTATTAAAATACATGCCCTTAGCTCACGTCTATTTGCACAGCTCTGTGAGGAGACGGACGCAGAGCACACACGTCTTCTCTTAGACACAGAAGTGAGATGGCTTTCTAAGGGTAGATCACTGGCCAGAGTTTTTGAGTTATGAGAGCTGCTCTAGAGATTTCTTTTAGAAAGAGTCACCACTGGCAGCACATTTCAGTGACACAGAATGGGTCGCAAAACTTGCTTACTTGTGTGACATATTCAACCTGCTCAATGAACTCAATCTGTCACTTCAGGGGAGAACGACAACTGTGTTCAAGTCGGCAGATAAAGTGGCTTCATTCAAAGCCAAAGTGGAATTCTGGGGGCGATGAGTGCACATTGGGATTTTTGACATGTTTCAAACATTAGCAGAGATTTTGAAAGAGACTGAGCCAGGGCCTTCTTTCTCCCAGCTGGTGCCTGATCAGCTATCTCAGCCTTCAAAAGACTTTGAGCGTTACTTCCCAACCACAAAAGACCCCCGAACTGGGAAGGAATGGATCCGTGACCCATTTGTGAATAAGCCAGGTGAATCGACTTTGTCCGTCCTAGAAGAGGATCAACTGCTTGAGATCGCAAATGACGGTGGCCTTAAAAATATGTTTGAGACAGGGCCTCCCTGGTGGCGCGGTGGTTAAGAATCCGCCTGCCAACGCAGGGGACACAGGTTCAAGCCCTGGTCTGGGAAGATCCCACATGCCGCAGAGCAACTAAGCCCGTGCGCCACAACCACTGAGCCTGTGCTCTAGAGCCCGCGAGCCACAACTACTGAAGCCCGTGCGCTTAGAGCCCGTGATCCATAACAAGAGAAGCCACCGCAATGAGAAGCCCGCGCATCGCAACAAAGTGTAGCCCCTGCTAACCACAACTAAAGAAAGCCCTTGTGCAGCACAAAGACCCAACACAGCCAAATATAAAAATAAATAAAATAAATAAATGTAAAAAAATATATGTTTGAGACAACTTCAAATCTTCATACGTTCTGGATTAAAGTCAAGGCGGAATATCCTGAGATTGCCACAAAAGCACTGAAAAGCCTGCTTCCATTTCCAACATCCTATTTTTGTGAAGCAGTTCCTGTTACACAATGTAGTGATTCGATATTTCTACACATTTCAAAATGATCACCACAATAAGTCTAGTTACCATGGGTGTTTAACTTTTTAAGAAACATCCTCAGTCTTTTCCGAAGTGGTTGTATACTTCACATTGCCACAATGCATGAGTGTTCTATCTCTGATCCACATCTTCACCAACATGTGGTAGTCAGTCTTTATGTCATTCTAATTGGTGTGTGTATTTCACACTGGATTTAATTTGCATTTCTCTGATGACTAACGACATTGAGCATCTTTTGACATGCTTATTATTTAGTTGTATATCTTGTGAAGTATCTATTAAAATATTTTGCCTATGTTTTTATTAAGTTGGTCTTCGTATGATTTCCCATATATTCTGGATACAAAGCCTTTGTCAGATATATGTCCATTGCTTGTCTTTTCAATTTCTTGATGATGTCTTTTGAAAAGCAGAAACATTTGATTTTGATGGAACCTATTCAATTTTCTCCTTTACACATCATGCTTTTTTTTTGATAAATCCCTTATCCCAAATTTGCAAAGACTGTTTCTTCTGTTTTCTTCTGGAAATTATATAATTTGAGCTTTTACATTTAAGTTCATGATTCATGTTGAGTTTATTTTTGTGTATGGTGTGAAGTTAGGTTTAACATTTATGTTTTCCCATATAGAGATCCAGTTATTCTACCACAATTTGTTGAAAAGGTTATCCTTTCTTCATTGAAAGCACCTTTGTTGAAAATTAGTTGAATATACAAATATGGATATATTTTTGCCTCTCTATTCTGTTCTACTGATCTATATGTCTATCTTCACACCTGTATCACACTGTCTTGATTACCGTAGGTCTTATGGTAAGTCATGAAATTAGGTAATGTAAATCCTCGATTTACATTATGATCTTTTTAAAATTGTGTCATCTATTCTAGGGCCTTTATCTTTCAAAAAAATTCAGAATAAGAATATTAATTTTTCTAAAAGCCTTCTGGAATTTTGATTGGGATTGTATTCCTAGGTGACAGATAAATGGCCAGCACACTTGGGTTTCACTTGATTTCTATTACCAGAAATATTCAAGCATTGGCCCAGCAGAAAGCTGAGAGCCATTACAGTGCAAAATCAAGGCAGGGCCCGGCGTTTGGCCATATCATCTGCAAACCTAATAATACTAGAGATAACTGTGGCCAATAAGGCCAAGCCTCTGGCAAGCCTCAAGGAGAAATTCATTGCACAGACTCCCCAGCATCCTGGAGCAAAGCCATGTTTCCTCCAGTAGAGAATGACTCACCATTTGAAAAAAGACTCCTGATGTGCTACTGGCTTTATTAAAGACTGAGCACCTGACCTTGGAATATCAGGTATGTCCATCACTAGCTGAGTATTGTCAGATCCACCAAGTCAGGGGTTCTAGTGGGTGCAGTAGCAAGCCATTCTATGATGGAGCCCAAGCCACAAATAACTTACATAAATAAGTGGCCACAAGTCACCTGTTCTGTTTCACCAATGCTTTGTCTCAATGCACATCTATGGTCTCATTGTGGGTTCCCCAAACAAGCCAAAGAGGAGAAAATGCCTGATTCTCGTTCACAGATGGGTTGGCTTCATATGTTGGGGTGTCCTGAAAACAAATTGCTGCTCCCTACAGCACCACAAGGGGGGATTCCAGTGTGCAGAGCTGTGAGCAGAACAGTTGATTGTCTGCTTCACATGGAAGAAAAGGTAGCCCAAGTTCAGGATATACCTCTGGGCAAATGATTTGGCTGACATGTCAGGGGCCTGGAAGGAGCACGATGAAATTATTAGAGACATAGAGTTTTAGAGAAGAGGGTTTTGGGTAGACCTTACAGAAAAGAGAACAAAGAGTTTGAGTCTTTAGGTCTTACGTCAATGCCCTCTAGAGAGCACCCACCACAGATAAGACACAACCAGATGGACAGGATGATTGGTCTGGTGGATTGTCCAGTGGATGCCCTCAGTCACCCGAGTGCACAATGGTCCCATCATCAGAATAGCCATGGTGTCAGGGATGTGGCTATAGATGGGCCCAACAGCATGGGCTCCCTCTCAAAAAAGCTGGTCTAACCACTATTTCTGCTGCATAATCAACCTGTCATCATCAGACCGACACTGTGTCCTCAGTATCCCAAGTAAAAACAACCAACCAGCTTCTTGATGGCAAGTCAATTGTATTGGAGCCCTTCCTGTCTGAAGGAATTGATACCTACTCCTAATATGGGTTTATCTTCTTTTTCTGCAGTGCCTCTGCCAGAAATACTCTATGAAGGGCTTATAGAATACCTGATAACGGTCATAGAATCCTGCATAAGATTGCCTTGTGCCAAGGGACCTATTTTATTGAGAAATGTGTACATGACCATGGGATTTGCTGGTTCTACCACATGCTACTTTTTTCTGGAAGTAGCTGGTCTAATACTGTTTGAGTTGAATTGTGTCCCCCATAAATTCATATGTTGAAGTCTTAACTCCCAGTACAACAGAATGTGACTTTAATCGGAAACAGGGTCGTTTCAAATATAATCTGTTAAGTTAGATGAGGTCATTAGGATGGGCCCTACTCCAATATGACTATGTCCTTATCAAAAGGAGATATTTGGACACAGAGACAGAGACACAGAGAATAGAGTTACGCTGCCACGAGCCAAGGGACACCAAAGATGGCTGCTAAGTGACCAGAAGCTAGGAGACAGGCATGGAACAGAGTTTCCCTCACAGCCAACAGAAGGAACCAATCCTGCCAACAGCATCTCAAACTTCTAGAATCTGGAAACGTGAAACAATAAATTTCTGTTGTTCTAAGCCACCAAGTTGTTGGTACTTTGTTATATCAGCTTCAGGAAACCAATACAAATACCATATTGGAGGGACTTCCCTGGCGGTCCAGTGGTTAAGACATCACCTTCCAATGCAGGGGGTACAGGTTCCATCCCTGGTCCGGTAGCTAAGATCCCACACACCTCGCGGCCAAAAAAGCAAAACATAAAAACAGAAGGAATATTGTAACAAATTCCACAAAGACTTTAAAATTGTCCACATCAAAAAAATCTTTAAAAAAAATACCATATTGGAATAGCCTATTAACAGTTCAGCTAAGGCAACATCCTATAGAACTGGGGAACTATCCTCCTTAACGCACTATCTGTACTGAACCAATATATCAAGCTGTGTCCCTCATAGCTCGAAAATCCAGATCCAGATGCCAGAAAGTGGAACAAGGCTTAGCCCCTCTCATTATCACTCATAATAGCCCATTTGTGTTTCCCATTCTAGTGTGGGCTCTACTGGGTAAAGTGGGGAGTGGGGAACACTACTCCCAGTGACACAAAAGGATTCCACAAAATCTGAAGCTACAACTCGTCTCTTTGTTTTCCTTATGTGGGTGGAACAGCAGGCAAAGAAAGGAGTTACAATACTGGTGAGGTTACTCAACCTTGATTATCATGAGAAGCTAGAATTGTTACTATGTTAAGGGGACAGGGAATAATATGTCTGGAACTCAGGGGGTTCACTGGGGTACCCTTATGTGTTTGTGTATTTGATAATAATAGTGAACAAGCAATTGCAGCCACCGCAGCCTGACAAGGGCAAGGCAATCTAAGGCCTGACCACTCAGATGAAGTTCTGGGATCCCCTACCAGCCAAATAAATTAGACCAGCCAATGCTGGCCAAGGATGAGGTAATCTAGAATAAGTGGTAGAGGAGAAAGTCGATGAATCTCAGTCATGGCCTTGGGACCAGCAGGCACTATTAGCTTATTCCACTGTTTCTTCTGCACAAAGTCCTTTCTAGAAATGTGGCCACCGCTTTGAAGGCACAATGACAAAGCAAATTTAATAGGGGGCCAGAGGGATCTGACTAGTGTAAGCCATGGTCTATAGCAAGTACTTTATGACATCCCCTTGGCCCAGCTCTGATTTCAGCCACAGTTGTGGTAGACAGTTCTCTGTGGGCTCAGACTCTTTCTACCTCAACAAGCCATAGGTCGCTCCACTTCTCTGCTCCAGGGCTTTCTCTGAAGCTGACGGAGGTCACAGCACAGCTTGGAAACATGGGGACAGTCACTGTATCCAGGAGCAATCCTCAATGCATGGGGTCAGGAGGTAGCAGATAAACATCCAAGGGTTCCATCTTCCCCATGGGCAATTCTGGTAGATGCTGGGAGAATCAAGCCACTGGCATCTACAGTAACAACTGCAATTTGTCACCCTTCTCTTGCCTTCTCCGCTTCCCCCGTCTCACTCTCGCTGCTCCCTACTTCCCTTCCTGGAATCATCACCCAAATAAACTACTTCCATTCAAATCCTTATCATAGTCTCTGCTTTTGGCAGAACTCAACCTAAACAGAAGTTGCCATACATGTATGATTTATTATTTTCAACAGGTGAAAACTCCATCGTGGTCCCGAGTGTTTTAAAGCTTCTATTATGTAGATAGAACCTCAGCTACCTCATCTGTGAAATTAGAAGTGCAAACATAATGCATTTGCCTGGTGTTGATGGTTTTAGACCAGGGGCTTCTGATAGGTAAGGGGCATGCTTTCATGCTTGGTTTTTGCATATCTAAACTTTGTTTGACCATGGAACTGTGAATTAACACATTCTTTGGGACAAGAATTAATTTTCAAAGCTTAATATTAGGGGATTTTTGAACCCTCTAGGAAAGAGAGGCTTCGGGGTAAATATTTAAATATTCAACATATTAGCATGATTTAAATAAAGTTGATCACAAAAAATAAGTGTTCAAAATCTTCATATGTTTTAAATAAATTCATTGCAAACCATATGGACACTTGCTCAGTAACATGTACTGAAGCACAAGGAAAAGGATCTTAAGCTTTTGAAAAGCGTTTTCTATTCGCACCACTAGGTGATCCCCTATACTATGCCTTAGAAAGTCATTAACCATTACTGCTGTCTCATACATCCTGGTTTACTACATTATCCTTCTACCTCCCACTCCACCTTCCCTTAGTGTATCTAATGTTCTTGTTTACTCTCTTTTTAAAATAACACTTGCTTGTTTAAAGTAGAGGAAAATAAAAGGAAACAATAATAGCTCATAATCCTACTGCTTATAAAATCTTTCTTATTAACAAAATAATAAAACAATAACACGTGCACCTGATAAGAAATTCCAAACATTCAAAAAAGTGTAAAAGACAAATTCAGGAAACTAGAATGCGCATTGACCATCTACCAGACTAAATCATTTTGTAGTTGAGGTCAGTGAGATCAAGATATTTCTAAAAATTCAGACAACTAGTTACTGACCCAACACCCCACCCCTGCCAAATGCAAATTAAGAAAATGGTGTAAACAGATAAAACATCATCATTCTGGTATCAGCCACCTTACAGAAACTCAAAACACATTCTTACAACCCTTACAATAGTAATTTTTATGAATGAAATGATATAATTTATGTTTTAAAAATTTTAGTAGCATTTTTTATGGGGAAAAAGGCTCACCTAGTGCTTATTTCTTCCAAAGTATTAAAATCAATGTTCATTATATTATCTATTCCTTAGCTGTAAACCTGAACCTCAAAGAAAGAAAGTGGCTGGTATAGGTCCAAGTTCCCCAAAAGGAGATGAGGGGCTTCCCTGGTGGTGCAGTGGTTGACAGTCCGCCTGCCAATGCAGGGGACACGGGTTCATGCCCTGGTCCGGGAAGATCCCACATGCCGCAGAGCCGCTGGGCCTGTGAGCCATAGCCGCTGAGCCTGCGCGTCCGGAGCCTGTGCTCCGCAACGGGAGAGGTCACAACAGTGAGAGGCCCGCGTATGGCAAAAAAAGAAAAAAAAAAAAAAAGAGATGATATAGCCAAAAATAAATCTTTCAACTTGCAAGACAAGTCTGCTCAAGGACATAATATTTTTATCACGTGACTGAATTTAAGTTCAATTTGTCTCTAGCTCATTTTCAATAATAGCTTTGATCCAGGTGTTAGATTAGCTATGGAGTAAAGCGCTTGATTCTCCAGGCCTCTCTGACAAGGGGGCTTGACACCTTGGAATAAAAGGTGAAGGAATTCCCTAAACCAGGAGTAAAACTTTAGTGTCCCTAAGAATATCATGGAGGGAACTATACTCAATATTCCTATAAAAGAATCTGAAAAAAAATAGAAAATATGTATGTATAACTGAATCACTTTGCTGTTCACCTGAAACTAACACAGCATTGTAAATCAACTATACTTCAATTAAAAAATAAAATAAATAAATAAATTTTAAAACAAACAAACAAGAATATCATGGAGAGCTTTTTTTAATGCAAATTTTGAGGCTATACCTTTTTCTGATTTAACAGGTTTGGAGTGGAGTACAGAAATCCATTTTATGAAGCACCCCTGTGGTCAATAGAGAAGATGAATACACTTTCTGATTTACTTCAATTGTCCTGGCCTCCCTCTGGTTTAACATGTGTCCCAGAATTATCGTTGTTGTTGTTTTTAAGAAAATATTATTAAAAATAATTGTATTAAAATAAGCCAGGCTGGCTTTGGTAGATCACTTTGTACTTCCATATTCTACCATGGCCTTATTTAGTAGCATGTGAGCTGCATGTGCAGTAAGCAGAGTCCAGCATTTAACAAGTGGTTATATCTGAACCATGAGTGATAACCCCCCCTCACTTTTTCAAAACCCGTCTTGACACTGGTAACTAACTCCACCACTTTAAGGATAGCATACAGGATGCTGGCTGATAAAGTGTGGCTGCATAAGGGCAGGTGGCTTGGGACAACTAACTTCTGGTCCCCAGTGATGTGGGAGAAGTGTTTGCTTCTGCCCCTGGTGGCCATCTGGTGGATGAGTCGTTGTGCCTTAGTTCAGAGGGAGGCCTGCGAGATGAGGAAGCCAAGTAGGCTGCCAGTCTCCCAGTGGGTGGTATCACTTTGAAACGTGGGAAATCAGAAATTTGGTGCATGAGAAATAAACGTGAGAAGTGGGGGTGAAGCATGCCTGCAGTAGAGCTTGTACAGAGGAGTGTGAGCCATCCTGCTGAAGTGGGTTTGGCTTATACTAGCCAAATTGTTGTAAATCTACAACAATTTATAGCTATCCTCCGCTTTTCGAACGTTCGGTTTACACCACTTCTAGTACCTTTCTTTGCTAACTGAAACAAATCTGAAGAGGATTTTTGCTTTCACAAAAAAAGGGCAAGAAGCAAAAATAGCATTTTGTGTTTGTTTTGCAGAAGCCCATAGAGAGGCAGTGCATACCTGGAGCGTTAAGTGAGGCACCACCAAGCTCCTTCCCCAGGGACCACACTCAGCATCTCAGCATGAAGCCGCCATAGCTTTGAACTGTGTCTGTGAGCATCTGTGCTTTAGCTGGATCTATCTTCCTACGAAAGATTTCGTAGGAACACTCTACTTTTGTAAAGCAGGGGAAACCTGTATTTACTTTATTGCTGTAACAATTTTTAAAGATTTTACAATGAACCCTCTCAGCAGCAATGAGCTCAAGAAACAAAGCTAAACAAAACAAAAACACATGTTTAGTGAAAATTGAGTACAGAATTTTTATTTTTCAGTAAAGTTGATAATAAATGTACAACATACATAAAATGTTTGCCAACATTTACCATCTACCATGGGACCTGTAGTAACTAAAACTAGAAGGCATAAATATGCTATAAAGACCCCAGGGACTTCCCTGGTGGTGCAGTGGTTAAGAATCCACCTGCCAATGCAGGGGACACGGGTTCGAGCCCTGGTCCGTGAAGATCCCACCTGCCGCGGAGCAACTAAGCCCGTGTGCCACACCTACTGAGCCTGTGCTCTAGAGCCGGCGAGCCACAACTATTGAGCCCACGTGCCTAGAGCCTGTGCTCTGCAACAAGAGAAGCCACCGCAATGAGAAACCCACACACCGCAACAAAGAGCAGCCCCTGCTCGCCGCAACTAGAGAAAGCCCACGCACAGCAACGGAGACCCAACGCAGCCAAAAAAATTTTAAAAACCCCAGAATTTGCTTTAAATCTTAGACGTTATTTTAAGATTATCTTGGATAAGTATGAACGATGAAGAAATAGCTATTAATGTGCTTGGTTTAATTAATAGAAGAACTCTGCAGACAGTTAAATGACTCATTTTTTGTGTCACCAATTATTTCAAATTAAAAAATTAATTCCAATAATTGTTCATTTTTTCATGAAATTCATGGAATCAAAGTAAAAAAAAGGTCTTCAGATCTTATTGTGAATACTATTGTAAATTCAGTTAAAAAGTTTAATTTTAAATATTTATTTATTTATTTATTGGGTTGCACCAGGTCTTAGTTGCGGCAGGTGAGCTCCTTAGTTGTGACTCGCCGCCTCCTTAGTTGTGGCATGTGTACTTTCAGTTGCGACATTCATGTGGGATCTATTTCCCTGGCCAGGGATGGAACCTGGGCCCTCAGCATTTGGAGCATGGAGTCTTAACCACTGCACCACCAGGGAAGTCCCAAGAAGTTTAATTTTAAAGATAAAGTTATTTGTTTTGTGAGGATCATATGAGTACAAGTTCTACATACAGTCTGTCTCTTATCAATAAATTTCTTGCTAAATAAGAAATAGAGCAGAAATGTTCTTTGAAGCTTTTAGAGAATTGCAGTTCTTAAAAACAAAATTTGGAAAGTGGGAGATATTGCAATTTTTCTTATAAAAGCAAGGAAAATATTGAACAAATTAAACAATGAGAGCATAATCAATTTACAAGTTTTATCTTTGAAATTCTACCATTGTGCCTTGGAATACTCAGACTTGTGGAATAGTCTTTTGACAGAGCCTCTTGCTTTCATTTCATAAATGTATACTCTGTCTCAGAGAGAATGAAACTGCAAAAGCTAACAATTTTGAAGCATCTAAATTACACAAAATATTTTAAAGAAGTATAAATAGAGACAAGTTACTGACAAGTTTTGTCTGGAGGCAAACATAAGGCACCTGTGAAAAAAACCTTGGCTGAAAAATTTACGCATTTCAAAATTTAAAAAATAGAATTGAGAATCCCTCCATTTAGCAGAATTTATTCTGAGCTTACCATGAGTCTCACCACCTGAAGAATAATTTCTCAGTTGAAAATATTGTGGGCTCCAGAGAAGAGTCAATTGGAAAAGATTGTGGCAATTTAATGAAAAAAAAAAGATCATATTGAAAACAATATATTCTTCAGAAATATGTCAGTAACAGAGTATTAGCAAATGATACAGCTAAGAAATTGAAGAAAGTATATAAGTATAAACCAACAACTATTCTGCTCATATTATTTTTAATATTCAGATAAACAATATAAATGTTTCCAAAAGTTTGCTTTAATATACATGGGTACTTATGTTTTGTTTTGTTTTTTCGGACACGCTGAGTGGCCCACGGGATCTTAGTAACTGATCAGGGATCGAACCCATGTCCCCTGCAGCGGAAGCATGGAGTTTTAACCACTGGACTGCCAGATAAGTCCCTTTTATATACTTTTTTCTTTTTAAAAATTTATTTTATTTATTTATTTTTGGCTGTGTTGGGTCTCCGTTGCTGCACGCGGTCTTTCTCTAGTTGCAGCGAGCAGGGGGCTACTCTTCGTTGCAGTGCGTGGGCCTCTCGTTGCGGTGGCTTCTCTTGTTGCGGGGCACAGGCTCTAGGCACGTGGACTTCAGTAGTTGCATCACATGGGCTCAGTAGTTGTGGCTCGCGGGCTCTAGAGCACAGGCTCAGCAGTTGTGGTGCACGGGCTTAGTTGCTCTGGGGCACGTGGGATCTTCATGGACCAGGGATCGAACCCGTGTCCCCTGCATTGGCAGGCGGATTCTCAACCACTGAACTACCAGAGAAGCCCCTATATATGTTTTTAAGAGAGAATTTTTTTGAAAATGGTTTTTAATGAAAGTATTTTATAGATCCAATAATGTAAAAAACCAATTTATTGGTCAATAAATGAATATGCTAAAAATGACACATGCTAAATAATTTTAGTCACCCCTTTTATTCTCAAAAATATTTGTCAGCTAAACTGTATACTCACTCTATTTTAAGCCCAAATTTAAGAAGCAGTTAAATCATTCATGCCCTATATTGGTTCTAGAATATTTTTAAATGGATTTGGATGGAGGTTCTTTTATTGTTATTTTAGGGTATAGGACATTGACAAAAGACCAGAGAATGTAACATTTTAAAACTGTCTCAGGGCTTCCCTGGTGGCACAGTGGTTGAGAGTCCGCCTGCTGATGCAGGGGACACGGGTTCGTGCCCCGGTCCGGGAAGATCCCACATGTCGCGGAGCGACTGGGCCCGTGAGCCATGGCCGCTGAGCCTGCGCATCTGGAGCCTGTGCTCCGCAGCGGGAGAGGCCACAACAGTGAGAGGCCCGCATACCGCAAACAAACAAACAAACAAACAAAAAAAACTGTCTCATTTGATTCTAAGCAAAACATAATCCTACTTATTGAGGTGGTAGGCTTAGCTTGTTAAATTTCAAGGAGCTGTTGAATGACCAACAGGACAAATGCCCAGGAGGGAAGAACGGTTTCCCTGGGACATGGAACTTTCAATGCTAAAACTGTGACAGTCTCAGACAAGCCAAAATTGATGGTCTCCCTACATCTATTAAGTGAATTCAGACTCCAGTGTGTTTAGGTGAGGCCGGGATCGCATGTGAAGAAAGGAAATCATGAATACTGGGCCTGAGCCACGATTTCAGAAAAGGTACTCTTTACCTTTCCTATATCTCAAAATAAGTAGACATCAAGTTTTATGGCTCCTTTATATTCCAGTCCTCGCTTCTCAAACCAGGAAAACCCAAGACAAATATCGTATGATGATTCACTTCCTTCTCCTTTCTCCCCAGGGGAGCCCTGAGTTCTGCTTCTTCACACCCTTAACCTTAAAACTACTCCCACCTATGAGAGCAGATGCAATATTTGAACAGCATCTGGGGACTGCCTGACTTTATAAGGAATCCATTTCCTCACATACCCACCAAAAAAGCTGAGCATTGAATCCTAATGCCTAGTTCAATGGTGGGCACATAGTAAGTTTCGATGAATATATGTAGAACTTGTGAATGATAGATCAAAGCGCCCCTGAAAGGTGGAAACTCATCCAAATGTACTCACCCAGCTATGTGGTGAAAGAAAGTCCTCAGGAGGGGAGGGGAGAGAAAAAGTTGGGGAATAACCATTTTCCTTTTTGCCCTGCCCAAGAGCTCAGTGGATGGATTGAAGTACAAGCAAACCACAAATGCATTGAGGACAACCCTTTATTCCTGTCTCCTTTGCCTCTTGGAAATTAAAGGAGGAAGAGCAACTGAAGGAACCTAGCTATCCTCTCTTGGCTGGTATCAGCTAGCCAGGTACCTGAGAGATAAAAGGTATAAAAGTACCCCTTATAGGGGCTTCCCTGGTGGCGCAGTGGTTGAGAGTCCGCCTGCCGATGCAGGAGACACCAATGGGAGAGGTCATAGCAGTGAGAGGCGTACGTACCGCAAAAAAAAAGAAAAAAGTACCCCTTATATTTTCCTTTTGAGGAGATATTGCTTCTGGGATCCTAGAACCAGGAAATAGGAATACCTGATTATTTAAAAACAGGTAACCAACCCTTTTTAGATTTGCATGTGACTCTTAATTACCAAGAGAAAAGGTATTATTTCATGAAAAGTCAAAGATGACAAAATATGTGTTCAGAACATATAAAGGTGACCTGTTGACCACAGCAACTGAAGAGTGTTTTCCTTGCTTTCTAGATTCCTATCCTGCCTGGTAACCCGGAGGCAGCCCAGTGTAGGGCTGTAGGTATCAAACTGAAGATCATGGCCCAGGGCACCACCTACCAGCTGTGAGACGTTGGGCAGATTATCCACCTAATAGTGTTGTTATGAGGATTAATTGAGATAATGTGTGAAGCTCTTAGCACTGGGCCACATGGTAAGTACTCAAAAGGTGCTGTTCTGGATAGGCTGTGTCATCTAATCACCTGTGATTTCTGCTGGAAGAACTAAGGTGATTTTTTACCCCTCATAGTAAAATTATAAGTTATATTAATCATAGCAAAGGTTATACCATGAGTTGGTGGTTGCCTAATTTGATGAGTCAGATTGTTTTCTTTTTTCACTTCTTTGTTGAAAATAGAAATTTAGGTCAAATTTTTGCTTGAGGCAGAAAAACCTTTTTATTCAGTTACTTGTCTGAAATGAGAAGGTAACCCGTTTTAATGTCTGGCCACCAACCCAGCCCCACAGCTGATATTAATAGGTTTCCTTTGGGAACCACAAGCAGGAGTGTTAGGACAGAGCCTGTATATGGCTCTTAAGCTAGGAAGCATAGATTAAAATCTAGTTTAGAGTCTTTTATCTCCAAGCGCATCTGAACTGAAACATTTAAAAACTCAGAACCCCAGAATTCTTTGGTTGAATTTAATAGGCAACGTATCCTTGTGAACAGCTTCACCAGATCAGAGCTCATTAGTTCTGTTACCCTGGGGTGCAGTCAGGGAAGGCTACACAGGGGAGAATTTATGTGATGGGAAACTTGAGGATGCCTAGGGACATCCAAGGTGGTCTTCCTACTAAGAAGAGCTGATCTAACGAGTTGCTCTAATAGGCTTCTAGGTTGCTAACAATCAAACGGCCCTAATCAGCAGTAAAGGAGCACCTACTTAATCTACCCCAAGTCCCAAGGTAATGTGATCTAACAAGAAAGGTGAACTGCCTATGTCATTACCACTAAGTGACATAACTTGAACAAAACTGGCAGATTTTCATTTTCCCAGTGTTCTCCTTGGTGCATGAAACTGGGTGCTGGCTTAATAACCCTCCGCCATAAAATACTGTAACATGTTAGTTCATGCTGAGTGGCAACAGGTTTGTTTTTCATGATTATGTAATCTGAATTCTTTTTCCAAGAAAGGATTTGGAAATGAGCTATTACATTGGATTGCCAGCAAGTGTCTGGTCTAAATGCACATGTGTAATAGCTGCAGTAAACTCAGACCCTTTCTCTCAAGCTGCCCCCTTCCCCTAGACAAAACTGTAAACTATAAATCAGGTGTGACCCATGAGAAATGTCCAGGAGCTGGCTGAGGTTTACATAAAGCATTGAAATGCCTACTAAGGATTTTTAGGGAGGGTATTTGATCTCCCTCAGTCTTAAATAGCAACCTAATGAGCCAGGCGATCTGGGCCCTCTGTACACTAGTACCCATATTAGATCGGCTTTAAAAACTAATATGGTGTTAAAATAGTGTGTAAAGGGTGCATACTGGAGTTGGTTCAAAGACTTTAGGTGCGAGTTTGGTATTTATTGACTAGAATGCTACTTAGAAGAGAGTTCACATTGTTCTTACCTTCCAGGACAAAGCTTAAAACCACAGCAAATAACTGCTTGGGGGTTTGCATTCCATAGTCCTGGACTCAGAGACAAGCTTCCTGTTCCCTCCTGGCTGGCAGACCGAACCTGAAGGCCAGACGGTGAATGGTTTGATTCTTATAGGACAATCCACTCTGGCTTTCAGCCCTCAGGGTTCTGGGTGCCAGACCAGGTGTTTTTGTTGTTGTTGTTGTTTTTAAGTTCCTGCTGGAGACTTGGGTTTCACCTGAAGATAACAGGAGGAGAACAGACTGAGTTAGGCATTTGGGCAAAGGCCTAACTAATAGAGATCCACACACCCATGTAGATCCCATAGAGGAGTGTTTCAGAACAACTAAGAACCAAACTTGGAAAACTGTAATCATTCTCTGGGATCTTCTTGGTAGGTTTCAGGAATTAAGAGGGGAAAAAAAAGAAGAGAAGAACAATACAAGATTCTTGGGGCAACATGATTTTTTTTCTTCTGGGGGAAATGGCAGATTTTTTTTCAAATGGTGTAATTCTGTGCTTTCCTATGCAACATGTATACACAGTCCAATGTTTACTATGAGTTGAAAGTCAAACGTCAAGATTTCCTCTACTGCCTTCACCAACAAGTGCAGTGTTAGTAAACGGGCCCCAGGTCAGAACCTATGGAAACTCTGAGTGAGGGAGAGAGATTGTAACTCTGGCAGTGAGTGTGTGTGTGAGTGTGTGTGTGTGTGTAACAAAGAGAAAAGGAGAGAGAGATACAGGGGGAGAGAGAATTCCAGAACTTGTCCTTGTATGGAATAGTTATGAGTCTGCTTTGAATTTTTAGTGAAAAATAAAGAGAATACTAGAACACTCATTATTCAAATATCATGCCCAAATTAATTGCTTAGGGAAAACCATTAACCTTTTCTTCTCTGCCCCATTACTGCAGCAATTTTAAAGGTCTTATGGCCAAAGGACAGGATCTTGAAGGGTTGGTGGTGGGGTGGGCGAGAGCTGAATTTTTAACTCAGCTGAATTGGGGACTAATTTCCTTGGCAGTTCAAAAGCTCTTAATGAAGGCTTTCTGCCAGACAGAAGCAGCGCAGGCCACTAGGCAGTCATGCTCAGGCGTGTCCCCGACCCTCCTTCAGAGGAGAAAACGCTGGTGTCCTATTCCTCTGAGGCAGCCCCTCCCTTGGGTAAAACAAACAACCTTCCTCAACACCCCCCAATGGCTACCACTGTGCTCATTCCGACCTTTGTGCCCCCTTTCAAACTCTGCTTGGAATTCTCTCTCCCCACCTCTTTAACCCAATCTTTCGCCTCCTTCCAGGTCCATCTCAGAACAGCCTTACCTATAAAGAGCTTCAACGCAAGGGTGCTCTCGTTCCTCTAAGCCATCATGAAGCTGCTGCAGTTTTCACTACTTCTGGTAGATTCTTTGAGCTAGCTAGTCAACTAGGGACAAAAGCCCTTCCCTTTCTTTCCTGGCTGCACTTTTCTTTCTTTTCTTAAAAAAATAAATAGGGGCTTCCCTGGTGGCGCCGTGGTTGAGAGTCCTCCTACCGATGCAGAGGACACGGGTTCGTGCCCCAGTCCGGGAAGACCCCACATGCCGCGGAGCGGCTGGGCCCGTGAGCCATGGCCGCTGAGCCTGTGCATCCGGAGACCTGTGCTCCACACGGGAGAGGCCGCAACAGTGAGAGGCCCGCGTACCGCAAAAAAAAATAATAATAATAAAAATAAATAAATAAATAACTTTATGATCTCCCTGCCTGACTTTTATCATTGTTTACTATCTCCACAGAGGTGGAACATAACTGACTTTTCACTGCTGTTGCATCCAGGCATGATATTATTTCAGCTTAATCCACTGCAATCAACCCAAGTGCATATTTGGTTTTTGCAAAAGTTCTCTGACATTAGAATTTAAAAGCATTCTGAAAGAATGGAAGCTGTTTCTCCAGCAAGGAGGAGAGGAACTGAAGAAAAAGTGAGTATGTGGAGGATATATTATGCTACTTACATTACTCTACTCTACTCTGGGAGCATATGCAGAGAAGTAACCTAGAGGGACTTTTCAGAGATATGGTCCAAAGATACTACAGAAAACCCTCTCTCTATTTACAAAAATGTCTTAAAGACTTTTTTTTTTTTGGGCCGTGCCACATGGCATATTGGACCTTAGTTCCTCAACAGGGATCGAACCCGTGCTCCCTGCAGTGGAAGCACGGTGTCCTAACCATTGGACCGCCAGGGAAGTCCCTTAAAGACTTTTTAGAGACTTCCCTGGTGGCGCAGTGGTTAAGAATCTGCCTGCCAGTGCAGGGGACACAGGTTCAATCCCTGGTCCGGGAGGATCCCACATGCCGCAGAGCAACTAAGCCCGTGCGCCACAACTACTGAAGCCCGCGTGCCTAGAACCGGTGCTCCGCAACAAGAGAAGCCACCACAATGAGAAGCCCGCATGCAGCAATGAAGACCCAACACAGCCAAAAATTAAAAATAAAATAAAAAGATTTTTTAGATGAAGCAAAAAGTAGAAATATTTTTCTACTTGGGTCTCCCTAAGTTTTTAGATCTCCCTTAAAAGTAATAAAGGTGGATACAGGGAATAGAGATTCTATGAGAGAGAAATAATTCTTTCTCATGAGTCTAAACTTCCCTACCTAGGGAAACCTAAAGGAAATTGAGTGCAGTCAACCTGCAAGGGTGAGCAGAGATCATTGAAATGCACTGATAATTCAGAATCTCATTTCCACCTCATTAATTTCAACCTCTGTTCCCTTCTACTGGTACTTCTACAAGGTAGACTAAGTTGAAGACAATATCCTGTCCCCATTCCTGCCTTCCCCCTCCCCCAGGGTACTGTCAGTTGGGTGGAAGATCATTCTGAGGAAAAAAAGGCAAAGTAAGTTGCCTACGTGGTTCACAACCCAGCTAGCCTCCTCTTCATCACTTAATTATGCAAAGATTACAGGTGAGTATCACTTTAATATTGATGAGAGTTTTAATTTGAAAATTATTTCTGGTCTTGATCTGTTTCCAATTTGTCAATACCCTAGATTTTGCCAAGTTTGGGAACCTTAGCGTAATTATGGCTAAAGTCATTTGACTACAGTTAGTGAACTTCTGTGTTTTTACTCTCTCTCCCATTCTTTGGGAAGGGGGGAATTTTGCATTGTTTTCAATAGGACATGATTATTAATTATTGCCTATACTGGAAAGTGATTGAGGTGCTGCCTCTCCCTAATATTTTCCTCTGTCATTTTACAATGTGTACTCATCCTATTGTTGTATAAGAATATGTACTGTATATACCCTGTTACAAATCATTATAAGAAAAAAAAACCCTATCTTCTTGCAAGGAAAATTTCAGGATTTACAAATACTAGATAACACATCTGGATGATAATCTGGGGAACATCAGACATTAAGTATTCTAGAATAATCAGGTTTAAGTACAAAAAAGAATGTTCAGTGTCATAGGAAGCCATTGTAAAGAGAGAGGAGGAAATTCAAGCAGGTGTAAACAGCAGGGACTAGGTGGAAAAAGGGTCAGAGAAGGTTGTTTCCTATGAGAGTCAGAGTGAGTCCTACTCAAAACCGTGCTATAGACAAACTTAACTTTCCCCTTTCCTTTTCTTTACTAAGACCGGCTTAGAATTTCCAATAACAGGATAATTATTACTACCACTTGTAGAGTTTACATTTTGACAGTGTTTGACACAAATTATCTCTAACCCGCAAAGTTTTAGACTGGAAAAATATGGATGAAGGGAAATTTGTGGAAGAAATTCCCTAGCCCAGAAATTCTATTGCACATCAAGAGTGCCTCAGTCCAGCCTTGAGCAGTAATGAGGAAAAAATTCTAGGCTCTGATCAAGGTACCTGGTGTGAGGGAATAAAATATGTATGCCAACCGCATAAAAATAAAGATTAAAAGAGTCCAATCCTTCTAGCAGGATGTGCTGGTTAGCTATATGTGTCAACGTGGCCAGGCTATAGTTTCCAGTTTTTCAATCAAATACTAATCTGGATGTTGCTATAGAGGTATTCTGCAGATGGGGTTAACATCTACAATTAAGTTGACTGCATTTTTTATTTTTTCAGTTGACTTTAAATAAAGGAGATAATCCTACATAATGAGGCTGGGCCTCATCCAATCAGTTGAAAGGCCTTAAGAGCAAAACTGAGATCTCCCTGAGGAAGATAAGAAATTCTGCCCCATGACTGCAGTACCAGCTCCTGCCTGGGAGTTTCCAGCCTGCTGGGCTGACCTACAGATTTCAGATTTGCCACCCCCATGCCCCACCCCCCATAAAATATCTGTCTATTTACCTAGCTCCACCTATCTGTCTGTCTATCCATCTATCTATCCTTCTCACTGGTTCTGTTTCTCTGGAGGACCTTGATACAGAGAGTCACCAGGAGAGAACTCAGGAGGTGATAGTAAACTGACCCTCAGTGAATAAGGAACCAACTATATGAAAAGTAGAGTTTAATTATGTTACTTTCAGAGGGAAGAGCATACCCAGAGGCCCAGAGATAGGAAATAGCTTGGGATAAATAAGGGTGTGAAAAAGAAATCAGTATGTTTTAGCCACAGTGAGCAAAAGAGAGATGGCCCAAGATAAGGTTGGAGAGGTTTGCAGAGGTCAGATCATACAAGACGCTTAGTAAAATACTTGAACTTATTTTTCAAACTATTGTAGGAGGTCATTTAAGGTTTTTAACCTGGAGAAAGATGGCTGCCTGTGGAGAAGAGAATGGAGAACAACAAACACATAGAGGGTTAGTGGTCCGGGTGGGTAATGGTGATAGCCTGGCCCAGTGTGATGGCAGAGGAGATGGAAAAATGTGGGCTGATTCAAGGTTATATGATGGAATGAATGAAGAAGGTAGGAGGTCAGGGCATCACAGATGCTCCTATGTTTCTGCCTCATACAATTGGGTGGATGGTGATGTTACTATATCCAATGGGGTAGACTGCTAGAGGAACAGGATTAAAGAATGTGAATTAAGAGTTTAGTTTTGACTGGAGTTCAGAAGAAAGATTTCAGCATTAGATATAAATTTGGGAGGCGTCTCTTACAAATGGCATTTGAAGTCACATGAATAAACATGATTAATCAAGGAGAGAAGGAGATGAGACAGGGTAGAGAAAGAGTGGCTAGAGAATTTCGAAGGGGGCGAGGGCGGAGAGAGTAAGAGTGTGCCCAGAGGTGTTGTGTTTCAGGAAAGAGGTAGTAGTCAACTCAGTGAAATACTGCCAAGAAGCCAAGCACAACTAGGACAGAAAAATGAACATAGGGCTTGATACCATGGCCTTGCTCTGTGAGTTCTGATGTCTGGTGTGCTTGCGTATTTACTTAACGTGTTCTCGTTTACCATTCACCATTTATCATGGTGACCACTATCATGGCTAAGTCCAGGTGATTACTGGATCTCCTAGGTATTGGTTTTCATAATTGAATGTACGTGGATGCCTAATTTTTTGTTTGTTTGTTTCTGAAAGAGAAGGAAGGAAAGAAGTTGGTTTCTGGGAACCTGGGGATGAAGAAGGAAGAGAAAAGAGAGGGGTAAAGAAAGGAAGGATGTTCTGCATCCCCCAACCTGACCTTAGAGGTAACATCTGCTTTTTATATAAGATGAATTGTTTTAGGGAATTCCCTGATGGTCCAATGGTTAGGACTCGGCGCTTTCACTGCTGTGCGTCTGGGGTTCGATCCCTGGTCAGGAACTAAGATTCCTCAAGCCGTGCAATGTGGCCAAAAAAAAATAAAATAAAATAAATTTTTTTTAAAAAAGATGAATTGTTTTGAAGATTCAAATATCCCAAGTTCTAGGTTACTCTCTCCCTTAATACTGTTTTTCACTTTTTCTTCATAGTATTTGAAGGTTAATTTTATATGTTGACTTGACTGGGCTAAGGGATGCCCGGATAGCTGGTAAAACATTATTTCTGACTGTGTCTGTGAGGGTGTTTCTGGAAGAGATTAGCATTTAAATGAATAAACTGAGTAAAGTTACTCCACTCTCACCAATGGGGGGCGGGGAGGGGGGGCATTTTCCAAACCACTGAGAGCATGAATAGAACAAAAAGGCAGAGGAAGGGGGGATTTGCTCCTTCTGCCTGAGCTGCCCTTGGATGTCTGCTCTCCTGGTTCTCAGGCCTTCAGATCTGACCTGGACTTACGCCACTGGCTCCCCTATTACTGGGCCCTTGGAATTGGACTGAACTACACCCCCAGCTTTCTTGGTTCTCCAGCTTGCAAATGGCAGAGCGTGAGACTTCTTGGCCTCCATAATCATGTGAATCAATCCTAGGATAAATCTCTCTCTCTCTCTCTCTCCATATATATAATATATATAGCTTCTATTGGTTTTGCTTCTCTGGAGACCCCTGACTAGTACACTCAGCCTGGTCTCAGAGATCACATCTGATCTATAGGAGACAACTTACATAAAAGATAAATTGTTTTGAAGATTCAGGTATCCCAAATTCTAAGTTAGGAGATTCATTCTCTCTCTGAATATTGTCTTCTTCCCCCTTCATTACATTTAGCACAATTTGTAATTACAAATATATTTGGTATAACAATTTATTTAATGTTTAGACCTGTACTAGCTGTAACTTTCATGAGGCCAAAGCCTGTCTGGTTCTATCTACTTGTATCTAGTGTCCAGCACAAAGCCTGGCACGTAGTAAGAGTTCAAGATATAGTTGTTGAGTTAATAAATGATGATAGTTTATGTAGGAATAGAAAATTAAAGCCATAAGTTTATAGGCATAAATAAATTTGTGAACTAAAAATCAGTAGTCTTCTATTTCTCCATATACATTAATTTGCTACCTTTTTATATTGCTCTCCACCACTAATAGACAAGCAGGGGCAGCCCCTGGAAATTTTAAGAGACTATTTGGAGAAACACAGCAAACTGAGAAAATTTTACATATTAACTTACTTTTCCAGAGATTTTTAGAAAAGACAACCGTTATTTTATTTTACCTGTAGAAAATCTCAGTACTATGGAGAATTCTGTACTGGTATTTGGGAATTAAAAACTTATTTTTTATTGACATGTCCAGAAAAACCCAGATGTACAGTAGCCATAGGAACCACAGGAAGTCCACTACTTGTGTAGTTCCTAGAGCATTAGCAAAATCACCACTTTTCAGAATAAGAAGTTTGGGGAAGAGGCATATAAGGGAACTATGAACTTATGCCACCGACGTAGTAGAAGATTTATCTTAGAGAAATCAGAGAATCATACAATTTTAGAGTTAAAGGAGGCTTTAGGCCAGTTTTCCTTACTGTATAGTTTGGGAAACAAGGGCCTATAAGTGAATTGTAGACTCACACGGCCAGTTGTTACAACTTGTAATAATCTCATGTCTGAGCTCAAGTCCAAATACTACATTGTGTGTGTGTGTGTGTGTGTGTGTGTGTGTGTGTTTAATTTGTGTAAATATTGAATTCTGACGTATAATCAATACTGGTGCACATAATATAAATGAGCTTATGGTTAGAGCCTTGGCTATTTACCTCGAATGAGAAACAATCCCCCAATATATTTATTTCATAAGTTTGGAATTTTTATATTAGGTTTTCTCCAAAGTGAGGCACTGCTGAACTATTCTGATGAGATCTCAATTTTAGTAGGAGCGAAAATGTCACTTTCTCCCCTTGCAAACTCTTGCGAAGACGTCGGTGAGCTCAGCAGGGGTCATCGAGTGAGGCCAGTGCCCTGTGCTCCAGTGGCCCAGGCATGGCCATCAATAGCTCTAGTGGAGGATCTCATACATGAATCGCATCCCTGTCCTGCCAACTTTTTATAACTCACTTATTTCTGTGCATTTTTGAGGAAATTGATAGTTTTATATGGCCACGTATTAATATTTTCTTTCTTGGTTACAGAATTTGGTTAAGAAATGACTACTCCTCCACAAATACAGGGAGTTTTCTTGAATGTTTCTTCTAGAGTCCTTGCTTTCTACACTAAAATGGGTACCAATGGCTTTGCTGGTTGCAAATCAATAAAAACGTGTATTCAGTCAGATATAAAACACACATAAAGATGTAACTCACTTTGCAGAACAGCTATTATTTAGGCTAAAATTTTTCATTCCTTATTTTAACATGGTTTTCTTCCGTTGTATGATTTTCAAACATTAGGAATTTTGAAGTCAGACTCCTTTTATATCCTTCATTTACAGTTCTTACAGCAAAGTGCTAGTTTAGCCAGAAAGGGTGTTTTTGTGCTCCTATTAAGGACTATTTTCCTAAATCTTCATGCTGTTTTCATGATTTGATGATGTCATAACATTTTTTGAAGTTTTATGTCAAGGATCATTTAATTTGAATGATTCCTTTTAAAATTAAAGAATACAGAAAAATGTGGTAATAATGTTCTTTCAAGGAAAGTAGCTATTGAACATTTTTCCCAAGTTCTATTATTTAAAAAAAAAAACTCCTTTCCTCTTTATAAAAAGCTTGTATTGATTCATAATTCTGTATTAAGTATAGGAAGTTATCAAAAGATGACAACAAAGACCTGCTTTAGTCTAAATATAGAAGATTGTTTAAAAAGTTCCCCCCAAAACATGTCTTATTCAATTGTGTGTTATGAACACTTAGCAAACAGTAAGGGCTTATTAAACTTTTACACAAATACAATCATATAAGTGTTTATAAGGAGTCTGCAGAAAAATTGGGTGGAAAAGATACTCTCCTTAATTGAAAAAAAAGTCTAATAAAGAGATTACATTGGTTTTAGAGAACATATGGAGCTGGCTTGGCAGATGGATGGGAGTAGGTGGTACCCGGCATGCAGAAGGGCCCTACAAGTCCATCTTTCTGCTTCTTGTCAGAAAAGAGATAATAAGATCAATGCACACGCTAAGTGTTTCTCTCTCTGTTTTTAAATAAGGTCCATGTAGTTATGATACTTGGTCTCTATTTATATTCTCATGTTTGCTAACCTTTCTTTTCTCCTCTTTCCTGGACAGGTCTACCGTGATTAATTTATCAGCTATTTTAATAGAATATTTCTAGCTGAAACAGATAGTTTTAAAAACTGAATTGACAGGATTGACCAGTTATTTTGGTGCCCTACACACAGGTTACCTATAGACTCAGTTCTCCTGACTTCAAATCCAGATCATGGATCATGGAGTGTGTACATGTGTGTGCATTTGAGAAGTTATGTATACATTTAATAAAATGTAAAAAGCAAAATCAGTAGTGGACTTCACAATCTAAAGGAGCCCTAAGCTATACTTATGTTTACTTTTGTTTGTTTGTTTGTTTGTTTGTTTGTTTTGCGGTACATGGGCCTCTCACCGTTGTGGCCTCTCCCGCTGTGGAGCACAGGCTCTGGACGCGCACCGGGGAACGAACCCGTGTCCCCTGCATCGGCAGGCGGACTCTCAACCACTGCACCACCAGGGAAGCCCTGTTTACTTGTTTTAAGTGAAGATTCCTTCTCATCCAATCTAAAACAAAGTTTTTTCCTAAGTTTGGAATTTTTATATTGTGTTTTCTCCAAAGGGAGGTACCTTGGAACTTATTCTGATACCTTCAAATCTCAAATTTACTACAAATGAAAATGTAGTTTTCTCCTCTATATTGTTTGGTATATATAATTCCAGACTTTAAAATAGTCTTGTGTGTGTCCCACCCAAAATGTAGGATGGCTGACAGCATTTTGTAGTAGCTAATGCCTCACTTCAGCTTTTTGTTGCACTTAACATATATATCTATAAAATAAAGCATAAAGCCTTGGTCTGTATCAGTATAGAATTAAAGTGATTACCTCCAGGGAATGTTAATATGAAAATGGGAAGTGAAAACAGGCAACCCATCTTTTCATTATGTACTTCAATATTATTTGAAATGAGGACATATTGTTTTTATAATATATTTTTCCTTTTAAACTTTTTATTATTATTAGGCTTTTAACTTTATTATTTCACACCTATACAAAATTAACCAATTAGTATAATGAACTCCCATGTATCCATCAGTCAGCTTCCGCTGTCATCAACTCCTTGCCATCTTTGCTTTATCTGTACTCCCATCCATTTCCTGGCTCCTGTTCTATTTGGAAGCAAAATCCAGATAAAACATTTCAACTATAAAAAATATATATATTTAAAAGAAGAGGACTCTATTTTTAACATAAAAACAATATCAGTTATCACATCTAAAGTATTTCATAGTAATTCCTTAATATCTAATCAGTGTTAAAAGTCCTCATACATGGCATAGCTTTTTTGTTTTAGATTTTGTTTATTTGAATCTGCATACAGATAAGGCTACGTGTTGTGAGAGTTGATATGTCTTTTAAGTCTCTTTTAATCTATAGATTACCCCTATTCCCACCCCCACCCCCCGCCATTGCAATGTATTTGTTTTAAAAAAAATGTTTTCTTCTAGACTTTCCCACAGCCTGCATTTTGCCGATTGTTCATATGCTGATCTCTGAGGTCTGTTTGAACATGTTCCTCTGACTTGTATTTTTTTTTTGTAAATTGGTGGCTGAATCTATCTAGAGGCCTGATCAGGTACAGGTTGTCTTTCTCAAAACAAAATAGTGACAGTCTGATGTCTGATTATCTCTTTTTTTGTGATGTTAGCAACCATTGAAGGTCTTGCCTAGATCCATTACTTTATCAGAGGTTGCAAAATGGTGATATTCTAATTCTATCATCCCTTTTACTTGTTATCTAGGATATTTCCATAATGTAAAATCCCTCCTCATCTACTGCTTGGTTACCAGTGGTGTAATTTCTTAGGAAAGGCAAGATGAACGATTTATTTCTATGCCTTCATTTATCATTTTTCAAAATAAGGACTTGGCTCCAATGACGACTAACTAGTTTTTTTCCCTTTGTACCATTATGAACTTATGGATTTCAACGCAGTTGAAAATGTATAACTAATTGCTTTTATCACCCTTATTGATGCTAAAATTGGTCCATCTGTAGCCACTGAGAGTCTCTTCAACGTGGTTTCTGAGTCCTTTGGTTACAACCCTAGTGTTCTTTTGATACCTTTCTTGTACATTTCTTTCCTCAGACTTGGAGTTTGCCATTTCTCTAAGGAGCCCAGGTTCTGTTTAGTGGGAAAGATTTGGAATGAAATAATTTTTTAGTTGGATGGATAATTTGACCCCATCACCTTTCAGCAAACCCTGAGCATAGCATAGGGGTTAAAATCACAAGTGCTGGAGTCAAAAAGATCAAGGTTTGAATCCCAGCTCCATCACTTACAGCTTGGTGATCTTGGGAAGCCTACAGGGCTTCTGGCTCAGGGCAAGATAGCAAAGCAACACAAATGGAGTGCTCTCCCCTGGAGAGATGCCACAGGAGATGAACTTTGGAGCTGTGCTCAGCAATTAGCTGTGGAAAGAAATTCTTGGGGTGGATAGAAGTTGACTTGATCTCCTGGCAGGGAAACTGGCCAGAGGTGGGTAGGGCCTGGGGTCACAGGTAGGGACTCAGTTTGGGGGAAAATGTTTTAGTTCTGTCTTTTCCTCATCCTTGTGCTGCCCTAGGTAGATGTGCCCCTCCTTTGGGTACTGTAGAGGCAGGATTTCAGCACATAGAAGCAGTGGGGTAACTACAAGGCAGGGCTTGGATGGGGGATGGTTATGAGCAGATGGCAATGAGTGTATCTGGTCTGACCAGTCCCTGAGAAGGCCCCCTCCATACATACATCTCCTGGCTCTTATCCTCCTGTGGGCACCCACTTATAATACCGAGTGGCTGCCTCCAAGAAAAGATTATTCAGAAGTTCTTTGGAGACCAACTGAGCACAGTACCGTGCCTCTCCCACAAATGCACATAACAAACATACAAACCAATTCATCTAGAGCAGCACAAGTTGTTATAGACATCTGCCCCCTCCACAGATGCATTTTGCTAATCAAGGCAGCTAATGGCCCCAGAGGAACAAGGATGAGCTCAGAGGGCAAATACCAAGAACTGTAAGTTTGAGGAACAACAAACTGAACAACCTATACCAGAGAAAACAGAACTCATGGAAAACAGGAGAAGAATTTAAAACCAGAATAATAAATATGCTTGAAGGGGTGAGAGAAGATACTGGAAACATGAAGTGAGAATAAGCAGTTCTTACTAGAAGAGTAAAAGAATTAGAATGAATCCTGACAGAGAAAGACAGTACTGATGGTATCACTTACACGTGGAATCTAAAAATAAAAAAAGTCAAACTCATAGAAGCAGAGTGTAGAATCATGGTAGCCAGGGGCTCGAGGGTGGGGGAAATAGGGAGAGGTTAGTAAAAGGGTACAAACTTTCATTTAAAAGATGAATAATGTCTGAGGATCTAATGTGTGACTGGTGACTATAGTTGATAACACTGTATTGTATAACTGAAATTTGCTAAGAGGGGTGCAATTTAAATGTTCTCACCCCAACCAAAAATAAATACGTGAGATGATAGATGTGTTAACTTAATGGGGAAAATCCTGTCACAATGTTTACATATATCAAGTCATCACGTCGTATACTTTTAAGTATCTTACAATTTTATTTGTCAATTATACCTCAATAAAACTGAAAAAAAGTTAATTTTTCAAAAATATCCTGTAATTATTGAATAAATAATTCAATGGATTGCTTAAATAATGAAGGTACCTAGTCAATATGAGCTGGAAGGTTAGGTTGAGGAGTTTCCCCAGGAGGCAAGGAAAGGGTAAGGGTAAAGAATGGAAAATAGAAAAGAAACACGGAGAATCAGGTGTCAAAGTGTGTGTATTAGGGACCCCAGAAAGAAAAAAAACAAATGGAGGGAGATCAAAAGTTCAAAATTTCCCAATGTCACAGCTATTAAGTGGCAAAGCCAGGAGGTCAGCCCAGTCAAACTAGCTGGAGTATAGACCCTTAACTATAATTAACTGCCTCAGATATACTATATCAGATGCAAATCTGGAGGAGGAAAACCAAGTTAGGAATAGGGCATAAAGGGAAAAATTATAAAATAAGCAAAAGAGAGGCAGTGTATAAAGTGAGGAACGGAGTGTGTTCCGAATGGGGATAAGTCTGGATGTCTCCTTGTGACTGAGGTCCTTAAAAGCAAACCAACGTCAAAACCTCCCAAACACAGAAACCACCTAGAAATAACAACAAAAACAGACAAGTTATTTCATCTCTCTAATCTTCAATTTCTTCATCTATAAATGGGAGAGTGTAACCCTTACTTCGTAGGGTTGTTGTTAAGATTAAATAAAATAGTACCTGTAGACTTCTGAGCACAGGAAAATAACTGCATATAATCACATAAAAATAATAAAATTTTTATTTATTCAAACATTCAAAAAATATTTGTTGGGGATCTTCTATGCACTAGGCAGTGGAATACAGTGGTGACCAACACAGACAAAAATCTCTACTTGCAATGGAGCTTCTGGAGGGGCGGGGAGGGGCAATAAACAAATAAACACAAATAGATAATATAATGTCAGTAGTGAATGTGCTACCAAGGAAACTAGAGCAGGATAAAGGAATAGAGAATGGAATGTGAAGAGGTTCTATTTTGATAGGATGGCTGCGAAAGATCTATCCAAGGAATGAAGTGAGGAAACTTCCAGGAAACATCTAGAGGAGTGGCAGTTCTTGGCAGAGGAAACAGCACATGCAAAGGTCCTGAGGTGGGAGAGTAGTTGGAATGTATGTTCAAGGAATAGCAGAATGCATCCCGGGGGCAGAGGGAGACAGTGAAGAGTAGTTGGAAATTAGATCAGAAAGGTAGCCAGACAGTGGCCAGATCACTTGGGTCTTCCTCTATCACTAAAAATTCAGTTTCTCTTTCACCATTTAAAATTTTTGTCTTTGTGTATTCCATGACATCAAAGGTGCCCATCGTAGAGGGAAGCCCAGGATGCACCCTCCTATATTAGTAAGCTCTAGTGTCTAGGATTTAGAATGTCAGAAGGTACCTCTGTCTCCTAGTTGTGACAGAAGATACCTCAAAATTGAGCTTCCGAGGCAATTTGCCTTTCTCCTGCTGGCCACCAGAAGTATCTTTCGATCTCAGTGGTCATTCCAAACCAGTTCTCTAATTGCCCTTGTCTAGGTCCATGGGAATTACTCAGAAATGTTTGAAGTCACAGTGCCAGTCACACTTTGAGTCACCCCTCATTCTAGAAGAGGCAGCCAGGAAGCAGCCAGGTCTTAGGGGAGGTTTTGATTTAGTGATATTGGATTCACTTACATAGCCCTGACCATACTTGGGGGTAACCCTATCTCACCCCTGCAGGCTGGAGCGTCCATGTTCTTTAGAAAGCCATCCCAAACACGACCTGATCCTTCCCTCCCCCAAAGAAGGTTGTTCCTTGTTGCTAATCACAGCAGAAGATTCCTTTCATGGCCCATACCTCTCAGAGGGGTGTTCTGGCTATAGCAGCCGATGTTGGAAACAAACGCACTCTTTTCTTGCTTTATTTTCCAGTCCTCTCTGAATTTGTAATCCACCTGGAAGTCCATCTAGTTTTACTTCCATAAATCTGGTAGTACAGTTTGCATTATTATTTATTGACAATTTCACCTAGGTGTTTAAATTACATTAAAAAATAAGCTCAGAACCAAAGAGGCGAGGGAAAAACAAACTAATGAATTACCACTTACTGGGACTTTATTTTTTTTAATTAATTAATTTATCTATTTATTTTTGGCTGTGTTAGGTTTTCGTTGCTGTGCACGGGCTTTCTCTAGTGGCTGTGAGCGGGGGCTACTCTTCTTTGCGGTGCGCAGGCTTCTCATTGCAGTGGCTTCTCTTGTTGCTGAGCACGGGCTCTAGGCACGTGGGCTTCAGTAGTTGTGGCACACCTGCTCAGGAGTTGTGGCTCACGGGCTCTAGAGCGCAGGCTCAGTAATTGTGGCGCACAGGCTTTGTTGCTCTGCGGCATATGGGATCTTCCCAGACCGGGACTTGAACCCGCGTCCCTTGCACTGGCAGGCAGATTCTTAACCACTATGCCACCAGGGAAGTCCCTGGGGCTTTATTTAAACGTGGCATTTATTTATTTAAACGTGGCATTTATTTATTTAAACGTGGCATTTAGGACACTGGAAGAAGAGTCAGTGGCCCATAAAGTTGAAATCCAGCTTTGTCAGGCTGGATATATTTTCAGAGGTTTAGGGCAGCTACAAATATTAGCAAACACAGACAATGTCAGGAAGAGAGCCATATCTGGACTGGCCCCTTTATTCTGAACACCATCATTTTAAGAAGGTAAAGATAGATACCGTGGCTGCAAATAGTTTTCTTCTAAGGTTGGTGGGAAAAGACAGAAAAATGTACATAATGAAGAGGGGGAATCTATTGACTTTTTACTCAGAAATGTCCTGACTTGATTTTTTATAATTGTGTGCCTGGCCATCACTTTCTTTATCTCCTATGAACTGTCCCCCTCCAGTGCCGCAGCCCTACGCAGCATGCAGGATCTTTGTGCCCCAACCAGGGATCCAACCTGCGCCCCCTGCAGTGGAAGCACAGAGTCTTAACCACTGGACTGCCAAGGAATTCCCCTATGAACAATGATTTTAAGATTCCACATAGAATTTCCCTATCCCAGTTATTTTTAGCAACCTGGCACCTATTCCCACTATCATGACACAAAATGGCAACAGGCAGATATTTTGGAGACGATTAGACAGGGATAATTACGGCTTTTATTGACCTGCCCTCATGCAGCTCCTTGGAGGAGTTGATGGCTCCTTGGCCAGCCATGGTAAATGCTATAGCTGTGTACCTTCCTAAGAGGTGGCCCAGGTAGGGATATAATCAGGATGAAGAACAGTTTAGCTCAGTTCATGGATTCAGGAGAAATTCATAAGTAACTATTCTTAGAAAGTAGGGTATTTCTGACCTCTTGAGTTTGATGTCATGAACAGAAAGGACTCCACACTCTCAGAAACTGTGACCTCATGCCAGTCGAAGGCGACCTCCTGTGTGCTAGAAGGACCATGGACCCAAATTGCCACTTCTTGGACTTCATGCAGCTAAAAAGTGGGGACATTAACTCATGGGAATCTTGGGAGCTAATGAAATAAATAGTAGTGAGAATTAGAGTTCTTTGAAAGGATTTGCTCCCTGATCACATGGCAGCAGCTTCCCTTCCCCTTTTTTACTAGGTGCACTCAGAAAAATGTGGGAAAAGAAGGTTTTAAGATAATTGAAGACACGTACCCTGGATATGTGTCTTCTTATTAGTAAAATTTAACATCAGCTGTCCTCTGATCAACTACTGTAATGGGGAATTTTGACACTACACTTTTGATGGTTTTATTGCCCCTGTTTTTAACCATACAAGCTTGGCCACCACCTAACCCTATTCCTGACATATAATGGTACTCAATAAACTTTGTAGCGACAGGATGGTTTAGAAAGAGCATGAACTTTGGAATTAGAGAGGTCCATATTTGAATCTTGGTTCTGCCACGTACTTAGGTACTTAAGTACTCGTCTAAATACTGGTACTTAATGTCTTGAGGTCTCATTTTATTTCTCTGTTAAACAACAAAAACGCTAACCTCAATGTATTAGTCTGTTAGGGCTGCCATAACAAAATACTACAGACTGTGTGACTTAAACAACAGAAATCAATTTTCTCACAGTTCTGGAGCATGGAAGTCCAAATTAAGGTGCTGTTGGGCTTGGATTCTGGAGAGACCTCTCTCCTTGGCTTGCAGATGGCCTCCTTCTCGCTGTGTCCTCACATGGCCTTTCCTCTGTGCACATGTGGAGAGAAAGGGCTCTGGAATCTCTTCCTCTACTTATAAGGACATCAGTCCGATTGGATTAGGGTCCCACCCTTATGACCTCATTTAACCCTAATTATCTCCGTAAAGTCCTTATCACCAAAGATAGCCATATTGGGGGGTCAGGACTTCAACATATGAATTTTGGACGGACACACTTCAGTCCAAAACACGCAAACACTGTCACAAGGATTACTTCAGACTGTGTATATACAGGACCTAGCCTTGCTCCTAGAGCATAGCAAGTGCTCAATGAATATTGGTTCCCTTCCTTTCAGCCCTGTGTCACTTGCCTCCCTAGGGGGTCACTTTCTTCCCTACACATGAGAAGCCAAGTTTGGCCCTTTGCATAGATGGTGTAGACAATTAGAGAGGGTGAACAGAGGTTTTCGAGACTTGACTTTGGTCTCCCTTCCTTGATTATTGTGCTTTCAGATGACTCCCTGGCCCCTCCTGCTTTCTGAGAACTGTCCTTCCCACCCAAAGGGCTGAGCCCAGCCACAATAGCCTGTTCCTTCTTCAAGACCCTAGACTCACAACTGAAGCCATATTCCTTCTCTTGGGAATTTGGATTTGAGATTCAAATTTGGATTTTCCTTCTGAAGGCGAGAAATCCAGTCGGCAGAGACAGAATGACGTTGATGATAATATTAATAGGTAACATATTGACAGCTCAATGTGTACCAGGTACTCTTCTAAGGGGTTCCTACCTATTGACTCACTCACCACAATCTTACTACTACTTCTTACTACAACCCCATGAGATAGCTATGTTCATCATTCCCCTTTTTACAGGTGAGGAAATTCAGGTGTGAGAGCTTTAGTACTTTGTCCAGGGTCACATAGCTATCAAGTCTGGGTACAGGCAAAAGAGTAAGATAGTATCCCCCCAGCCAAAGGGAGGAAAGCAGAATACCCTCAAGGTTCTCTGGTCCCGCCCCTCTTTCTTTCTTGTTATTCCAAGACATGTTCCAGTATCCTGCCAATATCTTCCTTTTTTGCTTGAACAATAAGGAACTTGTACTAAGACAATTGGCCCTAAGTACCAGATCCGTTGCAGCCAACATTAGAGTATGCTTTTGAGTTTATCAATCACATGTAAATGACTATGAAGAGCCTTCCCTCCTCCCTCCCTCCCTCCCCCCCTCCCTCCTTCCTTCCTTTCTCTCTCTTTTCTTCCTTCCTTCCTTCTTTTCTTTCTCTCTTTCTTTCTTCTCTTTCTTTTCTTTCTTTCCTCCCTCCTTCTCTCCCTCCCTCCCTCCTTCCTTCCTTTCTCTCTTCTTTCTTCCTTTCCTTCTTCTCTTTCTTTTCTTTCTTTCCTCCCTCCTTCCCTCCCTCCCTCCCTCCTTCCCTCCCTCCCTCCCTCCTTTCCTCCCTTTTTTTAATGACTCTATTCCATTACAAAGTTTAAAGTGATTTAAATCGAAATGAAGAAGCCCTCCAGAAGAGATTCTGGAGGTAAAGTCTTCTTCACTGGATGGATGGTGGATGGTTTTCAGCAGTAAGGGGTGGGTACACTCCATTGGCAGCATGCCCCACAGAGGATATGGTGATGACTGGACGTGTGTGTGCACATGACAGTGTGGGGAGTAAGCTGTGTGTTCCCATCAAGGCTGGGAAAGCTGGAAGACAAGGTTGGGGCCGAGGGCATCGGGGAAAGTCAGCAAGTGGAGACCGGTGAGTATGACCAGGAAGCTTGTACCTTTAAGATGTGATTCAAAGTGTGTTTGTGATGCAAGGTGAAATTAGTAGAGAATAATGAATACAGTGAAGTGGGTAAGATACTTAATAGTGCCTAGGTTTTATTTCTTTTAAATCTTGCTGAAAGTAGTGATAATGTGTGTGAATTATCCTTTATAGCGTATACTTGATTAACATACATTGCTGTCGTATGGAATTTTTAATAAACAATTGGCTGCATCTTGTACATTTTCCTTGGAAAAACTAGTGACCTGCCTAGAGTGAATCTGCTTGGTGTACATGACTCTGATACCATCGCCCACGTGGTCAACCACAGTTGCCAGGGGAGCTGGCACAGTGTCCCAGAGGACAGATTTATCTTCCTCCTCCCAGCTCGAAAAAACAAAACCTAAAAATCTTTGGAATTCTTTCCAGAAGGAAGTAACAAGGCAATAATTCATTTGTGGCCTAGGTTGACAGCCATGGATCTGGGGTCCCTCATTTCTTTGACTCAGGTCAGAGGACAGTCCCTTTGGAAGGCAGGGAGCCTTTTCCTGAGAGATGGATAAAGGAAAGAGAAATGAAGTGGAGAGGTAATGTGGTGACCAGAAGGCTTGGTGGCCAGAGATGACAGTATATCAGGAATGGCAGGGTTGAGACATGAGGAAAGATGAGGAAATGGAGACAGTATGGGACATAAAAGGGTGCAGGTATGGCGGGCCTCCAAAAGAGGCTGGAGAACAAACCCAAACAGATAGTTTGCACTTTCATCTTATCCATGCCTCCACAAAAGTCTCCTGTTATGTTATCAATATTTGAGAAGAGTGTGACTTCCTGCCTTTAGTCAACGTGGGGAAATCTGAGCTTTAGAAAGTCACTTTTGGGGAATTCCCTGGTGGTCCAATGGTTAGAACACTGCACCTTCGCTGCCGAGGGCATGGGTTCAATCCCTGGTCTGGGAACTAAGATCCCACAAGCCGCATGGTGAGGCCAAAAAAAAAAAAAAAAAAAAAAGTCACTTTTCTTCCCCAAACTGAAAGTCCTCAAAGATGCAACCAGGAGGGAAGGACTCAGTCTTCTGTGTCGGAAATGATTCTTCCAAAGCAGACTCCATGAAGTTACCTCTAAATCGAGAACTCCTAATATTACAGCCACCATGATGCACAACTCCAGGGGATGCCATTCACACTAAAGACTATTTGAACTTACATAGTATTGTGCGCTGTGTGTGTGGATGTATGCAAGAGCTCTGCATAATCACGTTAGCTCTTCAAAAAGTCACTAGATAACACAAAGTCCATATTCCAGGCAATTTCCAGTAAATTTTATGGACAAGAAGCTCTGAATGTGTACTACCATTAAAACACTCTTCAAGTTGGTTGTTCTTAAGTGTTCTTGTTTTTCTTTCTCTGCTACTTAATAGTTTTTGTAGGGGTTAAGAATCTAGGCTTATTTTGTGATTACTTTTGTTGTAAGTCAATGGTTCTGAATTGGAGGGTTCAGGCATAACAGAATTACTTGGGAAATATTTTCAAAATATACTTGCCCAATATATCAACAGAAGAATGGATAAGCAAATTGTGACATGGACACACATATACATACACACACATTATATAATTCTATTTATATGAAGTTTGAGAACCAGCAAAACTATGCTATGTTAGTAGAAGTTAGCCTAGAGAGGTGTTACTGACTGAACAGTCACATAAGGGAAATTTTTGTGGTGATGGAGATTTTCTTTTTTAAAATTAATTAATTATTTGGCTGTGTTGGGTCTTGGTTGCAGCACGCAGGATCTTTGTTGCGGCATTCAGGATCCCTTGTTGCGGCAAACAGGCTTCTCTCCAGCCATGGCATGCGGGCTCCAGAGTGCAGGCTCAGCAGTTGTGGTGTGCAGGCTCTCTAGCTGTGGTGCGTGGGCTCTAGAGCACGTGGGCTCGGTAGTTGTGGTCCACGGGCCCAGCTGTCCCGCGGCATGCGGGATCCTAGTTCCCTGACCAGAGATCCAACCCTCATCCCCCGCATTGGAAGGCGGATTCTCAACCACTGGACCACCAAGGAAGTCCTGGTGATGGACATTTTCTATATCCTGATTTGGGTGGTGGTCACATGGATGTATCCATATGAAAAAGTAAAGTTGTAGGTACATTTTTATTGAGCGTGAATTATATCTCAATAAAATACTGCCTAAAAATATTATATATAGAAACATATTTATACCAACTGAAGTCTCTTACCCTAGAACAAGGGGATAAGATAAATAAGACACGGGGAGCAGGAGTTACAGAGAGGATGCGTATTTTGAAAAAGCTTCCGATTTCTCTTTTCTTCCATTACAGTACACTGCCAAATACCCTCTTAGGAACTGAAATTAGACTTAGGGTAAAAACAAACAATCTCAGACTTCCCCAGTGGTCCAGTGGTTAAGACTCCACGCTCCCAATGCAGGGTGCACTGGTTGGATCCCTGGTTGAGATCCCGCATGCCACACGGTGAGACCAAAAAACAAACAATCTCTCTCTCTCTCTCTACTTATACATGGCTTTACATTTTGTAGAAGGCCCCTAGAGATTGTCAGAGTTTTCATAAGAGAGCCTGCTGACTTGCCGGTTTTCTTTGATTGCGGAACTTATTTTGTTTTGCTTTTCAATGGTTTTGAAGGTATAAAATTAATACATTAATGTGAGGAACACATTGGAGGTGGGAGGAGTCATGGCAGCCCATGAGATTTGGCCTGTATTTGTAGTTTAAATTGGGCTTAGAAACAGTTGAAAGATTTGGGGGGATATTTAATACTGACAAGTTCCTAACATTACAGAGCTTTAAATAAATGTGTAGTGATGTGTTCAGGGCCTGTGGCATCAATCAATCTCCTGTTTACTCTGATGCATGTTGAGAAGACTCAAGTGTAACGCAGCCAGGAAATGGGTTGCTTTTTTCTTTTATGAAAGAAGCTCGTGACTAGCTTTTATATATTTATCTAGAGAATGAAAGGCTTTTAAAATTTGAAGTGGGACTTCATATTTAAAAAAGTCTTACTTGTATTGCCTTTCTGTGATCTATTCCAAAGAAAGAGAAATGTGGCTGGTCAGATGCACTTTATGGGCTTTTAAATGAATAATGGGTTCATTTATTTTTAGAAGTAAAATTATTTAAAATAAAAATGAATCCACAGGAGTAGTACTTAATCTTATCTGATGGTTTTCTATGTTTTTGTTTTTTGTTGCCATTGAACACTCAGCAACATTTTCAACATTCATTTTGATTCTGAAGGCAGTCCTTTCCCCAAGACATCCTGGCTTTATCACTTAGCTTCTTCCATAGGTATGCCATCTGCCTGGAGGAGTATACATTCATCCCAGTTCAGACTGGGAAAGACCTCAGAGATGAACTCGTTCAACCAGGCTCTGACCTCCATGTCACACTCCACTTAAATATTAAACTCAGGCCTACAGGTGAAGTGTCTTGCTCAGGGTCACACGGCTAGTCAGAGGCAGAACAAAAACTGTGTCTGCAGACAAGTTCTTTTTCATCTACACCACGACTGTCTCAGCTTGCTGTGCTCAAGAGTTTGGTGTCACAGTGACTTTAAAGCAAAAATATACAAATGCCACTTCCTTTCCTGGAAGACCTCAAGAGGCCTCTCATCTCTCCTACCTTGAGAGCCTGTAGGTCTTTCCTTATCTTTAATCTTAACCCTATTTTGGTTAAATTTTGAAAGGTTTATAAGTTTGCATTTTGGGGCCAGACAGACTAGGGTCCATTATCATAGTTTACTTGCTCTGTGACCCTTGGTGAGACAGGTAATTTCTTCACACTTCACTTTCCTCATCTCGGAAATGGGGATAATATACCAGAGCACATAAAGTGCTTTCCACGCTTCCTGGTGAACAGTAAGGCACTCCTTAATTTTCTTTGGAAACCCAGCAAGCCCATATTGAAGCTATCCAGCTATTTCTTGAAAGTTGGAGAAACCGATCTTAATTCCCTTCAGCCTTTTCCTTCCATCCCTTTAAGTTCTCCGCTTCTTTATAATTTTGAAGATTAGCAAGTGCTCAGAGAAGTCAGAGTTTTGTGACCACAAATTTGTACATGATGGCTGCCAGAGGCTCTTCCCCAAGAGTCCAGGAATTTTTCTGAGTTGTGGGACACTGAAGGAATTTGAGACAACATCCTCAGTGGCAATGACTTCAAGGACCCTATTCAATCTAAGAAAGGTTGAAAGGACTGGGCTTGAGTAAGACAACAGACTCCTAAGACATCATTTTGGCAATGCAAAGGACCACAGAAAAATAGGCAAATCGTTTAATCTTACAGCTACAGAGGTCAAGGCTTTCAGGAACTGGGACACTCACCAGAGGTCAGGTCCGAAAACCCGGGTTCCCTGGCCTGGCTCGGTGCCTGTTCCATCTTACCAGCTGCGTCTCTTTAACTCCACCTCGGAAAATGCTAAGGAAGTTCCCTCCCAGTGCCTACCCAGGCTGGGTGGGGCGATTCTGTGGCACTGAAAGAACCGGGAAAACGACATAGTCTAACTCCCTGCGTGCACTAACTGCTTTTGCGATTCAGGGAGGCGGCGGGGGGCTTGGGGGTTGTTAAGACGCCAGGTCCGGTACCCAGAGGTTCCAGGTGTCCTGGACAGAGAACTTTAAGATTGCCTATTTGGGGAAGCCACCTTCCTTTCTCCTGGTCTGTTTCCCCTGTGCGGTGGCCGCATGGGGACATCCTGCTTGGAGGGTTCCCCCAAATAAGATGGACTGTCCTTGCTCCTGGTCGGGGTGGGCAAGTTCCCGCCGCTGCCCCGCCTCTGCAGGTTGCGGAGATCTAGGTGGGATTTTTCCTGCTCCCCGCTTTCGCCCCCGCCAGGAGCGGCGCTAGGCGGGGTCGCTGTGGTCGCTTTGCCTTCCCCACTCCCACGTCTCTTACTCCGGAGAGTTTCACCCCGTCCTCCCCGCTCGGCCCTCACCTTTGAAAACCTTCTCCAAAGCCACCACATTAAAAGTGCGCGACTTCCCCCGGGCCTGCAGAAGGAGCTCCTGCAGCCCGGCATTCCTCGGATTCCAGCGCTGTGACGTCCCCAAGGACGCGCGCCTGGGGCTCGGGAGCTGGGGCTCCCCTTTCCGCGCCGCCCCCCGCGCCCCCGCGCGCGCCCGCCCAGCCGCATTCCTCCCCGCCCCCGGCGCGCGCCCAGCGTTTCCCCCCGCGCCGCCGAGCCCGGCCCGGGGGTGGGGGAGCCGCGGCCGCTGGCGCCTGCTCCGTCCCCTCCCACTCGCACGGCCCCTTCCTCCCTCCTCTCTCGGCCGCTCGCATTTCCTGCCGCTCTGGCTCTCCCGGCCCCTGAAAGTTCGTCCCAACTTTTTCTCCCCCGGGCGGGCGCGGCGGGCGCAGTCCGGGGGCAGGTTGCTGCGCTCCTCCTCGCTCCGCCGCCTGCCCTCCCGGCGCTGGTCCTCGGGGAGCGGCCGCCACTCAGTGGCCCCTGGCGGTCCTTCCCCTCCCACCTCGCCCATCCTCCCGGTCCCAGCCTCCCTCTGGCGGGACAGACCCGAGCCAGGGTGGTTCTCCTTTTCCCCTTCTCCGAGCGCCCCCGCGCCAACTCTCGCGCCGGGTTCGCGGCGGAAACCTCCCTCCTCTTTCGCCTCCTTCGGCTCCTTCCCTCCGCCCTTCCACCGCCAGCCACTGGAATCAATTCTTTGGGGGAATTGGGGCTTCGCCGCTGCCGCCGCCGCGGAGGACAGCCTTTCCGCGCGGGACTCCGGGGCACCGATAGGGCCATGTAAGCAGGTAAGCGGCGTCTGGGGCGGGGAGTCGGGCCCGGGGTTGGGGGCCTCTTGGGCGTTTCGGGCGCCTTGCCGATGACTTGGGCAAACGCTGGCAACGCCGACTTGGGATCGGCGGCCCGGGACGCCTGGCAGGGCAGCGGGGGCGCGAGGTGGCCGGGCCGCAGGAGTTTTAAGTGGCGGTGGGAGCCGCCCGCTGCGGCGCACAGCTTGTCTGGGGAGTTAGGTGGAAGGTGAGCGCTGTCTGGAGAGTTGGTGGTGAAATCACACTCTCGCCCCCTCTTCCCCATTCCCTTCTCCTTTTTGGGATCCAGAGAGGGCCTAGTGAGGGCAGCTGGAGATACCCAGACGGTGCGGGCCGGAGGATGAAAGCCAAAGACGTTGCTGCCTCTCGGGCTGGAGAGGGACTCTCTCCGCGACCCTCCTCTTGCCCCCTAAGGAGACAGGATCCTGAGAGGGAGAGGAGTTTGCATGCCCTCCCACTAGGCCCCAGCCTAGCCACCAAACCCCAGGGCTTCTTGGTCCCTACTTGGGTGGTCGGGCCGGCCCATCGGGAAAACCTGTGGCCGCATAATTTCAGAGCAGCTCTCCACCTCAAACTCTCGAAGTTCTGAGGATTAACAAGTTCTGAGGGTGTTGTTAATGCACCGTCTCCCCTCTCTCCTGGCATGACCGCTACATCTGGGGTTTGAATGCTTGTAAGGGATTTTCCACCTTTTGGAGGGAGCAGTGAGGTAACGCCGCCCCTGTCCCGCTTTCCTCTCCTCTTCCTCTAGTTGCCGTCACCCCCAGCTACAACTTAAGGAGATTGTGGGGTTTCGTCTTCAGTCTGTCCAGGGACTGGCTGTTGCAGGCTCTTTGTGAAGGTGAGGAATCTCTAGACTGCTGGCTGCTGGTGGGTTACAGGATTTCCACCAATGTGTGAATTTCTTCAAATGGGTTAGTTCACCCATTCATTCAAGGAATCTAGTACTGCAGTTTCCCCTCTGGGCTAGGAACAAGGGATACAAAGATGCTAAAACAAGATCTAACTGCAGCCTCCCGGAGGAAACCCTCAGGCTGATCTAGAAGTAGAGCGTAATGAGAGGGCCTGAGAAGCCTTGGTCGGGAGGTGAGGGGGCAAGGTGTGCGCTGAGCTGAGAGGATTGAGATGTTGCTCACCTGGAGGGCCGATTAGGAAAGTGCGTTTCGCGCAGAGGAAAGAGCTTGTGCAAAGTAAGAGTCATCCAAAAGACGAGTACAAAAAGGTCATATCTAGTAGCTAGCTGGGGGCTGGAGGGGGATTTATGGCCAGTGTAGCCAGGGTAGCATTTTTTTTTTTAAATATCAGAAATTAAAGTGGAAGCATTTACAGGAACCTAGTAGCTTCCAGAGGAGCACACATCTCTCTTTTTGGACACGCCTTCATGCCTGATGCCGTTTCTACAACAAGCAGTGGTTGTGGGACCATCTAAATTTTCATTGGCACTAATTGGCCCAGGCCTGGTTTCATTAGAATGGTATTGATTCTCTTAAAGAGCCACCTGACAGCAATAGGTGATAATACTGTAGCTTACAGAACCTTGTATTAAAGTTGCCTTATCTTTTGGTGATGGCCTTAAAAGCTTGTGCCTTATAGAATGATAGGTTAATGAATGGGGGCTGAACAGCACGGTGCTCTTTTGCCTAATCCGAATGGGTGGCCATGCTGTGCAGAGTGAGTTCACGTATGTGTCACTGTGTTTGTTGTAGTATTCTCCACTTTTCCAAGTCGTTACTGCCCCAGCACAGTTGGAAGGATGACTTTCCCTTCCTCTGAAACTTTATGAAAAACTGAATGTCTTCTGGGAGATTGTTGTAGCCTAATCGTCCAGGATTCAGCAGATCCTGCCTAGAAAATTTTTTATAGTACGGGAGCCTTCTGTACGTGGTTTGCCTCTCAAGGGTGCCTCTTCTCGGGGCTGAAGTGGCGTTGTAGTATTTATTATTCATAGTGGCTGCGTCCTGGCTGAGGTGGCAGAAGTCCAGCTTCTGGTGACCTCAGGCCAGTCCATCAGAGTGAGAAGAGAACATTGACTTCCTACAGTGTCGGGTGTTTACCTAAGCTCCCCGCAAGCACCATACCTTATCTCAAGAACAGCCCCTTGACGAGGGTTTTCCTGAAGGTGTAGGACCTGCTTGAGAGTAATGGCTCAAGGGAAGCTTTTTCTTGCTAATTCCAGGTAGCCGCCCAGCCACCATCATTGGCTTAAACACATAGTTAATTTTAATGCTTTAGTTATTTAGGTTTGTGCGGACCATGTGGAACGGACAGCTGTAATGGAAAGAGCAGTTTGACTATTTTCACTTGGAGGAACCTAAAGAATTCAGAGGAAAATCAGAATTTCGGGGAGAATTCTTACTTGTCCTGAATGGAAGAGCCAGAAGTCGAGAACTATGAAAATTTTTTTGGTTTCCCAGTGCCTTCCCTCCTTTAAGGGTTTCCATTTTTGGCTCCAGGGAAGCAAACATAAACCCTTTGATTGCACATTGTCCCCCACCTGGGTTCCATATTCTTATCCTTTGTCACCTGCGACCCTGCATTCGAACTTCTTTACTTAGTCACCAAATGCTGTGCATCTTTTGGAACTCATTCTAAGCCTCAGCACAGTACTGTGCACTTTGTTAGACATAAGGCAGGGGAAAGAGATGAGATGAACTCTTTAGTCAATTCAGTTATTGCTGCTTGTGCTGATTGAAAAAGAACGAGGGAAAACAAACAAGTTTTGGTAGAGAAGAGGTTAAAGTTAATGTCTAAAATAAGACTCTGTGGTCTCCTCTTATTGATTTAATTCTCTCTTCCCCCGTCTGAGCCCCGGGGAGGGCTTATTAAATGGTCCAAGGGGTGTGTGTAGCACATTTTGCAGCTTTTCCGGGCTATCGGTATGCTGGTGCCAGGGATCCAGGGTTGGGAGTTCAAGATATAGCTAGGTTTGTATTCCAGTTCTGCCATCGTTTAGCTGTGTGATGTTGGCTGAACTTCGCAGCCCTTCCAAGTCTCCATTTCTTCATCTCTTAGATGGGGCCAGTAGTATTTAACTTGCCAGGATATTTGTGGGGAATTCTGTGTAATGCTGTATGTCCCTCTGCTAACAGTGCCTCCCTCACAGAGTAGGTGTTGGGTCAAGGATGGCTATTTATATGTTCCAGGAGTTATATGTGGCCATGAATGTGCTCTTTGTGTGTGTCATTTTTTCCCCAGCAGCCTGAATTCACATGTGTGCCAACATACACATAAAGCTTTGTCTTTGACCCCTTTTTTTTTTTTTTTTTTGGTCTATTGGCTCAAAGCACACGTGTTGGCTGGCAGCTGCTGGCCTCTCATATATGAGGAGGTCGAGCGTTGCAGGACCAGGCAGTAGGATAGTTGGGAGGGAAAACCACGTAGACAAGGGCAGAGAAAAGGATTCTTTTCCCTGTATACTACTTACTGTAACGAGGGTCCAGTGCTAATACAAGGATCCTTGTGTTTTAATGTTGAAATCCAGTTAATTAAATGATGTTAGAATAAATCCGCCTGCCTTTATAGCAAGAGTGCAAAAGCTGGCCGATCGACACAAATGAGTGTCTTTGCAGCCTTGCTTTCCTTCTTTGAAGCCCAAGTATAAGGAGGCAACTGCAATGCCTCTCCTGTCCTGCCAGCTTCAGGTCGCTTGAACTTTAACGTTGCCTTTCATCCGAGAAGCCTAAAGTATTTGGCAAACATTAACTCATTGATCTTCGTATCAACCTCCCAACAGGAGGGAATGTTAGAAGAAAGGAACAACTCCTAAAACATCAGTAAGGCAGGTGTGTAGTAGCTGTTCTAGAAGCAGAATGGGTTGTTACAGTCAAGAATTGGCTAGATCGTGCATACGGGATTGTAGGCTGGTCCCAGTTCAGAGAGGACCCCTTTGAGTGGTCGAGGGAGAAAGTTTAAGAAAATGCAGATCAGGCTGGGATTCTTGCAGTGGAAGGGGAGAGGAAATCACATTGCTAGGACCAGCCATTGCCTTTGCCACGTATTGCATGCACACCAATTATGAAAATAAATAATCTCTGAATTATTTATAATTTTGAATGAAAGGATATGATGCAATGCTTGTGGATGAGGATTTAGAGTAGCTGAGGGTAAAAGGTAATAGTGACTAAGTACCTTTTTGTGGGATAAGGGTGGTTATGTGTCTAAGTTGGATTATAAATGGCGTATTAACATTGTTTTAATTTCCTTTCCCTTTTTCCTGTTGCTTCCATATGCCTCAGCTTGGTTTTGTTTTACTCTCCAGTCAAGCTTTTGTTGGACTTGCTTTATGGTCCTTGCTACTGGAAAAAACATACTGTGGCCATGCTTAGATCAATCTTGTGTGTAGGATTTGATATGTGGGTGGTTTAACTTAGTTCCTTAGGGGACTCCATTAGGCCCAGCTCAAGGGTTTCATCCTGAATCTGGTCAGTTAGCTTGACCCAGAGGCCTGTTGCATATCCAGAGATCCTGTAACCCTAGGCGACCATCCCATAAATGCTCGATGTTGCTCAACAGGGAGGTGTCTGGTGAGAAAATGAGAAAGGGTTCGCTGGTGGTGGTGGCATCCTCTGAGAAGCAGAGCATCCTTTTCACGTTTGTAATGTTTGAGATTTTAGTACTGAATGATATTCCTCAATTAGAAAGCTTTACGGTGAGGACCACTGACGTGCTCTCCTTTGCTTCGCTGTTGAAAATTAGCAAAAGTTCCTGATGCTTGTCTTCGTGCAGAGTGTATCCTTTTCTAACTTAGTTTCCTCAAATCTTTGGAGACCTGTCCCCTGGGAGTTCTCTTTCACACTCCATTCCCCTCAAGTAATTGGGGCATTAGCTAAGGCTATAGATCTCCAAGTCTAGTGAGCCTCAGAATCACCTGGAGGGCTCCTTACCCACAGACAGCTGCTCTTCCCCACACCACCCCAGCTTCTGATTCTGAGAATTTGCATTCCTAAGGAACTCCCAGGTGGTGTTAATACTCCCGGTCCTTTGATCATCTGCAGTTTGAGTAATCGCTGAGCCAAGGAATCTCATTTTGGTCCATCCATCCCAGTCAGCCTTGGGGTGGTAGTCACTTAAGTTTTTCTCTGTATTGGTTTGAATGATTCTGTTTCTGGTTGGTTTAGAGCTCTGGAGAGGCTGGAAGTCACTTAGTGGCCACTTATCCCTAGCCAGACCCATGGCGAGCATGAATTAGATGCTTACATTTTTTTTTTTTTTGTGGTACGCGGACCTCTCACTGTTGTGGTCTCTCCCGTTGCGGAGCATAGGCTCCGGACGCGCAGGCTCAGCGGCCATGGCTCACGGGCCCAGCCGCTCCGTGACATGTGGGATCCTCGCGGACCGGGGCACGAACCCGTGTCCCCTGCATCGGCAGGCGGACTCTCAACCACTGCGCCACCAGGGAAGCCCCCTAGATGCTTACATTTTAATGGGTTTGCTTGGCTATCTTCTCCCATCCAGACCCCTCCGCTTGGTTCCAAACAGTTCGGTTTATCTGGTACTTCTCTCCATCTGGTTATCCGATCTACATGCCCAATTCCACCTGTCTCAGATTGAACTCATTAGTTTCTTGCCACAAAATCTGCTGCTTCTCTATGTCCTGTCTTAGTGACATCAGCTGAGTTAGCTGCCGAAGCCAGGCAGTTGGAGTTCCCTTCAGCCTGTCACTCTTTGTTAGCACCCCCCAACCCTGACCCTCAAACCCCAATAACAGACCCAGTCAGTCCCTAGATCCTTTGAGTCTGTGTCTCTAAAATATCCTTAATTTGTTCCTTTCCCTCCATCCCCGCTGCCTCTTCAGATTGTTCGAGAGTTTCAAAGGCTGTCTTTCATATATTCTTCATCTACTCTTTCAAAGAGTTTTTTAAAACACAAATCTTTTATGGTATTTAAATTCTTATTTTGCTTCTTATTACCTGTATGATAAAGCTTCTTTATTCTGAGTACCTTCCCATTCCCATCTGCTGTTCTCTCTCTCTCTCTCTCTCTCTCTCTCTCTCTCTCTGTCTCTGTTCTAGGGCCCTAAGATTTGGTGATGTGTAATCCCCTCTCCTTTGTTCCTTACATTCCGACCCTGAGCGACCTCTTCCCCTTTGCCACCTGCTTAGTCCCTGTGCCTTCAGCTAAAGCTTCTTCTTCCCTAACACGCCTTCCCATGACCAGTTAGGCATTCCTTTCTTTATAGCTCCGGAGCGCTTTGCACTTAGCTCTGTCGGTAAGTTCTGTCTCACCATATTATATATGTTTACCTCCCTGTTTCCCCTACTGAGTTTTAAGCTTCTCCTGGCAGGATTCACGTTTTACTTGGTTCAGAATCTCTACCCTGTATGGAGGTTGGCTAGAAATAGCCACGGCTTACCTTTACTGGTGCGGACTCTCTCCCAGTGCTCTCAGCACTTTCGATGATTTTATTACGTCTTTCAACAGCCCTGTGAAGTAGGTACTATTATTATTGCCCTTTTGCAGAGAGTGAAAGGGAGTTGACTTTTTTTTTTAAGTGTTTAAAGAATCAACGAATGAATGCATTTCTGAAATACTGACCTGAAGGTTTAGAGCCGAGTTTGGTGTGGAATTTATTATTTATTCTTTAATAGGAGGTGTGGTGCTCTGGGAAGATTATATCATATTAATGACTGTAAGTGATTTTAAGTTAAACAGATATCAGTGCTGTTTATGATACACATCTTATTTGTTCATCTGAGGAGATGAATCACATCCCTGAGCTTTTTTTTTTTTTTTTTTGGCGGTACGTGGGCCTCTCACTATTGTGGCCTCTCCTGTTGCGGAGCACAGGCTCCGGATGCGCAGGCTCAGCGGCCATGGCTCACGGGCCCAGCCGCTCCGCGGCATGTGGGATCTTCCGGGACCGGGGCACGAACCCGTGTCCCCTGCATCAGCAGGCGGACTCTCAACCACTGCGCCACCAGGGAAGCCCCTCCCTGAGTTATTTTATCAAGTCACTGATACTCTGGTTCTTATTGTTGTTTTGTTTTACTCGTATAATTTCAAAAACATGGTAATCCTCTTCCTCATTTTTCAAACCTAGGAAACCTTGCAGATCAAGGGGGTGTAAATATCACAAAAAGATTAATAAGTTGGAATACTTGGGGGTTAAGGCATAAAACAAAATTGTTTTCACAAGTTTAGATGTACTATTGACTAGAATATGCTTAATTTCCTTTCTATGCATTATTTTCTTTTGTCCCTTACGTTAAAGAGGAAAAGGCAAATCACTCATTATTCAACCTCTGGGTTACTAGTTTTTAAAATGAAAAGGAAAGAGACCCTTCATGACACCATGTCACAGTGGATACCAACCTATCCTTAACCAGGACGGCCTGTTCTGCGTACAGAACCGTGTAATAAGCAGCAATGATGTCACTGACGTTATCACCCAAATCACGAGATGGGCTCTGGTCCTTATTTCAGTTTTCAAGTAAAAGGGACTAAGGAAGATTTCATGGTCATGAAAGTGAGTTTGTTATGAATTACGTGTATACACTATATATACTTCAGATTGATCTTTAAGGTTCTCCACAAGTGATCCCCACATGGTCCTCTGATTTCTGCCGATTTATGTCCCACTATTCCCCAGGGTTCTGCCAAGCTGCAGCTGTTTCCTGAACAGGCCCAATAACGTGTCACCTATGGGCAGGGATTGTGGTGCTCAGCCATCCTAACCTGTCAAAAGCATCCTCAAGGTCCACCTTAAGTACTGCTCCTCTGGGCAGCCTTCCCGATCTCACCCCCTGGCCAGGCCCCTCTGCCGCTTTGTCTTGGCATTTACCTCTTTGTGCCTTGTGTCCTGGTTAACCTGCCTCATCCCTGTCATTAGCCTGCCAGCTGCCCAGTAGCTGCCACCCGCCTCACTCCTCTCCACGTCCCTCCTCATTCCCAGCACAGACTGTCCCAGCCTGTTGCTTCTCTTCTGCGGCTGGTCACCTGTAACTGTTCATTGGGGTCTGCCTCCTGCTTGCCCCAGGAATGCACTCCGAGGCTGAGGTTGCCCTTCCTCTCTCCATCGTGACAGTCCTTCAGCAAAGACAGTTATCTCGACATCTCTTTGTCACCTGTCCTGCCGCTGCCAGTGCAGAGACCAGTCCACCCCCTACACTGCAGAGTCTTGTTTTAAACACGTCTGATATTTTCAGTCTCTTGCTTGAAATCTTTCTGGCCACTTTATATTGTTTAGAGACACATATGTCTGTCGTAAAAGTACAGTTGACCCTTGAACAACATGTGGGTTAGGGGCGCCAACCCTACACACAGTTGAAAATTCTTATGTAACTTATAGTTGTGCTCCCTCCCCCTCCAATATCCGTGGTTCCACATCCACAGATTCAACAAACCACGGGTCAAGTAGTTTGGTAGTTACTTACTATAAAAAAAAAAATTCAAGTATAAGTGGACCCATGTAGTTCACACCATGTTGTTCAAGGGTCAACTTGGTAAAGAAATGCCAAGAAGATAATAAACACCAAATACAGGGGATGGGTGGTGGCAGAGGTGAGGAGAGATGTCGTATTGTTTTATTTCCTAAGCTGGGTGGCGGGGACACGTATGTTTACTATATTCTCCTGTATGTCTAAAATATTTCATTTTAATACTACATGAGACTGCCCACAGTCAAATGCAGACTTCTTAGCGGAGCATTCAGGGCTCTGCATGCATAGCTCTTTTTCCCACCTAACCTAACTTCTAGCCAGGGCCGGCAACATTTCTCATGGTTGAAACATTGTGGATTTGACTCATGCTGTTACTGTTATTCTTCCCTTGAATTCCTTTTCCCATCTGGTCACATCATAATTTCCTCTGTTCCTTAATGTCTAGTACGAGTTTTACATCTTCTAGATGTTTTGTCTGACATTCCCTTTTTATCATTTGGAAGAGTTCATTGTCCCCTGATCTGCCTTCCCTTGGTCCTCTCCCCATTCTTTACTGATAAGCATCCCATTGGATTATAGCTGTTTGTTCATATCTCCCCAAAGCTGTGAGCTCTTCGGGGACATGTTTTGTGATTTATCTATCTTTGGGTTCTTGGCACCTGCTGCAGAGTAGAAGTTCAATAAATGCTCGAAATTGTTGAGTCATAGATGTAAGATTAATGTTTTTAATTGAAGTAATTTTTTTAAAAAGAGCGTGTCTGAAAAAACTTCAAATTGAAGGGGGAGTATCTTGTGGGCTCAATATCGGAAATGTAGACTGTAGATTGAATTGATTTACACATGGATGTCCTAATTCAAACCCATGATTAGTTTTAGAAATTATTTCTTCTGCTTTTCCCATTTACCTTATGGTGATGGGTGATGGTGTAATTGTTTTGGTTTGTTCTTATTTTTTAGTCCTTTCCCCCCCGTGACCATGGAGTATGTTGATGGTGTCTGTAGCAGTGTCCAAGGGATGTGTGAGTCTAGGTTTTGAAGTAGATCTGCGCTCTGAGGTGGTACCACTTGTTGTAAGGGTGACTTATGCCATCAACGCTACTTGCTCTGGGATGGAGAAGTGACACATCCTTGTAGAGGAGAGGCAGCATTTTTGTGGCAGACGTATTTTTGTGGCAGACGTGTCCCACTGCAGAGCTATAATAACTGTAATGAAGGAGGATTATGCTGTATTAGGTTTTTGAAGGGTGTACTGGTCTGTTACCAGGGTCAGTGGTGACAGCTCAAGCCAGCAATTAGGTTTCATTAAAGACTCCAGCAGGCAATTAGCATTCGTTTCTGCCAATGAAATCCTATGATCTATTAAGCATATTCTTTTCCATTAGACATTTTGTAAACTGTGCTTTACATGACGAAGGTACACATGTTTTTTTAGACATACGCAAGTCTCCAAATTATCATTTGAAAAAGGGGGCTGACTTTTAGACCCCCTGTGTCTGAACCTGTGGGTTATACTGTCATTTTGGGTGGATTGTTCTGTTTTAAAATCTGTACGTTTTAAAAAGATCATATAAATTCTTTTATTCAAAGGCAAGGAATTTGTTATGGAATATTATATAATTATGTGATTTATGAGGGGGAAAAAAGTGTGACTGATGTGAAATGAATTAAAACTCCAAAATAATGAAGTGACACCTACCGGTTTTAATTATATTCTTTAGAAGATTATTGTTTTTCTTACCAGGCATCTAAAAATAAAGGCTGGGAAGGATGATTTGTGCTGTGTTTCTGCCGAGCAGCTGTTTGGTTGTTTTCAAAATGAGGCCTATTTTCCAAGGGCTAGTTTTGGTACAAGTGTGTGTTTCATGTCGCTTCATCCTCGTGCACGTGTTTAGGCATTTAAGCTTGGCCTGTGAATATGAAGTGGTGTTTACACTTTACTACATTATTCAGATAAATTTCCTTCCTCCTCTCTTTCTCCCTACTCCAATCCTTTCTCCTCCCTTTCTCCTCCCTCCCTCACTCCCTTCCTTTATAATAAATTGCCTTCATCTGGAGGATTCTGATAGGTTAATTACTGTATATGTATCAGGGATGATAAAAGGGAGAAATGCACTGTGCACAGCCCATCGGGCCAGAAACTCAGTGCAAAGGTCTGTAAAGATGTCTATTTCCATGCGATAATTATAGACTATCTCCCTGTTGTTTGCTTCTCTCAATTCATTATTAATTTTTCTCATCTGTAGACTGCTAGAATGGTAATAATGGCTGAGCATAGCGGTTTGAAATCTGTGTACATGAGCATGTTAAAAACTCCAAGAAGTCTTGCAGTAAACAAAAATGTGTTGAATCTGGATTTATTTTAGTTAGGACCTTTCAAAAAAATCGATTTTATGAAACATGTAATCTCAAGGCACATGAATATTATATGAAATACTTTCTAGAAAAAGCATCTCAGTTGAGAAGGTCCCTGGAATAGAGAAGACTTGTTTGTTGTCTTTAAGAAACTCAACATCTAAATTAGAGAGTAGAGTGACTTGGATTATTAATACGAGTCAGCATTTAAAGTCTTCATTAGCAGACCAGACTAACTTTATACTTTTTATTAATTGAATTTTTGGGGGGACGAGCACAGAACAAGAGCAAGTTTAAAATAAAATATCAGGAATTTATTCACAACACCAACCTTCAGGGAAAGTTTTAGGAACAGTAAACATTTAGTCTAATTTTATGTGTTTATAATACAGGGAAGAGTAATGTTCAGGTTGGATTTGAGGCACTACATCCTTCAAAGAAAGAGCCATATATCTTCAGTAATCCGTCTGATTGGGGCCAGAAGCTGTGATTAATATATACACTACAGAAAAATCTTGATTCTCCAAATTCTGGTGATCAGCGCCACCCTCCTCCCACCCCCTTACTTATCATACTGCCCAAAGAAAGCAGTCAGGCTAAGGAGGTATAAACCATTGAGGGCTTTAGAAATGTCAGTGCAATTATTTTATTAATAGCTGCCACTGTGGCAGTTGTTTTGTGCAACTGGGCATTTAACAAAGACTCTATGACTATCACATGACCAGTTTTTCTCTTCCATGACCTCTTTATTATCTCTAGCTAATTATTAGCTCAGCATTTCCTCCATCAATTTTTCCCACTCTCATTTCTGACCTTTTACAAAGCAGAGCTTTCGGTATGGAAAACTCTTTTTCTCTACAGCCTTTCAACTCATAACAATCTTATGAAAGAGAGATTATTTTTATCTATAGTTTATCCTTGAGAAATATGAGAGTTAAAGAGGTTATTGGCTAATGTCTCACAGCTATGAAGCGGAAGAAGTGGATTTGAACTCATTCTCTCTGGCCCCATAGTTCAGGTTCTTAACCACAACCTTAGGCCCAGAAGTCTCTGCAGGTTGGGGACATCTGTTCTTCCTCCCTTCCTTCTTTCTTTCTTTCCTTCTTTCCTTTCATCCATTCATCAGTTTGTTTAATAAACGCATTTTGATGTTTTCGAAGGTGGGGATGTTTCTCTGCTGTCCTAATCTTTAAAAGACTAAGCAACTCATCAGGTAGCCACCAGGCACATGTGACCATTTGGCATTTGAAACGTGACTAGTTTGAGTTGAGCTGTGCTGTATCAAGTACACACCACATGTTGCAGAATTCGTACAAAAAAAGAATGTCGAATATCTCGTACTTTAAAAACTTGATTACATGTCAAAATATTTCAGATATCTTGAATTGAATACAGCCTAGTATTAAAATTAATTTCATGTGTTCTGTTTTGCTCTTTAAATGTGACTACTGGAGATTTTCAAATTACCTATGTGGCTTGCATTTGTGGTCCACATTCTATTTCTTTAGGACAGGACTCTTACAGATGGTTATCCAACTACTCCTGGGAGCCCTATCCCCCGAGTGATGCCTGAGGACTGAGGGAACAGTGGAGAGAGATGGAAATTAGAAATCGTTTTTGGTGATGGAAAGAAGCAAGCTTGATGACGCCTTAGGTGACCAGCAGAGAGAGACTACCATTAGCGGGCGTTTATTTACCACTTACCATTTGCAAGTGCTTTGTCAAGCACTTTAAATGGATTATCTTTTTGATCCTTATAGCAACTCTGTGAAGTAAGTGCTCTTGTTGGCTTATTTTATAGATGAGAAACGTAGGGCTTAAAAAGGCTGAGGCGCAAGATGGTCCATTAGTAAATACTAGTTTACTGTGTAACACCTTTGGCATGCAAATACGAGTACGTGAATGATGGAGCTCAGTGTCAAATCTGGGCATGAATCCAGAACGTGTACTTGTAACCACTCTGCATCACTGCCTTTCAAAGGCAAAAGAGAAAACATTACCTAGAACCAATCAGCAGTAGTTCTTTTGTTCATTCAGTGCCTAGGAAGGCCGCACACTCTTCTCCCCAGCACTGTCAGAAATATCATCTTTGATTTAGGGAATATAGTACAATAATTGATGACCTCAAGTTACCAAGAAATGATGAAATTATGCTTAATACACCCTCTTGACTAATCCAATCTTGCCTTAATTAGAAAGATATTTATCAGAAATTGATTTTAGAAACTTTAAGCATACTTCACCTTGCTTTTAACTGAGAGACATTGATGTGTTGAATATTTCATAGCAAGTACAGATTTTGTAAATATAAGCATTAGATTTTTCTCTCTCCTCAATTAAAAAAAATTGGTAAAAGTTTATTTTATAAACCTATTTAAAAATTTTTTCATGTTTTTCTAGACTTTGCTTATACGTAGACATATTTTTATAGTTTTATATACTCTCACATATACGCATGCTTTTTGTATTTCTTATTGTCTTAATAATTAATATTTTATATATCTACATATAATTGACATACTGTGAATTCCTTTATTTTTTTGTTGTTGAAAATATATACATTTATATTTCTTGCTATTCCATAGAAGATGATTGTGAGAATCTTCACATTAACAGTTTTTTTTAATCATTATTGAATTTATTTTAGGATAAATTTCTGTGAATGAGAGTGCTTGTTATAATGAACACTTATGATTCTTGAGTCACACAAATGTAATGGAATTTCAAACAGGTCATAAAGATAAATTCAAAGGTAGCACAACTTTATTTTCAGGTAGGTGATGTCTTTTCAGACCTTGCCGTCGCACAGTGTTTGATGACTAGAGAATGGATTCTCCTGGCAAACAACTCTTGCTTTTGTCTGTTTTTTTTTTTTTGCACTTCCCTTCCTTGTAGTCTGACAAAAGAATTTGATGAACCCTGAATTCATACCTTCGAAAACTGAATAACCTTTTGCACTAGATTCATTTTTAGCATAAGTGTACACTAATCTGTACATCATTTAATGCAGAAAACAGTGTGTTGGATAGAATTACTTCTGTTATAAATATGATCTGTATAGAATTACTGAAAATATATTGGTATAAAGGTAGCATTTAAAAGGGAATTAAAGATTTATAAATATATACTTCATTTGTAAAAATAATTATAGGGAATTCCCTGGTGGTCCAGTGGTTAGGATTCCGTGCTTCCACTGCTGGGGGCACAAGTTTAATCCCTGGTCAGGGAACTGAGATCCTGCAAGCCGCGTGGCACAGCCAAAAAATAAAAAATTATAAACTGTTACATCATTCTAAGTTAGTTAATTTCTGGTGCTCGTTGGCTTGCTTTATTTTATATAGATGTCTTTGGCAAATGCCTATTAGTTTTATCTTCTACTTTTTCACAAGTTTTTTTCAAATATATGTCTGCCTGTATCAGCGATTCTATAACTTGCCATATTTTGATGACTGTTGTATTAGCTTTTGATATGGTCACAAAAAAGGTTCCAGCATCTCAGTGGCTTATGACAACAAACATTTATTCCTTGTCTATGTGACATGGGTGCTGCAGTGTGCTGCAGCCCTTGGTGGCTTGACCAGGCTTGGTGCCGCTCCACACACATGTCTTCTCTTTCAGGAACCCAGGCGAAAGGACAGCCCCTATCTGGGGCATGCTGTTCTCATGGCCGAGGCAGGAATATAGTGAGAAGCATGCAATCTCATTTAAAGCTGCTGCGTGGGGACTTCCATGGCGGTCCAGACTCCGCGCTTCCACTGCAGGGGGCACGGGTTTGATCCCTGTCAGAGAACTAAGATCCCACATGCCTCACAGCGTGGCCAAAAAAAAAAACAACAAAAGGCTGCTGCATGGAGGTGGCAAATACGCTGTCTGCTCACATCCCATTGGCCAAGTCTATCACATAGCCAAGCCAAAAACCAGTGAGTTGGGGACCTATACTCACCTTGCAGGATTCTCAGGCAAGTCACAGGGACATGGATGGGATATATTACAGGAGGGGAGGAGGGGAGCAAAGAGTTGGGATCAATAATCTCATCTTTTATACCATCATTGACTTAACTCTTCCCTTATGGTTTGGTATTTGGATTGTTTCCAACTTTAACAATTATAAGTAGCATTGCAGTCAACATTGTTGAACAAATTACATTTATTTGCAGAGTATTTTCTTGGGATACAGTTTCCAAAGTAGGCCGTCTGGGTAAGAGGGCATGAATTGCTTGTAGATCTTGTTACATATGGCCAGATTGCTCTCTACAAAGGCTATCAGTTTATAATGCCATCACCAACGTTTAAGTATACAGTTTTCATCATTGCTTATAGCTTAATTTTTGTAATTATTCAAGATGGTATTTTAAAACAAAAACTTTTAGAACAAATTGTATTGTTATTTTTTCTATTAAATCAAATAAAACTAGGGCCACTTATAATTTCCTGTCCTGGTTTCTGAAAATCATTATAAAGAAATACTCATTTTTGTCATCTTTTTTTTCTTGGTCCCATGTTCTTCTCAGTACACTGTTTCTTAAACACATCTTTATCCTTACATTAAAACAGTAAAAAAAATAAAATAAAAAGAAAACATACACTTGATTTGAGGTTTTATAACTTTTATCCAAAGCAAATCGTAGTAATTATTACTGTGGAACTCGGTAAAAGGCTGAACCTACTCAAATTGCTGAATTTTGCTGCATATTTCAAAGTCTTAGGAGAGGAGATTTGTTTATAGTTCTGTTGCCTAACATCGGACGGCTTTAATTCCACGGTGTTCAGATTCCTCTATGGCCTTATGGTTTATATAGCAGAAAATACCAATTGAAACTTAAGAACCAGTCTTTCCTACAGTTTTCCCCCCTCAAAGTGTAAACTAAAACTTTTTATTACCAACTGTATCCTCTCACTTGGCTTACTTTACAAGTGTCATGTTGCCTGCTGCTACACTTGTCTTTGGTTTCTGCTTAGAAATAGTAGTATCTAGACATGCCCATCAATGTCCTTGGTTATATTTCCTCATGTAAGGATCTGAGACCTCACAACAAAGGCAATAAGACTTGCAGGGCAGATAAGAGAAATCCTCAGGCCACTCAATCCAGAGTCCATAGGCAGAATAAGCAGGCGTGTGTGTGTGTGTGTGTGTGTGTGTGTGTGTGTGTGTGTATGGGAAGTGGTGTGCTGGAATTTGGGAATGATAGGTTGGGTTTTGCAACTACCAGTGGAGTGCAGATGCCTCCCACCTCATTTAGTGGAGGAAAGTCAAAAATCCTCAGAACTGAGAAATCCATTTTAGAGGCAGCCTGGTAAAGCTTGTAAGAAATACTACAACTCAGTGGGAAACAAGTTGACACGTGAACCAGACATCAGTGTGTGAACCAGAGTTTATTTGAACAGTAGTAGGTGCTGACTGCAGAATGTTAAAAGTGTATTTAGAGTATTAATATTGTGAATAGTAGGACTCAGATTAGTGTTGAGGAAATAATGAATTGGAATAGATTTGCCTTGGAAGTCTTTGGGTTTTTGTTCCTGAGATGGTTTCCTATTTCAGTTTAAGTTCATTTAGTGTAAGTCTTCTTGGAATTCATTGCAAATTTCTTTGAAGATGAGGTGAGGACCCGTTGCTTTATGAAGTTTTGATTTTGTAACTAAATCTTTTGGGAAAATTGGGATTCTGAGGCTCAAAGTAAGTGAGAATGAGGATGCTTTATGTTAATATAGAAGAAACCCAGTAATTACAGAACAGAAGCTTTTAAAAATCAGTGCAGTAAAATAGGATGCTTGTCTTATATTGAATGGTTACATATCTAGGTTGAATTTACAAGCAGAAAGTTACTACTGAACTTTTCTCAAAGGTTGTCATGCTCATTGTAAATGTTTTCTTAAGCTGCTAATAGTTTTTTTTTAATATATAAATTTATTTATTTATTTATTTATGGCTGCGTTGGGTCTTCGTTGCTGCACGCGGGCTTTCTCTAGTTGCGGCCAGCGGGGGCTACTCTTTGTTGCAGTGCGCGGCCTTCTCACTGCGGTGGCTTCTCTTGTTGCGGAGTGTGGGCTTTAGGCATGCGGGCTTCAGTAGTTGTGTCACGTGGGCTCAGTAGTTGTGGTTCGCGGGCTCTAGGGCGCAGGCTCAGTAGTTGTGGTGCACGGGCTTAGTTGCTCCGCAGCACATGGGATGTTCCCGGACCAGGGCTCAAACCCGTGTCCCCTGCATTGGCAGGCAGATTCTTAACCACTGCGCCACCAGGGAAGCCCAAAATTTTTATTTATTTATTTGTTTATTTATTTATTGGCTGTATTGGGTCTTCGTTGCTTTTTTTTAAAATTTATTTATTTTTGGCTGCGTTGGGTCTTCATTGCTGCGTGCAGGCTTCTTATTGTGGTGGCTTCTCTTGCTGCGGAGCCCTGGCTCTAGGTGCACGGGCTTCAGTAGTTGTGGCACATGGGCTTAGTTGCACCGTGGCATGTAGGATCTTCCTGGACCAGGGATCGAACCCATGTCCCCTGCCTTGGCAGGCAGATTCTTAACCACTGTGCCACCAGGGAAGTCCATGTACCATCTTAATGTCTGTATAAATTTAACGGGTGTGTATTTAATTCATTGAATTTCCATTCCATAGCAATTTCCATTTATTGATTATTTGGGTTATTTCCAGGGTTTTTGTCACTATAAATAAAATACCATTAACATCTTTGTATGTGTAGTGTCTTTCTTCTTTCAGATTATTCCTTTGGGTTGAATTCCCAGGAGAACAATTAACGCATCACAGAAAATACTGTATACATTTTTATATTCTTCGTTGGCAAAACCACTCCTCCAGGGATGGGCCAATTTACATGCTGCCAGATTTTATAATATATAAGGCTCATGTTGAGTCATTGTTATATAGATTAATATTAAATACGTATTATTAGGATATTGTTGACTTGATATGAAGATCTTTTATACCATCATTGGAATAACTGAGGCACTCAATAAATTTTGATTAATTGAGCTTTAGAAGGAAGTGCTTATCACTGTTAGCATTTGCAATCCTGTAACCATTCATCTTTATGTGTATATTGACTTTTTAAATGTTTTTACAGATTTTTCTGCGGGCCGGGTGGGGGAAGCAATGAAGAGAAAAAAATTTTAAAACCACCAGACAGCTTTTGTCCCAAAGACCTCAGACCCTGCTTAACTATGTTCCCCAACTACCTTCTAGATTTTTCTATTTGTTTGATTGTGGTTGGTTAGGTGTATCTCAGCATGCATTTCTGTGCTACTATGAAATCCAGTCCATTTTTAAACTACTTGACTATTCAGAATCTTGGATGTACCTGCTAGAAGGAAATATTGTTATGCTGATAGGAGTTTTTGGTTGATGAAAGGGAATGCTAAAAAAGAAGAATTAAAAATGTAGTTAATGTTTAAGGGACACCCTGAACAGGCAGCAGAAGTATCAATGCATGTAACAGGCTATGCTTGTTTTGTAACAACAGGTAGAGTGATCTATTTCTCTTTATTTAGAATTTTTGAGTACTAAACTGATTTGCCCAGACATTAGTCCTTTTGGGTTGAGAGTGAGCAGAGTTCCTTTGACAATTTGGCTTCTCGGTATAATTTCTCAGTTGACATTGGTCACTTCTGGTTGAACTCAAAATCAAGTTCCTTAACAGGCAAAGCAAAAGACCAGACCTGATATGTAGATAGAAGCCTCTGTTGGCACCCAGACAGAAATCTCAGATATCCTGGAACATCTGGTCAGAGTCTTATGTCTTGACTAGGACTTTACCCGCCTTGAAGGCAGGGGGCTTTCCTGCTGCCCTCTTGGATAATAGACACCATTTTGCCTTTTCTGGCTTTTATCGCCTGCTCTCTTTACCACTTCATTACTTTCTTTTCTTCTGATTTTCTGTTCTGCCCTCCGGCTCCCTTCTTTCATTTATCATTTCTTCCACACATCCCAGGCTTAAAATAAAAACAAACAAACAAACAAAACCCCCTAGATTTTCAAATGTCTTGCCAATCAAAATGCCCCTTCTCTGCTGTGTCTGGGCCAGTCATTGCTGGGTTAAGATCTTGGGAAACTTTCATTGCTGTATTTTGTTCTTGGGAGCTATGCTCGAAGAATTGCTTTTCTCCTAAGGTTAGCTCTGTCTCTCTCAAATAATATGTATCTTTCTGGTGTCTGGATACCTACCATGAGTTGTTACTGAACAGATTCTAAAGGTAGTTTCCTTATAGTGCATATTTTACTGGTGATTGAATACATTAAAATGATATTTTTCCGTGGATTACTATTTTACCTAGAAAACCAAATAGACTTATTTGCTTGGTATTTGAGTTACTGTTAGTATGTGTACACTTTATCTGCAGCTTGATTTTAATCACTTTGATTATACATATATCTAAAAATCCATTACCCATTAAAAAGGCAGCACCATTATGAAGTGACTCTAGCTTGTTACATGAGAGTCCCTTAGACCATGTAAGACGAAACTACTCTGGGCAGATGTGTAATGGGCCAAGTCCATTTTGAACTTTGGTGAACTCTCCAGCCATCCCCCATCATCACCCATGTGGTCTAGTGGAAAGTGCACTCCTGTGGCATTTCAGAAACCTGAGGCTTACTTCTGCCACTAATATTTTGGTTTTAGGAACTTACTTAGCCACTCATGACTCAGTTTCCTTGTCTTCATCATGAGTGAGTTGGCCTAGTTGGTCTCAGGTTTCTAGCTTTTACACTCCTTCGAAAATTCAATAGTTCTGGAAAATTTTTTGTTTCAGCTCTGTGGTTGAGTTTGTGGTCAGAGCAAAGAAGGAAACCTCAGAGCTGTTACTCTTCTCAGAAGAAACTGCTAATTGCCTGGTTTATTTTTGTCTAGGAAAAGATTTAACTAGCATATTTAAGTATTAAACTTTTTTTGCAGTGATAGTTAATTTTATTTGAATGAATCTGTGGCATTTACCTCTGATGCTTCCCGGGGGCTATCCTGTATGTTGTATATATACTTATTATTGCATTCATTTAAATTAACACTGATTTTGTTTGGATGTATTTTCAGAGTTTCACCCTGGTCGTTGAGGTCATTTTAGATAGTGTTAAGTGTTGCCCTATCAAAGCTTGGAAATCACTGGGGTAAGAGAATGAGTAGAATTTAGCAGAAGTATCTTTGTATTGTGCAAAAGAATTCCAGATCTCAGAGATTTAGTGCTGGTTATTGTTACTGTGTAGGTCTTTCAAGTGTGAGTTGCTGTATGTTATTAATACATATGTGCCTCTTTGGCATCTCCTGAGCTGTGATTTGTATCCTTTTGGGAATTGCAACATCCTATCCCAGGGTTTTAGGGTTCCTGATGCCCTCCAGGGCAGATTTCTTTATAGCATACACTTATTACATTGATTTGTTTTCAGAATTTCATCATTTATTTTGACATACTTTAAGACACTCAGGGTGTTTCAAGCTCTAGGCTGGAAATCTCTTTTAGAAAGCAGTAGGTGATAGACAAGAGAGACAAGAGAAGATTGGGGGGGTGGGTCAGTGGTTTCCAAACAGAGAGCCAAAGCTGACGTGTAGGAGTTGCAGGATAGGGGTAGTCTGAAAAAATAGATTTCACAGTATATATGCGATCTTTATTACATAAAGATCCTATTCTATTTTGAGTCCTTTCATTTTTTTTTTTTTTTTTGCGGTACGCGAGCCTCTCACTGTTGTGGCCTCTCCCATTGCGGAGCACAGGCTCCGGATGCGCAGGCTCAGCGGCCATGGCTCACGGGCCCAGCCGCTCCGTGGCATGTGGGGTCTTCCCGGACCGTGGCACGAACCCGTGTCCCCTGCATCGGCAGGCGGACTCTCAACCACTGCGCCACCAGGGAAGCCCGAGTCCTTTCATATTTTTAAAAGCATACCTTATGTTGCTTACTCTCCACTCTCATTAGATTTTAATTTAACCAAAGTCTTTATTTATTTTACACACACACACACAGTTTATTGATACAAATTGTCATTCTTTCGCTTTTACTGCTTTGAAACATGCATCCTGTTTCAGCTTCTAAGCCCACTTTATCAAGGATTGATTCAAAAGTTTGTTTGTAAATCAATTAGCCGGGAACCAGGAACTGATTATCCTACAGAAAGATGTTAATTGGTGCTGTAAGTTCTCAGCTACCTGGAGAAAAGCCCATTTTCTCTTACGTCGCACACTATAGAATGAAGCTCCTCTTTTAAATGCTATTTCAGTGCAAAAAAGAGATTCCTGGGTCTTTGCTCAGTAACCAGAGCCAGGAGGCTCTTGGTCAGCCCCAGCAGGAGGAAGGGTTCCAGACTTTGCAGTGGTGGCCGGTGCTCCTGGGGCCAGCTGTCTGGGGAATGCTGCTGGACCCCTGGGGTCCCTTTCTTCTGGGTACCTTCATTGAAACTGCCCTCAGGTCCCCCAGTTGTCAAATCCATGAAGCCAGTTAAAGTAATTACTCTGGGTTCATTCTTGGTTAGGAAAGACTACCAATAAGGGATGTATAGGGAAAATGGGAAGATAGGAGAGGAGAGGGGCAGCAGATGCTCTCCTATGAGAGACTATGTTGACCTTTAGATACAAGGTCCAAGGTCATTGCCTCTGTAAAGATGGGTCATGCCTGTCCCTGCAGATCCTGTGCTATGAAAATGTCAGGATCACTCAAGGATTAATAGTGTATTAGTCTCCTATATGCTTAGATGCCTCATAAGTATGATTGAGTCAAGTCAGAATAATTATCGTTATTTTGGTACTTAATCAGCTCCTGATCACCACTGCAATTAAAAAAAAAATCTTATATTGGTATTTCCCTGCTTCTTTTTTTTTTTTTTTTTTTTTGCGGTATGCGGGCCTCTCCCGTTGTGGATTGTGGAGCACAGGCTCCGGACGCGCAGGCTCAGCGGCCATGGTTCACGGGCCCAGCCGCTCCGCGGCATGTGGGATCCTCCCAGACTGGGGCACGAACCCGTGTCCTCTGCGTCGGCAGGCGGACTCTGCCACCACTGTGCCACCAGGGAAGTCCTCCCTGCTTCTTAATAGGTCTAGTGGCTGCTACTTTTTCCTGTCTTATCTTGCCAGCATTTTAAATGTAATTGATATCACTGACAATTATTAACTATTAAACATGAAGTTGCATGTTAAATCATTAAAAACACCATGGCATTTATTTTCACAACTGGTTATCTTTTGTTTACAAGTAAAGTTTTTACAGCTTTCTTGCTATATTTTTCCCTTCTGGTGCTCTTCATTTATGCTCTCTACGTCCTTTATTGAAAATAGCCTGGAGTTTGCTCACTGCACTTCTAGGCAGCCTTCTCCATTTCACACCATTTGGTTTAGACTCAAGGAATGTTAGCAATTTTCTTTTTTTTTTTTTTTTTATGCTGGTTTAAGCCAAATGTAATTAGGAAAGTGAGTTTGTTTCAGAATCTGATATAAAGCATGCATTGCATATGCATTCTTGGTTTCATTCTTCTGGTCTGGATGGATGTTTGTATCCTGCTTGTTCCTTTTCTGAGCATAGGAAATTATTGGTGTTTGTTGAAGTAGCTAACTGTTGGTCGTCATTTTGCAAGTTACCCTTTTTGAAAAGAAGATGCTTGTTTAATCTAAAGCTTGTCTTAGCAGTGATTGTATCACCTCCCCACCATTGGCCATCCCATATTAAATTATAGCTATTTTTGAATCTTTCAGTTGCTACAATACTGATATGAAATCTTGCATACTTGTGAAAAAAATGATCTAAGAAGTTTTCTGATTTATGTTTTCTTGCAAATTAAATATAAACAAAACAAAACGAAAATCTCATGAAACAGGGTTTTAGGTGCCTTTGTCAAACAACTGGGGGATCAGTGTTGCCCATATTTTCCCCCATGGCTTATTTTGCCTCTTTTAATAAATTTCTTATTAAACTCTTTTTGCTCTTGTTTCTATTTATTTATACTATCATCAGTTTAGTACTCATAATGTATTTTCCTCACTTGGCAGGGATCTGATCTTTTAATTGGATTTGTTGTTTTTTTCAGAAAGTTCTGTACCTGGGCTGGAGTGGGTAGCTAAAAAGTCCTTGTTGCCACTAACTAAGGGATTATCAAATACTTTATGGAAACAACATACATGTGTATGCATTTATACGAGAGGTCTTTTTATTTACACTATTAACATGCCATGTGTGCCACGGACCTTGCGCTGATTCATGCCTTTTCATTGAAACTTTTTTTCTTAAAAATTGCATTTCGCTGCTTTTTTTTTTAGACTGCCACTTGAAAAGATAAATTTTATTCTCTACTTAGGAAAACAAATGACTCTCTTTCCCTAAAATTCCTTCTGTGAAATGGTATGTGGACCTGGCAGCCATTGTGAATCTGTTTTATTTTCCCCTTGTGTTACATAAAGCAAAGAAGGCATTTTAGCCCCTTGAAGGAGATACTAGCCTGGGGTAAATAACCATTTAGTCCAGGTGGGTAGAAAAGAATGCTTATGACATTCTTTTCATGGGCTCCATGTGTAACCTCCACTCAGGAGGTCAGGCAGTAAAACATTTGAGTGAACTGGTGAAATGTTTTGTATTTATTTACAAGGCCCTTAATCACAAGACTGATCCCAATAAACTCAACAAGTCAAAGTGATGGAGGAAAGTATATGAGGCATGGAGAACAGTAAAAGTGGAGACTGGAAGGGGGCTTCAGATTGCACTTAGCCTGCTCTTGTTTCCACTGTGGAATGACGGCCATCAGAATCTCTGGTGCAGTGGTCATGAGTGGATTTGATGAAGAATGTAATTATATCCATGCTATTCGCACCTGCTGCTGAACTACTTGACATTTTGCTTTTAAGTTCCAGACATCCTGAAGTACTTGAATTCTGTTTTGCTAAAAATTTGCAATATTTTTTAGCCTTCTCTGTTCCAAACCTGTCTTCCCTTGTTCCCAGGGTATTCTGTGTTTTCTGTGGTGCTGGAGTTGATGACTTGATTTCATTGTCTATTATAGTCTGGTTTAAAGCAAAAGCATTCGAATACCTTCTAAGTTTTGTCATTTTTATTGTTACCTTATTTTAAAATTTTTGTTTAGATGTAGCCTGTAGAGAATAAAATTAGGGAAGTGGCCGTGCCTCTAGATAAGCAGTCCCTAACATTTTCACATAGTAAGCTCTGGGGTCGATACACATTTCCTTCTTGTCTTTAGTGCGTGATCCTGTTCATCTTATCATTGCATCTTATCGTGACAGAGCCACCAAATGATGGGCAGGGCTGTAATTCAGACCTGACAGCTCTGCTTTTTTATACCTCAAAGATTTCATGGGGTAGGAGGGTTAAAATCTCTGTGAATATTAAAAGTCCAGATTAATGTGAAAGAACTTTCATTTTATATGCTACTAAAAAAACGCTTTAGACAAGCAATTGTCTAATTTCACCCAGCAGAAATCTAGGCAGGATAGATTTAATGAATAAATAAGAATAATTTAGTGTTAGCCTATTAGACAAATAAGAGTGCTTTAGTATTGGGAATAAGATTTTGTTATTATTGGGCTTCCCTGGTGGCGCAGTGGTTGCGAGTCCTCCTGCCGATGCAGGGGACGCGGGTTCGTGCCCCGGTCCGGGAAGATCCCACGTGCCGCGGAGCGGCTGGGCCCGTGAGCCATGGCCGCTGAGCCTGCGCGTCCAGAGCCTGTGCTCCGCAACGGGAGAGGCCACAACAGTGAGAGGCCCGCATACCGCAAAAAAAAAAAAAAAAAAAAAAAAATTTGTTATTATTTGGACATTTCTTTTTGCAAACTGACTTTGGAAAATATTAATGAATATTAGGCAGTTACTTCAGTTTATTATGGACCGGCAAACATTATTGAGAACTGACTGTATTGTGGGTATGGTACAGGGACTATGAAAATGAGTGAGGTGCTCCCAGTTGGGGTAGGGGTGGGGAACACGCTCAGAATCAGATAATTGCACTAGAATGGTGAAAACTTGATACAGGAGTGCAGTTGATGCTGCTCTAGGAACATGCTTCCCACTTGCTTCTGGAGGGAGGGTTTTTTTTGTTCTTTCTTTCTTTTTTTTTTTTAAATAATTAAAGGTGGAATAGTTTACAACAAACATTTCTGGAATATAAAACAGAACGTAGGGCAGGCGTTCTTAGGACATATTCATCAGGTTACCATTTATTTTATTTTGTGATTTGAATGTAGTTTTGCTTTTTAATTTTTCCTCTATTTTGTGTCAGTATAGTTGACTCTAACTTAAAATAGAGTGCATGTAGCACAGGGAGATCAGCTTGGTGCTTTGTGACCACCTAGAGGGGTGGGATAGGGAGGGTGGGAGGGAGATGCAAGAGGGAGGAGATACGGGAACATATGTATATGTATAACTGATTCACTTTGTTATAAAGCAGAAACTAACGCACCATTGTAAGCAATTATACTCCAACAAAGATGTTAAAAAAAAACAGAATGCATAGCTGTGGTCTTTAGAGGTAGAGCAGATAACAGACACCTGTAATCCCTTCCTTATTTTCTCCCACTTGGACCCAGCTGACCCATGTGTCCAATGGGATTTTGGTTGGTTTAGATGATTTCTCTTGAGTCCTTGGCTCAAGAAAAAACATGGGAATTCGTTTTTGAAGCTTCATCCTCTCTGTGTGAATAAATTACTTGATCATTAGCTACTGTTTTTCATTTTGTGAAAGAAAGGAAAAAAGAACTGGAGGCAGGGAGGGAAGAGAAGGAAAGAGAAGAGACTTAAAATATACATAAAGCTTATAATAAAGCCCTCTAATGAAGGGCCTTAGAATTCATCATGTATAATAATGGATAGCGGAGAAGAATAGTGTTCTAGACAAACGAACTTATATTTGGAACAGTTAATGTAATACAACATTTATTCCCCTTCATGACTTTAAATGAACAAAGAAATGAAATAAAATATTGTTGTCCTGGCAAATAATTTATCAAATTCTAAAGAAGATTGTCTTGAATCTGCCCGGGATGTCTTTTATTAGTCCTGGTGAATAGAGATTCCTGGCTTGGGTATTGCTGGAGTCATATTTTCATTGGGTGGAAATCTCTCTGACATTTTACATGGTGTGGTGCTTCTACGTTTCCCCCCTAAAATAATAATTTCATCCTTGGGAAAAGAAGTCCATCATGGCTGGATTTTCAGTTACAGCACCCAGGTCAGTCTCTTGACAAATATTTGCTGTTTACCTTGTGCTAGGCGAATAGCAGTGGTAGTTGGGGGGTTAAAGAAGATAAGAAAGCATGATTCTTTCTTTAGAGGATTTTATTATAAACCTTACATGTTTTAAGTCTCTTTTCTTCCCTTCTCTCCCTGCCTTCAGTTTTTTTTTTTTTTTTTCTTCCTTCCCTTTTCCATTTCATCTCAGAAGAAAGATGTGTTTCATCGGGCTGGTGTGTTCTTGCATCTTTTCATTTATGACTCCTGGTTATTGCTGTGATAAGATTTTTGGATGTGGGTGGTTAAGTGACATTTCTTTCTTGAGCTGTTTTCGCTGCATTATCCTCAGGAAGTTTGGTGAGTTGACCTAGAAGCAGCATCTCAAGCGTCTTCAGATTCAGTGTATGGACTGACTTTGGCTTTAACTAGTTTTAATCTTGATGGTTGGTGTTCATTTGAGATATACTTGAGGAAGGAGCCTCCTTTTTCCACTTAGGTTTCTTAAATTCTGGTGCAATAATGATTTCAGGAAGGGAAAAATATCATGCATTTCTTAATGCATGCATGAAGTTTGCTTTTTGGGGAAACTTCTACAGGGCACCTACCATGTTTCACAGAAACAGAGGCAACAGGAAGAAGATACGCAGGGTTGACGATTGCTCTATAAATGACATGAATAAAATATTGTGAAGCTTAGAGGTGGGACTGGTTACATTTGCCTGGGTGACATGAGACAATCTTAGCAGAAGAAAGAGCTGGGTCTGGAAGGATGAGTAGGACATACTTATTGGGAAGACAAGAAAGAATGTCTTCAGGAAGAGAGATAACAAGAGCTGAGACAGTGGTGGAGTGTGGATGCCTTAGATGCAGGGCATATTCAGGAAGCCTGGAGTTTAGTATGTTTTGTTCCAAGGATGGGTGGAGGGGGGTGGGGAATGGGAACTGCTTTCAAACTGGGTTATGATGGTAACACAAGAATGTGTATATGACTTTTCTCTTTGGAAAGATAAGAATTTTCCTGGATGGGACACTTAGGACCTGCCTGTGTCCCTGATTTTTTTTTCTTGTTTCCAAGTTAATCCTGTATTTTCAAACATAAACTGCCTTTCTCTTTCCATTTGATTCTGTCTCCAGAGAAAATAAATATTTACAGTCCTGGTAGCAATGCGGATTGCCCCGGTAAGCTTTTAGTAGTAGGTAACTTCAAACACACTTTACCAAAGCACATTTTGTGTTTGCTTTGCTCTGGTGATAATCTGGCAAGAATCATGCCCAGCAGGAAAGTCAGCATACCTTAATAAGCCATCTGTTTTACAGGAATGCTGGGTTTCTGGCAAATGTAATATCTGCCTGGCATGCATTGTATAGTGATGACTCTTGTAAACTTGTTCTGGTGGGGACAGCAGTGTATTTCATTGGTCACTGTCATCCTTGTAGAGAATAGTCTAGAGTGCTCTAAATTACTTTTCAATTTGTAAACAGACCTCAGCCTCTTACACTGTAAGTGTAAAAACCAAAAACAAAGCAGAAAACGTCATACAGAAATTAATTCTACCGCGTCAGTTCTACGGCATCACCTGGTAGAAGTAGGTGGTGGGGAAACCGGAGAGGCAAGCGATGTGTTCTTATTCTGTGACTGGTTTCGTCAGCCATGCATGTGCCAATACAGGGAGATTTTTCTTGAGAACCTGGGGTTGGGGTGAGCCCAGCTCCTCTGGGGTGAGGTGGAGGTGTACTTCCTTTTTCTATGGTTTGGCAGGAGAATTATACCCAGACATTAGGAGTTTCTTTGAAAAGTTGGCTACTACCCTCTTTATCAGATATAGGACAAGGCCTAAGTGAGAGTATCAGCCCAATTGCCATTTGGCCAGAAAAGTTGTATTTTGCCAAAGGCTACTTTTCCAAGGGCAGTGATATAGCAAGACATTTCCTGAGAGAGGGAAGTAAAGAGGAAAAATCCCTTTTATGGAATTAAAAATTCAGAGTATGCTAAACACAGTTTCTAAAAACTCAAATAGTGTGTAAGTTTTTCATTGTCTTTTAATCCCTGAGATAAGGTTTTTCTGCTTATGGAGGGATCTTTCTGCGGAATTTTGAGGAGTTGGCTGTTCAGAAGGCATTGAAGAGATGCCATTCCCTGGGCATGATGCCATTTTGATAAGGTTGAAGACGTATTGGGAAGAATTTCTTTTCTTGCTGTTAACTGCACTCGGTCATTCCTATGGATGGTGGAGAGAGAGGGATACTTGTTTATGGTTGACTGGAGGAGAGACACGGCCAGGAGACTGAACAGGGTGAAGAGGGTTTCTCCTTAGTATGTGACTTACAGGAATGCCTCTAGTACCTGTTCTGGCCCTCATGCTGAACTTGGGCTGCTGTTACATGAGATCCTGAGAGCATACAGCAAGCACGTCTCTTTTAGAGTTTTTACTGTGTGGTTTTGTGCATGGTACAGCAGTTGGTGAGCTGCACGATGGGGTGATGAAAGCTGGATCCGATGGTGCAGGAGTTGGCACCCTTTGGTATTTCATCGAAGTCCCAACTCTGCACACCTGGGAACTCGTTAAAACTAGGTTCCTGCTGGGAGTTCCCTGGTGGCCTAATGGTTAGGATTCCAAGCTTTCACTGCCATGGCCTGGGTTCAATCCCTGGTCAGGGAACTGAGATCCTGCAAGCCTCGTGACATGGCCAAAAAGAAAAGAAAAAACAAAAACAACTAGGTTCCTGCAAGGGCCCCCGGACACGGTGAATCACACTCTCTAGTGTGAGCGCCTTGGAATCTGCATAACAAATTCCTAAGGTGCTTTTCACTTGGAAAATTGCTGGTTCATACTTACCTATCCACAGCTGCTCTAAGCTCATTTTGCAATTTTGAAAAATCTTTCCCCAAATGATCCAGCTATGGGGGAGAGGGTGCATGAGGGGCCCAGAGTGGTTCTTATGCACCAACAAAACTCACGTATGCAGCATATCCTAAAATCATGGTCACTTTGTGATATCTTTGCAGAGAGCTTGAGAGTCTGTTTCAGGCACTGGGTTTATTGCCTTTTAAAGTGTGGTGTTTTATCCTGTTTAAGGACACCTTTCAGACTATTAATTTTGCTCCTGGGGCTATATGTTGAATATGTTTGCTGCTCTGGAATCTGTAGCCTGGAAGTGGCCGGATGGTAAAAGACCACCTGGGTTTCCTAAGTCAACTCTCAAAATTATCTTGGATTTAAGAAAAAGAAAAGGAGAAAAAAGAAAAATTGTTGGGAATGTGGGTGGTACAGGGAGGGGGTCTTTCACAACTGGATGGGTCCTGGGATTCCCTCCAATCGTTTTTATTGCCCTAACAAGAATGGTAATGATGATGAGAGTAACAACAAAAAAACCACACACAAAAATAAAAACAGCAAGTATTTAATGAGGACTTACTCTGTGCCAAGCACTGTGCTAAACCCTTGGCATCCATTGTCTCATTTAATTTCTGTGACAACCCTGTGAAGTAAGTACCATTATTATCACTTCATTTTGCAGATGAGGAAATTGAGGCAGAGAGTTTAGATCAAGTCACTTAGCTAGTAGTGGCAGATGTGGAATTCTAACTCTGTGAAGTCTGACTTGGAACCCCGGGTGCAAAATACAGTGCAGATTATAGATTCAGTGCCTCTAGGGCTCGGCTGGAAGAATAAATGAAGAAAACATGCCTCTAGTCACAAAGAGAGTGGTGGGGACCACAGCAAATGAGAGGGTCCTTCCCCTGGCAATGCGGTAGTCACTGCAGTCCCAGCTCCTTGTCGCCAGGCTGAAATTCAAGCCATTGCTATCGGTTTTTTTTTTTTTTTCCCAAGAGCTAATGGAAATCTGCATTTTGGGGTGAGACGTCTTGGTTTTTAAATAGGGGCAACAAATTCAAATTTTAAAATAAAAGTATCTGGGTCAAACAAAACAGCAGAATGTAAGCAGATCTTTAGTCTGTTTGGTATTGATGCTGTATTGACAGCATCTAGAACAGTGCCTGGCATATAGTAGGTGCTCAGTAAGTGCCTGTTGAACAGATGAGCGAATGAGTGTTGGTGGACTGCATGACATTCTCAGGTTGCCAGTTTATAACCTCTGCGCTACTGCTTTCCCCAACTACCTTTAGGTTTTTCTGCTGCTTCCTATTCCAGACAGGATCATTTTTTAGTTAAATATATAGATCAGATGTACTTCAAGAGTTAAAATCCCTTTCGTTTGGTGTTTGAACCAGCGTTCTTTTTTTTTTCTTTTTTTTTAGGGTTTTTTGGTTTGTTTTTTAAATTCTTTTTCAAGATTTGTGGTAGAAAACAAAATTTACCATTTTAACCAGTTTCCAGTTTCCAGCTAAGTAGCGTCAAGTATACTCACGTTGTTGTGCAGGAGATCTCCAGAACTATTTCCTCTTGCAAAATGGAAACTCTATACTCACTAAACAACAACTTTTCCTGCCCCCAACCTCTGGTAAGCACCATTCTGTCTCTGTGAATTTGACTGTTTTAGAAACCTCATATAAGTGGAATCATATTTGTCGTTTTGTGACTGGCGTATTTCACTTAGCATAATGTCTTCCAGGTTCATCAGGTTGTAACCTTATCAGAATTTCCTTCCTTTTTAAGGCTGAATCGTATTTCATTGTAATGTGTAGACCATATTTTGTTTATCCATTCATCTGTCAGTGAACGCTTGGGTTGCTTACATCTCTTGGCTTTGTGAATAGTGCCACGATGAACATGGGTGTGCAAATATTTCTTTGAGATCCTGCTTGCAGTTCTTTCGGTTATATACCCAGAAGTGGGATTGCTGAATCATATGGTAGTTCTATTTTTAATTTTGGGGGGAGCCTCCGTACTGTTTTCTTGAGCAGCTGTACCATTTTACATTCCAATCAACAGGGTACAAGAGTACCAATTTCTCCACATCCTTGCCAACACTTGTTATTTTCTGTTTTTTTTTTTTTTTTTTTTTTTTGCTGTACGTGGGCCTCTCACTGTCGTGGCCTCTCCCATGGCGGAGCACAGGCTGCGGACGCGCAGGCTCAGCGTCCATGGCTCACGGGCCCAGGCACTCCGCGGCATGTGGGATCTTCCCGGACCGGGGCACGAACCCGTGTCCTCTGCATCGGCAGGCGGACTCTCAGCCACTGCGCCACCAGGGAAGCCCTGATTAAGCTTTTTGAGGTGAGGTTATAGGGGGCGAGGGAGGTGAAGAAGGAAGAGTTGAAGTGACTGGGAGCTTTTTTTCTTATTTCCCCCAGAATGCCGAACCATCTCATAGTGGCAGAGCTTAGTGTATTTAGAAAGGATTGATAAATTAAAGTAGCCATATAAGAATTGTAAATGAATGATCTTTCCTCCTACTGTATTGCTAGTTGGTCCTGAACATAACAAAAGAAAGTTGGTGGAATCAATGTGGTGAAAATAATGGTAAAGTCTAACACCTCCAAATCCCAGCGAAGAGTAAATTTAGCTCTGTGACAGCTAATTTGTAGTTTCAGGGTTAAAAGGTGTTATGTACACCTCTTGAGATTTTCATTCTAGAATTTGATATTCCAGGGTGAACCTCTCCTGACTCAGGATTAATTGAAAAAAGGTACATATGTTGAGGTCTTGACTTCTGAGATGTTCTTTATTGACAGAGCATTGCTGTGGGATTAACCATATCTGCAGCCTCAGAAACAGGAGGCATTCCTGCCTTTTCACTGTCTGGTTTGCAGGCATGAGGGCTGGGAAGGATTGTCGGGGCTTTTGTTAGGCAGTAAGTTAATGGTTAACTCCTGCAACATGCCAGACATAGCACCTAATCTTTGATGAGACCTGCTGCTCAGAATGAATAATGGTTAACCATTCATTACCTTTGACTCAGACCATCTACCTTCCATAGTTTGTTCCCTTAAATATGTGGGACTGTGAAAGGTTTTTTTCTTTCTTTCGCAAATAAAATTTACAAAGCACAGGAGTTTTATGAGTCATTACTTGCAAAGAAAACAGGTGCTATCTGTGAATAGTTTGGTGTTTTTTTCGGGACCAATAGAAAGTTTGCTTCTGAATTTTTGTTTAACTCGATCACAGCTGTGTAGCTAGACATCCATCTAAAATGGTCCTTTCCTCGGTGTAAAACATGAGTGCTGTTGTGAGCAGATGTGTCTTTTTGTGTGCTGTGCTGCACGTGACAGTGAGACTTTCTTATTTATGGTGACCAGTCGTCTGGACTGAAAAAGATAAAAAAATAAAAGCAAACAAAGGGAGCAAAGAAAAGTTAGAGGTCTCTCTCCCCTCACAGGGGGCTGTTTTGGGCTGGGTGGGTTGCAAGGAGTCAGCCCCCTTATTCCTGGTGAGTTAGCGGTGGTCACCCAGCAGAATACCTCCACCACAAAGAGTCAGTTTCAGATTTACGTGTCTTATGGCCAACTGAAACTTTTGGTGCTCTTGCCTACTTAAGAACATTCTATAAACATTAGAAAGATCCTTTATCTTTCAAAAAGAAAAAAAAAAGCTCTGCTGAAAATTAGTTTTTGCTAGTTCTGAGAAGTTGGTCCTTAATGGTGTTAATGGTTCCACACTTGTTATCAGGGCCCTGGTTTCCTTTCTTAGTAATCTTGGTCTTAATTTCCTTTCTGCAGAGTAATCTGTCTGTTGTCTGAGCCAAGGATGCGTGGCTGACACGGCCAGTGTCTGTCTGGCTTGGATTTACCCCTAGAGAGTTCATTGTAAATCTGTTCTGAACTGACAGTTCGGTCCAGGTTGGAATATATTTTGCTTATACAAACTCTTAACTTAAAAAAAGAGAGAGAGTACTGGGCACTCTTTCCTTTGTAGCTAAGGTTTTCGAGAAAGTTCTGAGGGATGGCTGCATCTCTCATTCAGACGTTGGCTCCATGCATATGGCTGGCAGAGGGGCCAGTCATCTCCTAAAGGCTAGTGCATATTTCTCAGTTCTCATCTGATTTGACCTTCCTTTGGAATTTGACATTGACCATGGCCTCCTCCTTGAAGCATTACCTTCTTGGGCCTCCCTGATGTTATTCCTCCCCTGGGTGTTCCCTTTCACTGTCTTTTGAGGGTTCTCCTCCACTGCTCACCTGTTGAATGCAGGTGTGGTCTTGCATGTGACCTTCTGCTCTTCTGACACTGTTTTCTGAGCTCCTCTGTAGCTCAGACCCCTCTCTCTTCTGGGCAGCCACATTCCAGCTGCCCATTGGATTTTCCATGTGATTGACTGCAAATATCTTAAACTCAGAATGTCACACACAGAATTCATTGGCTTTCTCTTCAAACCTCTTCCTTTTCCTCTCTTCCCACCCTGGGGGACGGTGTCACCTCCTATCGAGTTAAACACACTACGGACTTGAGTCAACCTGAATTCCCCATCTTCCTTTACCCACTACGTGCATAACACAAAACCCTTTTCCTTACTCTAAGGTAGGTATTTTTTCCCTAAATGGAGCCGATTCCACTGTCCTTCAGAGTTCAATCTGTACCTTACCTCATGCAGAAAGAACCCCTAGAATTCTGGCCTTAGCCCATTATCCTGGGGTGTAATAAATCTTGTTTACCTGTTGGTCCCTGCCTCAGTGGAACCCAACCATGGCTGAGCAGAGTGGTACCTTGGAACTATGGAATCTAGTGGCGAGCTGGGGCATCAGTCCGTGGACTTCCTGTTTCTGAAAGCCTGTTTCTCTGGTGCCTGTCCTTTAGTTGCTTTAAGTTGGATGTGACAGCTATGGGAAGGTGATAGAGGGCAGGAGGCAGTTTTGGTTTGGTGGGAAGAACACAGACTTCCAGAATGTTGCTCTAAGGATTAGGGAAGACTAATGCATCAGGAGCTGCCAACGAGGAGCTGGTTCTCAGTCATGATAGGTTCGGGGCAGCTCCCCACTGCCAGGGCTGGGCGAGGTGCTTGGATGCAGCAGTGAGAGAAACGGTCCTTGTCTGGCTAAATGGTGATTGACTGGGGTCACAGTCCTCATGTATTTTCTCACTCCTCCAGTGAAGTGTGAAGGTCATCTCAGAGGTGGGGCTCAGCAGAGGCAGTGGCAGTGCTTTATGTTCTGTAATGTAAGTTGGAAGACTTTAGTCTTAAGTTGACTCTCCCTCATTTCCAGAACGAGTGAGGAGGAATTGGGAAGTGGTGACATCACTGGTAGCATTCTAATCACCCTTTCCTGGTTCTGCCTTTGGGGGAAGGTACCTGAGTTTCCTGACTATTTCTCACACTTCCCAGGAACGAGAAAGCACCGTGTTCAGAATGCGTAGAGTCCCAGAAACCATCTGTTGCCTTAGGCTTGTCCTTACTGGGAAAGCTCAGAGACTCAACTGTAAGCTAAGATAAACAAGTAAAAAGACATAAGGCAAACCTTACTGGAGTACGTGACGTCAGGTATGTTTGCTCCTGAACAGATAGAAATATTTTATATGCAGATAAAATGAAATGACTCATAATTATTGCTGACGTTAGTCTCCGCTCTTCCTGCAGCTAAATATGTCATATGATTTTTGCTGATTGCCCCAACTGGTTGTTCATAGACAGACATTACAATAGTAGGAGCACAAGACCATGTATTAAGGCGCTGCACTTTGCTTTGAGAGGAAAGAATGAGCCCCTGGGGAGTCGGTGGAAATGTAACAATCCTGAACAAAGATTTGAAGTGAAAATGCAATGCTGGATTTTATTTTTCTGCTCCTTAAACTCTGTTTCTAAAGTTTATCTTGTCTTGCAACTATACACCTGCATATTGGAGATAAGAATGGAAGAGGGGAAGCTGACGATAAATTTATGGCTGTGTTTAAATAAGGTTTAGTCCTCTGATTACTGAGCTATGTCAAAGAAGCCATGCCCAGAATGTCTTCTCACGTCTTTTCCCATGCCAACCTCAATACTAGATATAAGTTTAGGTCAGATTACCTCTTATGTATCGTTGGAGATTATTTTGAAGTTAGTTCTTATGAAGTACTTAGAATAGTATCATAGTAAATACTAAATAGTAACACTAAATAGTGCTTGCTCTCTTATTGATAATACTATTGTTTATTTTTAGCAAAACTGTATTTATATTTTTCTTTTTTTTTTTGCGGTACATGGTTCTCTCACTGTTGTGGCCTCTCCCGTTGCGGAGCACAGGCTCCGGTCGCGCAGGCTCCGGTCGCGCAGGCTCCGGACGCGCAGGCTCAGCGGCCATGGCTCACGGGCCCAGCCGCTCCGTGGCATGTGGGATCTTCCCGGACCGGGGCACGAACCCGTGTCCCCTGCATCGGCAGGTGGACTCTCAACCACTGCGCCACCGGGGAAGCCCTATATTTTTCTTTAATGGTAGATTTTGCTAAATATAAACCAATATGATTGTTTTTCACAGTTTGAATTTAAAACTAAGAATCCCTCTGTTAATTGGATTTTGTTGTTTTGGGTTGGAATTTTCTTTTGAGATACTTTATTTTTGTAAGGTTAGGCTACTAATATATATTACCTATAAGATATATTAGTAGGTTTTAAATTTTTTTATTGAAGTATAGTTGATTTTCAATGTTGTGTTAGTTGCTGGTATACAGCAAAGTGATTCAGTTATACATATGTATAAATATTCTTTTTCATATTTTTCATTATAGGTTATTATAAGATATTGATAATAGTTCCCTGTGCTATATACAGTAGGACTTCGTTTTTATCTATTTTATATGTAGTAGTTAGTAGGTTTTTTAAATTACAAATTTCAACAACTTCTCATTTAATTTTTCTACTGTCTTGTTAAAAATTTTGAGGGAAATCTGGTTACATCCTATGTAAATAATTGATATAAGAATGATAACACTTTGGGGCTTCCCTGGTTACGCAGTGGTTAAGAATCCGCCTGCCAATGCAGGGGACACGGGTTTGAGCCCTGGTTCGGGAAGATCCCACATGCCGCGGAGCAGCTAAGCCCGTGTGCCACAACTACTGAGCCTGAGCTCTAGAGCCTGTGAGCCACAACTACTGAGCCCGCGTGCCTAGAGCCCGTGCTCTGCAACAACAGAAGACACCTCAATGAGAAGCCCGTGCACTGCAACGAAGAGTAGCCCCTGTTCGCCGCAACTAGAGAAAGCCTGCACGCAGCTACGAAGACCCAACACAGCAAAAAATAAATAAATAGATAAATTAAAAAAAAAAGAATGATAACACTTTCATTTATGTTTTCCACATATATATTTTCTGTGATATTATTTTTAACATTATTGTGCTATGTGTCATTATGGAACACTTTCACATAATCAAATAACTCTGCCTTTGTTTTTGATAATTTCTTGATAATTTTCTTTGATAATTTCTTCTAATTCCTTGACCTTCAGATGCTATATTTCCCCCAAAGCTTAGATGAAAATGCCTATCATTTTCCTTAGCTTTTAAATGATAAAAATATTTAATTAATATAACAAATATTTTTCAATGCATATATTTTTTCTTATTTAATCCTTGCCACTCTGAGTTGTATTGTAGCAAGAAGAGGCTTATCTTGCCCCTGGGAAAACAGGCGTGTAAAGCGTACATCATTTACCTGGCTAGTAAGAAACAGAACTGGTTTAGTCCTCTGATTACTGAGCTATGTCAAAGAAACAGAACTGGGTTAAACTCAGTTAGTAAGAAACAGAACTGGGTTAAGAAAGAAACATTACTGGGTTAGAAACAGAAAGAAAGAAACAGAACTGGGTTAAACTCAGATCTCTGTCTCTAAAGCCCAGACTCTTAACCAACACAATAAAAACATTTCACAACAATTTCTCTTAGAATTGAGTACATGGCATGGAAAATGGCTCTAAGTTAATTTTTCTCTATTCTACACCTGGTGATCTCAATTCATTTCCTTAACAAGTGTTTGTTAAGCTCCTAATATGTTCCAGGCGCAGTGTTAGGTAGAAATTCAACAGGGATAAACATGAATAGGGTCCCTTCTTAAAGAGTTTATAGCTCCTTGTTCATAGAATTCTTAGTACGTTTTCATCGATTAAGTTTTCTCTGTTCAACCAGCTCTCTTATGGTTTATGAGACTATAATATTATTATAGTCACACCCTAATATAATCAAAATATGAAAAGAAAATTTAACATTTTTTCCCAGTTCTGCCGGATGCATCTCAACTGTTTGCCCAATATTCCTTGAACTTTGGTGTTGACTTAAAACTGCACATCCTGTCAATTAAAATACTTTTTAATCTTTATTGTAGTTAGTTTTCTTCACCTACTCTTGTTGTTAGTGTTTGACATAGTTCCTCACAGTAATGAATCATTACCAAATACCAGGTGTCTTTTAATCTTTCCTCTAATGCTTGCACTCGCCCCCTGGAATGGCTCTGTGCTTTCCTCATATTCATAATGCAGGGACCCGAGGCACCGTGACATGCCCTACAGATGTTGTCATGCCAGGCCAGGGCAGGCCTTGGTGGCTTCATGTTTCTTTCAGACTTTCTCATGAAGACCTTAGATAGGCTGTAACAAAATATCCCCTCATCCGCTCCGCTTCTGCAGGAGCCAAGGTTCCTTATAGACGTGGAAATCTGGTGAGACCAGTGGTGAATTGATTGCTGAACTTTCATTTCTGTCTGCCCCTCGGTGGTCCTGATACCTTAGGACGTTGGACTTCCCGAGAGAGATTTATTCAGTCAGCAACGTATTCAGGAAGCCACTTGTCTCGAGCCAGTTGTATTAGGAACCAAAAAAGAGTTGGTCATTTACTGAGATGGAGGAGGATGGCATTGCTGCCAGGGCGGCTCTGATTCTGAGAAGCCTCAAGCAGAGAGCGCTCAGGAGAGGTGAAGCTGAGTCCTATGGAAGAACGTGGAAAGTTGGGGTGTTTGAACAAAATTTGAGTTGCCTTGGGGATGTTGAATAGGAGACTGCAGATTTGCGTGGCAAGGGAGTGAGGGAGATCTATGGCCCCTTCTAATTGGGAATCTGGGACGTGACTATGCCTTTTGTCCCAGACTACTAAAAGATAGTTTTTCAGATTATCTTTCATGATTGCCACAGATATACCAGCAGCACGGACACATGTGAGTATGTGGTACTTACTTGGGAGAATATTCTGCGGAGAACTTTTATTCTTGGGCACATCCTCACAGTTGTCTTAGAATTAAGTTATCCTTTCTAAGCCAAAATGCCATCAACAGGAATTGTGATTCGTTGCCTACGGTGAGAAAATGTCACACAGAGTTGCTGGCAGACACTCGCAGGTAGGACCGTTTGCCCTTTCCCTCCTCAAGGGGCTGGTACAGATGTGTCCCCAGGACCAAGAGTTCCTGTAGGAAATGTATTGGCTTTTGAAGTTGAGTTTCCTGTAATATGAAGAGTGTTTTCTGTATCAGACATCAAACAAAGCTGAGTATTATTTTCTTTTTTGGAGTTGTCTCATAGGCATTTTTTGAAATTTTATACTTAAATTAGAAGTCATATAACAACTTTACAGAGAGTTTGACATATTAACCATTTAAAAAATTACAGTGACGTGAACTTTGGCAGACTTTCTGAAAAATGGACAGCTTTACTATGTAAAGTGTTGGCTTTGAAGTTTTCTTTTGAGCGCAGAGATAAAATGTATTAAATTTAAAATTTAAATTATATCTATTTTTGTTTGAATGGGTGAAAGATGAACATAATGCAGAATTTTAAAGGTACCCTTGATCCCCAGCCTCAGGTTCCCCTCTTAGAGGCCAATTGTTAATAGTTTTTAATGTAGTCTTCCAGAGGTATTTTGTATGCATACAGACATATATATCCCTCCCCGCATTGTTTCCACAAACCTAGTGCATCACTCCTGCTCTATATCAGTGTTTTCTCTTATCCTAGAAGCCATTCATTTCAGCTTATATAGGGCCTCCTCATTAATTTTTCCATTTTATGTACACACCATTATTTCACCTGTCCTCTGTGATGGGGTTTTTAGGTTGTTTCCAGATTTTGCAATTACAAAGAATCTTTTCACACACATATGAGTCTTAGAATAAATTTCTAGAAGTAGGATTGCTGGGTCAAAGGGTTTGTGCATTTGTAATTTTAGTAGATATTGCCAAATTGCTTGCCATGAAAGTTACACCACCAGCAGTGTTACCGGGATACCTTGTAGACTGTTGGCCTTGAAGTCTTTCTTTTTGGGGTAGGAATTTGAGACATTAAAAATATACACTGTTAAATATATGTGTGCATATTTAGATATGTTTCAGTATATATTTCATTATTATGGAGTCATATATGAGTCTCTTTTGGGAAGCTAGGTGTTTAAGTGACAATTTTCAAACGTAGAGGGCCATCAGATTGAGAAGAGATGAATAGTGAGGTAATTGGAGGGACTTTTGTGTTCGTGTCCTCTTTTTCTCTGAATTCTTTAAGATTCAGCCCAATGTTGCCTTCTTCCATGATACCTTCTCTAATTATTCTAGGTCTTAGTGACCTGGGACAACGTTTAGAGCCTGTAGTTAATTATATGATTTTATTAAAATTAATCTGTATCATGGTTGTGAGCCATGTCTAGAGAATCAGAGTTAAAATGGAAAGAGCAAGGAGGACTTTGCCCTGGGTCTAGTCTAGTTCTTGGGACAGAATTCTAAATACTGTTATATTAAATAGTTATTATACTTGGGACAGGAAATAAATACTATTTTTTCAAGTTTTTTAAAGCTCCTGCAAGCACTTCATTATAACATTTTAAGCATAACACGATATTTTTCTAAATATAAAAGTAATAATGATCATTGTAGAAAATGTAAGAAATATAGAAAATTTTTTAAAGCAGAAAATAAATCACCCAGCATCCTACCACCCATGAATAATCACTATATCACCTCTTGTCCTTTTCTGTGTTGCATGTATGCATGGATATGTGTACGTGTGTGTGTGTGTGTGTGTGTGTGTGTGTGTGTGTTATTAAATTGGGAACAACGTGCTGATAGTAGTTTGTTTGTATTTATCTATCTATTTATTTATTTATGGCTGCGTTGGGTCTTCGTTGCTGCACACGGGCTTTCTCTAGTTGCTGCGAGCGGGGGCTACTCTTCGTTGTGGTGCGCGGGCTTCTTATTGCAGTGGCTTCCTTTGTTGCAGAGCATGGGCTCTAGGTGCGCAGATTGTGGCACATGGGCTCAGTAGTTGTGGCTCGCGGGCTCTAGAGCGCCCGCTCAGTAGTTGTGGTGCTTGGGCTTAATTGCTTCACGGCATGTGGGATCTTCCCGGAGCAGGGCTTGAACCTGTGTCCCCTGCATTGGCAGGCGGATTCTTAACCACTGCGCCACCAGGGAAGTCCCTGATACAGTTTTATATTCTCCTTTTTTTACCCTGCCAACAGCTGACGGTTTGGGGTATGTCCTCCCAGACCTTTTCTTATGCGTGTGCATAGACAACATGAAATATAAAGAAAATTTTAAAAAAGAAATTAGAAACTGTGTTGGGCTTTTGTCACACAGAGATGTGTGGTAATAGCTCCCTGTCCTGCGAGTATGTACACATCCTAGTTCTTTTAAATGTTTGCACCACGTTCCATACAAAATTTCAGTTGTATCAAGTTTTCCCTATTCAAAATAATGCTAAGGCAGACGGCCTTTTACATAAATACATGTAGAATCTTGTAGGATAGATTCCTAGAAGTAGAATTACTGGGTTAAAGGTCATACACACTTTTAAAGTTTTTACAGGTTTCCCTTAAAAAGGTCTTACCTGTGTCTGTTCCCATAACAAGCACCATATATCCTCATCGGCACTGGAAATGATCAATCTCTAATTTTTTTTCAATTTGAGAGTTAAAAAAAATGGCCCCTTATGTGTGTTTAATTTACATTTCCCTGATAATTAGAGCGTTTGAATGTCTTCATATGCTCTTTAGCCCTGTGTCTTTCAGTTGTAAAGTGTCCATTTTTCTAGTTTCTTATAGATTAATAGGATTTCTTTGATATTGACTTTTTGTCTGTTGTATATGGTACAAGTATTTTCTCCCAAGTGGCTGTCTTCTAACCTGCTTTATGTTGTCTTTAGCCATGCAGGAATTTTAGATTATGTAATAAAATCTGATATGGTTTCTGAGGCCAGGATCTTATTTAGGAAAGACGCATACCTTCACATTTGTAATGTATTTTCTTCTGACAGTTTTATAACTTTTTTAAAAACATTTAGATTGAGCTAGATTGATTGAATTCTACTATTCTTTTTTCCCTGTTGTTTAACCATGAAAACTGGTATATTCTTGTGCAGAATTTTTATGATTTACCAAAGCAATTCTGTATAGGAAAAAACCAAGTTAAAACTGATGGAAATTTACATGTTCCAGATAAATTTTTCTTGAGGGTCTTCCAGTCTTTCTCTAGCTCCCATTTAGTTTGTCTTTTCAAGCTGTGTTTTCTGGTCACTTTAGGGGTCCCAGGACTTGGGGTTAGGTGTCGGGGGGGGGAGCGTCATAGAGGATATATGGGTGTCAGCAAGTCAGTTCTGCTTTCATCTGTAATGTTTTATTTGAAAATAAAGGTGTTGCTTAAAAAAAGAAACAGAAAACCTCTGATTTGCTAACCTGTTTGAAGTTGGGGGAGCGGGGCAGGTAATAGGAACCCGTTTTCCCCTGGCTGGGGTCTGGGTGGGTTTCCAGTACTTGGTGTTAGTCCTGCATTCGGTCTGTGTGCTCTGGAGCTAGAATTCCTTGCCTTGAGGACCTGGGCTGAGCTCCCCAGGCGGGGCTGGGCTAAGCCTCACTCTGTTTCCAGCCCTATCCTGTTACACTTATAAAGTAAAGTATGTTCCGTTGCTTGACCTTCTGCTCTAGAACATTTTGCACACTATTCCACATTTCCTCTCGAATACCTTTCTCATCTGTACACTGGGATATAGTTAAGCAGAAGCAATAAATACTTCAGAGCATAAATATTTTGGTTAGGAACTGAAGTGCATTTCTAAATCTGTGAGCACAAAAGTGACATGGAAAATTACTGAGTACATTCTAAGCTCAGGACCATGAATGCCAGTAGGGTTTTATTTTTATGTTTAGAAAAGAAACGCGAAGTGTTGTTTGTCTGTGGGTGTGAAAAATATATTAGAATAGCATTTGCTAACTATGTCATGAAGCTTTCTTCCTGCCCTATCTTAATCTGATAACTTGTTTAAATATGTTTTCTCCTGGAGTAGATTGATGGCAAATTTACTTCAAATTGATAGCAAATCTTTCTTATTTGGGCTCCTTTGAGTTATTGCAGACATTTTGACTGTTTAATTCTTATTTCTCACCTTAACGTTATTTATTTTTCAGACATTATCAAATAAATTTTAGTTCTTAGAGTCAACTTTCAAATCTTTTTATTTCTTGAGTGCTAATTTTTTAACCATCTTTCCTCCCGTTGTAATAGCTATATTAATAGAAACCTCATTAGGGTTTATTTGTGGTCCAAATACTTGAACTGCTTTACATGTAGAGTCTCATTTAATCCTTCCAGTAACCCTGTGAAGTGTAGTTACTGTTGCTTTCATCTTACAGATGAGGAAACCGAGGTTCAGAGAAGTTAAAATGGTTTGCCCAAGATTTCACAGTTAGTTAAAATTCAAACTTAGTATTCAAATTCAGGACTTTCTTACTTCAAAGCCCAAGCTCTTGAGTCTTTAGATCTTTTTCACCTTAATGAGTAACTGGATGTGTCTCCATTCTTTTACGGGATGAGGCTAACGAGAGAGAAAACATCTCACCACCAATGCTGGTCCCAGCTCTCAGACTATTGCTGGTTGATCTAAAGCGAGTTAAGTAATCTTCAAGACCTGTTTAGTTTCATGAGTTGGACAAGAGGAATTCCAGGTCTTGCAGGCATCTCTTTCCCTTAAGTTTACTTGTGGTGTAGATGACACGTGGTCATCGTTGCTAATTATACTTCATTCCTTCCTTTCCTTGAATCTTGTCAAGGAACAGAATCACCTGCCCTCACTGCCTCTCTTTCATCCAATAGTGTAGTAGTGGCTCTTGGCCTTAGAAATGTCAGGAGAGGCCATTCTTCCTTTACACAAGTATTTTGTCAGCTTTCCTTCTCTCTGCCTCGCTGCTGTTCAGGTAAGAGCTTCCTCTATATAACCAGTTTCCTAGCCTCTTCTCTTTCCACTCCTTCAGAAAAAAGAACAGCTCTAACTTCTTAAAGTTAGATGATGGAACACAATGGAGCATACTGTTTGTCGGTTAACTCAGCAGTTAACGAGAAGTATATCCAGGGCTCGCTCCTATTTTGACCAGAAAACATTAAAGCATAAGTTTGTATGGCAGGAATCCCCAACCTCCATAACCTTGGGGGTGCTAGACCATGCAGTAGGCTGCCAAGACCACTAGTGTAATATAGGAAGAGAGAAGAAGAAAAGAGAGAAAGAGGAAGGCACTAAAGATGGGAGAGAGGACACTGGTGGAGTGTGTATTGCATATTGGTTATCTTCACGCAAGTTGAGTGCCACCACTTTAGAAGTTGTTCTTACTTTCTTTGACACATGCCTATAAGAATATGTTCTGTAAAAGCTGCTCCCAATATAATCATTCTGCTGATATTTCGAATTTGAGCAGCTTTTCATCATATATCTATGTGACCTTGTATGTGTTGCTCTTGTACATAAAATGGGTCTAACACATGGGCCAACTATCAACTTACAGCATCTTCACTGATCTTCACATCTTCACTGTGCCTCTGAGTAGATTAAAATTGTGTATAAAAGGCAAATTGCTTCCTTAATGTTCTGGTTTTTTAGACTAACATCTACTGTAGTAAATAAGCCTTTTGTTGGAGGGGGGCAGTGTGTACAAGAACAGTGAAGCACGGAAGGAAAAAGGTGCACGTTTGCTCTGGCCACTGCGTAGATGAGTACCGCATCTCATCTGGTCTCTTTCCAAAGCCAACTTCCCATGTTCTGAAGTTTTCATTGTAAGCCTAGGAGGGGATGCAGTGGTGCTTTATCAAGGCCGGTAAATAAAAGTTGGAATACTTCAGCAGCATTGGCCGTCTGCAGCCACTGTAGAGCTCTTACATCGCAGTTTTATCCATGAACTAATATGACATTACAGCGTCAAGAGAACATATAAAATGAGGCTTGATCTTAGAATTTTTCCAGGCCATTCCTAGTCCTACATAATTATTGTAATGAAATCTGTGGAGCTTTAAAACCTATTAAAGAAAATGTAATTTGAAAAGCAGTTTGTTCCTGTGGCACTGAATATGGGGTTAGACCGTATTAAGCAAATTACATTTCTTAAAGTAGCATAAATATAACTATGAATTCTGACATCTCTCATGGTATTGTCACTTATATATGCAAAATGGGGTACGCTCTGTGGTCTAATTTATAGCCAAGGATGTTTTGACCAATATGGTGTGAAATGACTAAGCTTTTAAACTTGAACTAGCGATCAGCATGGTACAGTTACTAATAGTGCTCTGTCAGAGGTAGTTGCTAGTATAGCAGCTGCTTTATTCTGAGCTAGGTCATGAGTTCCTAGGGAAATGCTTGTCTTGGGAGAAAAGGTTAAATTCAAGGTTATGTGTGAAACATTTTTTCCCCTCAAAGCTTTATTGAAACACCTAAGTAATTTTTAAATGTTTAGCTCTGGAAGGGATCCGGCTTGCTTGTGGAAGTGATCTCTCCCACCCTGTAACCATATTATAGGGGGAGTAACTCTGTATCTGCTCAGAGCCTTGAGATTGGAGGGAAGAGAGGAGCTAGGTACCAAGGGCGAAGTCCTTTAATACTGGCGAGTTGGTTTTTGACCTGTAATTTACTAGTACTAATAGCTGACATTTACTGAGCACATACTATATGCCACTTACTGAGCTATGCTTCTAAATCTTAATCCTCAGAACAGCCTTTTGAGCTATATGCTACTCTTAGCTTTTGTTTTATAAAGGAGATTGAAGCTTAGAAAAGTTAAGGTGGGGAAAAAAAAAAGAAGAAGAAAAGTTAAGTTGGTCAAGTTGGTAAGAAATCAAGTTAGGACTTGAACTTGGGTATTTCTGGCTCCAAAGAATGTTCTGGAATAAACCCTTAGCTTCAGTTCTCTCTCCTCAATCATTTGTTCAACCAACCAGCACAGTTGATTTGATGCCTGCTTTGCATAAGCACTCCACAAGGCTCTGGAGCTCCAAAATTGAGTATGAAATGACCCATGACCTTGAGCAGCTCAGGACTGAACGGCACGTTCTCTGAGAGAGAGGGCCCGTGCCCACGGGCTGGGGAAATCCAGAGAAGAGACATCAAACCTTAGAGAGGGGCAGTCTAGAAAGTTTCCTAGAAAGGTGACACCAAATGAGTTCTGAAAGACAAGTAGGAGTCAACTGGAAAGTAGGACCTCTCAGAGGCAATAGCACTTAAAAGCTTGGGGATTAGAAAAGGCATGCGGGGTTCCTGCCCCTTGCAGGTGGTTGGTGCATGTGGGGAAAAGGCAGCTAAGGGAGGGCGTGGTACACTGGCTAAACACCTGGACTCGGCTCTGCCACTTTCTAGCTTTGTGTCCTTGAGCAAAGTCTCCACCTCTTCAATCCTCAGTTTTCTCATCTGTAAACTGGGGATTAAATAATAGACCCGTCTTGTAGGGCTCTCATGAGCATTAAATGGCAATGAGCTGAGACTGCTTAGCACAATGCCTGATACATAGTCAATGCTGAGGCCATTGGATCTGCGATTATTAATCACTATCATTATTATCACCGTCCTCTTCCTCCTCCACAGTATTCAGGAAGGCACAGACCAGATACCTTTTTTTTTTTTTTTTTTTTCTTTTTGCGGTACGCAGGCCTCTCACTGCTGCGGCCTCTCCCGCTGCGGAGCACAGGCTCCGGACGCGCAGGCTCAGCGGCCATGGCTCACGGGCCCAGCCACTCCGCGGCATGTGGGATCTTCCCGGACCGGGGCATGAACCCGTATCCCCTGCATCGGCAGGCGGACTCTCAACCACTGCGCCACCAGGGAAGCCCAGACCAGATATCTTAAAGGACCTTCTTCATATCACCTTATTTAGTCTTTGGGAGCAGCCTTTAGCCACACCACAGACCAGGGAAAATTCAAATGTCTTTGAATGCCATAGTGGGAGGGGAGAGTGAATTTCGTAATTTGAGAAGTGGCAGCAAGCTTGTTTTGATGAAGTACATTCCACCATAGCAGAGAGGTCAAGAGCCTGCTCTGATGTCAGAGCTTGCAGTGGGGAAATTTGTAAGGAGAAAAAGGCAATAATATTACTCTGTGTCAGTTTTGCAAAAATCTTCTTGAACACAGCTCTCAAACCTCTTTCCAGAGAATGCTCTTTGCCCTCTCAGATTCTTAACAAATCATCCTCACTAGATTATGAGCTTCCTGAGGACAAGAACCGGACTGTACTCATCTTGGTATCTGCAGTGTCTGCAGGGTGACTCAGTGGAAATGAGCTGGATAAGTGAAAGTTAACGGTATTCCTTAGTGTTCTGGTATTTGACATTTAAAGAAGGGCAGATGTCCCTAAGAAAAAAAGATGAGACTTATGCCAGTGCATTATTTGGTGATTTTTACGTGCTCAGCTATGATACTGCCCTGCCTGGATGCTTTAGTGATTTCAGTCTTTTGAGTGCCTGTACAGACAGTTGTTTTAGAGATTAAGGTGTTTTATGGTAGGTGGGCTTCTTGAGGACAGCACAGCCATATCTGTTTTAAATAGCTTTATCTGTACTGTCTAGCATGGTGCCTGGCACATTGTAGGTCCTTGATAAATATTTGCAATAATGAATTTCTTTTAAAAATGTGGGTTAGGCCATTGTCCTAAAATATAACCTTAATTTAATAGAGACAACAAATTTGACTCTTATTTACTTCTCTTGGCTTATAAGTGGGAAGATGGCCTGTGGTCAGTACAAAATTCATGTTTGGATAGAAATGTTCTTCTGTTCCAGAGGTTGGCTTAAATGCTGTATGGTGTACACAGAGCCTTCACTTTCTCCCCCACGTCACCAGTAGCATCCTCTCGTAAAGGTGAGGTCTTTGGGCTGAATGGGTTCAGTGCTTAGGTGTGGACTTCTGGTCCCAGCTCTGCTTTGTATCCGTTTGCCCTCGTTACTCTGCCTGGACTATTGGAGGGATGTCGTGGCAGAGTGGGAAAGCCATACTGCAGTGCTTTACCCTTGCCCTCCCTCCCTCAGATGCAGCTGATTATGTGGCCTGAACACCATACCCACAGCATCCTCTGCCTCTTCTTCCCAGGCATGTCAGAGAGAGGCCTTCCCCCGAAGCCGGCTTCTCTTTAAGTCACTATTAAGCATGTTATGTCGCAACACGATGCTTTCCTACCTTCTTCCTATGTTATTTGCAAAGGGTAGGTTGATTTAAGGTTTTTCCCTATTGCTTTTATAATTGGATTTCACAGTCCTTGATTCACCTTCCTTAATTCTAGTCTATTTTTTGAGACCTCTCAGTAAGTCTCCTGCTTGGTCCTTCCTTCCTTTTCCTTTCCTTTCTCTAGTCATATGTGAACTACCCACGAATCGGTGACTTTAGGATATGCCTTGGCAAATAGGCATAATTTACTTGAATTTATTTTATTTTATTAATTTATTTATTTTTTAAAATTTATAGCAGAAAGTAACACAACACTGCAAGCCAACTATAGTATAATAAAAATTAATTTAAAAAACTCCCCTTTATGTTTATAGGTAAAAGATTGCAGTGAAAATAATACACTTAGGTCTAAACATTTTCAAAAAAAACTTTCTAGCATTTTCAATATTTGTACTACAAAAATGTCTGGTTCTACTTTTGTTCTCTTAGTTTTCTTTAATTGGGTACCTTTTTTTGTTTCCTATATGTTTTTATAGATATTTTCTCTTTTTTCTGGCAACTCGAATTATTTAATAAATGCGTCTACATAGATGTCATTTTCAGTACATTTTATTTTTTATTGAAGTATAGTTGATTTACAATGCTGTGCTAGTTTCAGGTGAACAGCAAAGTGATTCAGTTATACATACGTGTGTGTGTGTGTTTGTGTTTGTGTATATGTGTGTGTGTATATATATATTCTTTTTCAGATTCTTTTCCCTTATGGGTTATTACAAATTATCAAGTATAGTTCCCCGTGCTATACAGCAGGTCCTTGTTGGCTGAATTTGTTTTAATATTGGCATTAGCTTAAGAGGAGTGGGTGCAGTGCAATTTGTGTTCACTTCTGCATTTACGCATGAGAATATAAAAGCATATAGTTTTTTCTGGTATTATTAAAAACTTTAAAAAATATCAGCTTTATTGGGGGTCTAACTGACATATAAAACTAAGATATTTAAAGTGACTATCGTGGTGATTTGATGTACATACATATTGTGAAAGGACTTCCCCCATCTGGTTAACTAACACATCCGTCACCTCACATATTTATCTGGTATTTATTATTCTGTTGGTAGAGTGAAAAGACGCTTTGGAGAGTTTGACCAAAGTACACAAATTAACATGAATAAGTAGAAGGTTCGTGCCTCTGGGTGACAGTGGGTCAGCCTTTCCAGATTTCCTGAGAACTGCCAAAGCTAAAACTTGGAACATGCCAGTTTGTCATGTAAATGTCTAAGAACTTCCCCACATTTTGGTTTATTTTTTTCAGTCAGTCCTACGGTATCAAGATTAGCCTCTGTTCATTAGTGGGAGGAATGTCAGGATCCAGGGAGTTTGTTTTTGAAACAGAGGAGGAACAATACTGGTAAATGCCAGGCATGTGTCTAGAGCAAACGCCAGGCCCACATGGAGTAAAGACCTGGCTTCTAGCCCTCCACTCCCTCTAATCTCCGTTCTTTCTTTTTCTCCTGACCCTGGGTCATCTAGCAACTTTGTTCCTCTTGTCCTAACCTTAGGAATTCAAAGAGTGCATTTCTCTAATGTGGCAACTAATTGTATTCAACACTGTCAGTAGGTTGTGAGCTCTGAGTTATATATATTTCCACTGGTAGAGACTAATCTCCCTGTATTCCTCCAGACTCTAGAAGAGTCATAATAGAGGCTCATACTGTAAGATATTACGGAATATGGAAACCACATAGCCAAATGGAGACTGTGTGAATTCCACTGCTAGCTAGTGTGTTGTCTTAGGTAAGTTACTTAAACTTTGTAAGCTTCAGTTTACTTATCTATATAAGATGGGTATGATGCCTAGTACAAGGTTGGTGATGTGAGTACTAGAAATAATATATGCACAGAGTTTAGTGTGGAGGAAATGCTCCATAAATGGTAGCTATAATTTCTGGGAAAATTAGGAGTTTGGCTTTTGGCCGTGAACACTTAGTGACGAGAACTCACTGACCTTCACTCATTGAACCCATAAAGGTGGCAGCATCTGTACATGTCTGTGCTCTAGGAATCACCACTTACATATGAAGCCGGGATGTCTTCAGCCCTCATGGTCATCCGTCTTCATGGATTTAGGCTCAGTACAAAAGCCATCTGTATTTGCATTTAGATTAGCCTCTAGTATTTGAGCGGTGGACATCGGGAGTTGGAGGTCTAGGTCAGCTGTATTTCAGATTTCTCTTCGGGTCCACTTCTTCCAGCTCAGTGTCCATGGGCCTTTCTTTATTTATCTAGTCTCTTCTAATGGGTCCCTGTTCCTGGCGTTTACCACAGACTTCCTGAAACAGAGCGAGATGCTCGTCTTCTCACTGAAGGAATTCCAAAGGCTGGCTTCAGGATATTCAAGGGGACCTTTCCTTCCTAGAGAAACATCCCTCTTTTCTCAGTCTGGGAGGCTGCACGGTGCCTTTTGTGTTGTGGCAGCCTCCTGACTCCCGGGAGAGACAGGAGGCCAACTAATAAGTGCTCAGTAGTTTAAAAAATAAGAAACACAGTAAGTGTTCAGTAATGTTAGCTCGGATGCTGGTGGTGGTGGCAGTGAGAGGTAAGGACTTGATCTCACTTACACCGAGTCTTCCTTGCCACCATCCTTCCAGAATGATTAGCAGCATGAATACTCTGGTTAGACTCAGTCCACTGCTTTCTATTCAGTATAAATATGTTAAGTAATGGTTACAGCTAAGCCAGTTGTGGTGTTGAGATTGCATTTTCTTTTTCGAACACATTCTTGTTTCTCCTTGAGTTGGTAAATGCTTCACCTTTTCCTCTGCTTGGTTTTCTTTAAACATCTAAGTCTTCCCACACACCTCTAATGGCTTTATGAAACGCCTCTTACACAGCTTTCCACATGATCCAGTCTTGTCGGATAATTTCACACCCCTCTCCCTTCCTCCTTCCCTCCTGGAGACCTCCCTCTTGGAGCCCTCCGACTTCCTGTTCCAGCTAGACCGGGAGGAGTAACACTTCCTTAGAAAGACATTCAAGCAGTTGCCCTACTTCCGCACCTTCCTTACTCACAACCTACACACTCGCAACGCAAAACAGAACACCTGCTACCTTGTGCCTCCCAGAGGTAGGCGAACAGGGGCCCAATTTAACCTGCTCTCCCGGCTTTTTTCCTTCTGGATTTGTATCTTTTGTTGCGGGGTTTCTGAAATCCCCTACTTTCATCAAACATGGAGCTTTTAGCATATAAGTCTTGTTCTCCTCCTCGGTTTGAAGTGATTTTTCAGTTTGGAAGTGATTTTTCAGTTAAACTCAGCGATCTCCTAGCTTCTAGCTCTAAATTTCTAATTATTGACTGGACTAAAGTAACCAGACAGAGCAAGGAGTTAAACCTACGTATTCCAGACCTATTTTATACTTTCTTTTTCGTTTGTCCTATTCTTCTTTATGTGATACAAATGAGAACAGGACTAGGTTGGTGGGTTGGTTTGTTTTTTGGTTTCTTCTTCTAGTGAGAGATCTTTTCCTTCTAGTGAAGATATGGGAAAACTCCACCTGTGTGCACTGTGTTTTCTGTTGAAAATGAGATAGGTTGTAAAGATAACTTGTCTTATTTTACTTCTGCAACTAGAAGAAAATAAGAATTTAGAGTTAATAGGGAACTACAGAGATAATTAAAGGGCGATGAACCTAAAAAGAGAAGGTAAGAAAGGAAAGATGATTTAAGTTGGAGAATCTGAGGCAGTGCATGTCATACTAAGTATTAAATGTTTGAAGGTGTGATGTAGAGATGATGGTTCCCAGTTGCCCTTTTCAAGGTGAAAGACTTTAAGAGGAAATGGATAAAATTAGAACCAGAGATTTAAGTATATTTTACAAAGGAGAAATTTCAACACAGTGAAGATTGTTACTGGAATGAGTTACTGAAGTATGGTCACCCTGGGTAATTTTTCTTTGATGTGTTTAGCCACCATCTAAAAGTTCTAACCTTGTACATAAGTGACTAAGTGTCATCTCATTTTTCCAAGTCAGTTCACTCTCTCTTCAGGGTGTCCAGGAGCAGGTAGTAGAATGGGATCTTCATTCTTCACTTCTTGCCTGTTTTAGCTGCTGTATTACCATTTACCGTTCTGACTTAACTGCTCTTGAGAACTAATGACTATGGTTCCAGTGTTTGGGTAAATGGAACAGTTTCAAAATATCATATGTGATAGTAAGATCCATAGAGTATTCTACTTTTTATTCTTGTGCTGACTGTGTTTGGACCTTCCGTTCCTTCTGTCTTAACTGCTGTGTTTATGTGAAATAAAATGAGCTTGGACAGAACGTTTAGCCAAAATCCTCTGCATACTTGAAGGTCTTCTTGAGCCACGAACCTTTGTTATTTCCCTTTCTACCTTTTGTAAGTAATCCTGAAGCCTAGAGGTCTCCACATGGTTGGTGTGCATGTTCATCTACTCCTTCTTTCTGTCTTGCCCTTGCTCTGTCTGGGCTAATCTCTTCCCAGCTGCGCAGTGTATCTGCTGCTCTTGGTTTTAGCCTTACCTGGCATTTCCTACGACTCGGTAGGCAGAGAGGGTGTCTTTACTTGTTCTTTGGGATTTCCCACAATTAGTAGTCTGTGCTGAGTGAATAATAGTTTTTGAGGAAATGATATATAAATATAAGGAAGTACAGTCATTTGATGTTCAGGCCAAGTAACTTCCATAGTTCCCACTTGATGGGGGGCAACATGTTCTATTTCTCAAAAGCTATCCTTAGAACTGCTGTTTCTGAAGTCGTGGTATGGGACACAGCACTGTAGCTCTGGAGAGAAGGGATCCCATTTATTGCAGGTTGGGTATTGGGATGCATTCTGTTGCCCAGACCTCCTGTCACATGGGGGCATTGGGGCTTTGATGTATCCCTTGTGGGTTGAAATTTTCCTTTACTGAAGCTTTTCTGCCTTTTGGGGAGTCGTGCTGAAGACAACCCTGTAAGAGAAAAAAGCTTTAACCTGGTCTTGGTTCTTTTGACTCCTCGTTTGATTCCTTTCTGTTTACTTTATGCAGCTTTTAATGAAAGTATTTAAGAAAACGCAGTATTTCAGTCATTGTACAGGTAAAGAATTGGAAGTCTTAGCAATTTGTCATGGCTTGTGCATTTTACAGTCCTTTGGGAATCGATTTAGGAGTATGCCATGAGACTTCTAAAAACGTATAGCTTTTGAGTTGATAACACTCCTTCTTAAGAATCTAACCTAAAGAAAGGATCAGAGGTCTAGGCAAATCTTTTAGAACAATGGCAAAAAATCAGAACCAACCTAACATTTCAGCAATGGAGAATGATTACATAAATGTTGATCTAGCCCATGGAATATTATGTAACAGTTTAAACTTGTTTTTGAAAAATTTTTAGTAATATGGGAAAATAATAAGTAGGAATCAGACAAAAGAAAAATCTCAGTGTTGTACAATCCCAACTATGTAAACAAATTTAAAATACACTTAATTAAAAGAATTGGATAAAATATACAAAAGTTTTAAATTGATTTCTGGATGGGGACATTATGGGTGACTTTTATTTTTTCCTTTTAGTTTTCTGTGATTTCCAATTTTCTTTTTTTTTTTTTTTTTTTTTTTTGCGGTACGCGGGCCTCTCACTGTTGTGGCCTCTCCCGTTGCGGAGCACAGGCTCCGGACGCGCAGGCTCAGCGGCCATGGCTCACGGGCCCAGCCGCTCCGTGGCATGTGGGATCTTCCCGGACCGGGGCACGAACCCATGTCCCCTGCATCGGCAGGCGGACTCTCAACCACTGCGCCACCAGGGAAGCCCTCCAATTTTCTTATAATGAATTTATAATCAGAAAGTATTAAAGATTACTAAAAGTTTTAAAGTAGAAAAAGTGACATTTTGAACTCTAATAATTCAAAAGAATGAAAACTCATGCAAGTTCCAAGATTTAAGTGGTTTTAATCAGTTCTAACTTTGAGAAGGAATGCTTGATCCCAAGCAATTTTCTTTTTTTCCTTTTGCTTTTAGTCAAGGGATGATTATATATGATGCTGAAAGCCATGTGGTTAATGAGACAGTGTGCTAAATATCGATATTTATGAAGAGGACATAGATAGCAAATGTGCGTCTTACAGTATGATCTAATGATGAAAGACTGGGCTTGGAGGGAGTCTCTGCCACCTGATGGCTTTGGGACTGGTTATGTAGTCTACAGGTTATGTAGTCTCAGTTTTCTTATCTGTAAATAGGGATTTTGAGGATTAAATGATATGAGGCCTGCAAAAGTCTTAAGCCCAATTTTGGCACATAGTAATCACTCAGATAATGCTCTAGCTGAGATGATACATGATAGCTGATGTAATACTACTCCTGAAGGAGGACTTCTTCCAAATTGCCTTCATATAGAATTTAGAAGAGGCAGAGGTTAAGTGGTTTAAAATACCTTTTTCTGGTCTAATAAGATATTAATACTCCAAAGACTAAAGACAAAGTGGATGTTCTGCTGCCCCTTTCATCCTTCTGAGGATGGATGGAAATGCTCTGCACCTTTCTCCAAGCTTATATAAGCATAAACACGTGCAAGATGACTGGCTTTGCTTTGTCTTTCCCTTACGTATTACTCTGCAACTTTTCCAACAAGCCAGTAGTTACAGAATTTTTCATGGCTGTTGCTCTGAGTTCATAGGTTCAGATGTTATTAATGTTTTAATAACTGTATAATACCCCAAATAATGCGGCAATTGCAGAATTTATTTGGGTTGGGCTGTTCTTAGTTCCCACCCTCTACTACAGATGATGTTTACTGCAGCACCCTTATATGTAATCCTTAAGATTCATTGCTTTTATTTCCAATTAGTTTCCCCAAAGTGGCATTACTGAGTCAGAGTATGTGTTAATTATAGTGCAGAAGGATTTGGGGTTACAAAAGCTGTGTAAAACATTGTTGGTTCCTGCCCTCTTACAATCTAGTTGAAGAACAGATGCATTTATTTTCCCAGGAATTTCTTTCTCTTTCCTTTTCTTTTTTTCTTTTCTTTTTTTTTTTTTTTTTTGCTTATGTACAAAGATTTCAGTAAATGGTGTTTATTTCTAGGGAAATTTGAAATCCTTAACATTTTGAAACATAAGTATAAATCAAGAGAGCAAAGGGGGGCCTCTTGAATGAGATTTACTCTGTATAGTCTTCGCTGCATTTATTAGATATGTATTTGTTAGAAAGTGTACATGTGTACGTTTTTCAGTTTTTAAGAGCTAAACGTCCCACTTGAGAACTGAAGCACTTGACATTTGCCCTCCTAGTCCTTACCAGGCTCACGTCCCACAGGGCACAGACGTCCCCCATGCAGGGGGAGAGACAAGACGGACAGCGTCTTGTCTCTTGAGGCTCAGACTTGCTCCGCGAGATGCAGGCAGCTGAGCAGATCTTCAGGTTTGAGGTCACTGATGGTAACAGGAATCGTAGGATGAGAACAAATTGTTTTTACAACAGTGCAGCTACTCTGCTAGAGGTAGACAGATGCCTTTTCTTTGTACTGTTACTGAGAGCTACTTAGTACAACATAAGTTTTACCAAGTACCCACTTAAGGTGTGTGTATGTGTCTACCTACCAGGTAGGGGACAAAGAGAAGAAAGGACAGTTAGGATGGGTTTGCCGTGCATGTGTGTACGTAGTCTTCTTACATGAAGGGAGGTATGTGTCGCATGACCATCTATGTAGAAGCTTCGTTTTCTCCCATTAGTAATTAACATTTGGTTACATCAGTTGGGATTATGCAACTCTTTAACAGCTGACACTAGTTCATACCTGTTTTCATTCTTTCTCCCCCCGGAGTCAGCATCTTGGCTCTGAAGAAGTGATTGCATTATAACACTTTAGAACCCACTTGGTTGTATTCTTGACTCACTGGAGTGGTCATCTATCTGAAACCCACTAGGCACCCTGTCACGGTTCCCAATCAGTGGGACCTGTAGTTGCTTTTCATTCATGGTCTGTCTCCTTATGATGAATAGCCTTAACTTTAAACATTCTGTAACTATTGGCTTGTTGGAAAGCAAATTTTTTTCTCTTCTGGGACTTAGCAGGTACTTTGGGTTTCCTTGGGCTTCTGCAATATTTAGTGAAATAGCAACAATAATAAGGGCAGTGAGAGTAAACATACATAGTGCCGACCACATGCCAGGCGCCGACCACATGCCAGGCGCCAGCACCCTATATAGTAATAACTCCTATAAGTCCTCCAACAACTCTGTGTGTTGCAGGGGGACTCTTATCACCCCCATGTTATGAATGCAGAAAGTGAGGCAGCTGAGCCATGGTGATAGAGCTTATAAATGGCTTGTGCGTGGAAATTACTCCACATCGGGGAGAGGCTCACTGGTGGGGCTGGAGAAACCCAGGAACAAGACAGCGCCCCCAGGGAAGCCGGGCACTGGATGCACAGACCCAGGGGGAGAGAACTGGCAGAGATGCTTTGGCCCCCGCTTATGTTTGGAGAGGAAGTGACACAGATGAGTCCTCCCATCCGAAAGCCCTGGACTTGTGAGGGAAGTCGAGGGAACTCAGGGCAGGAAGGAAGCGGAGGAAAGGGAGGTGTGGAAACTTGGCCGAGGGACGTCACTTGCAGCAGCCTCTCACGAAGAGCCCCTCTCTTCATGGGCTTTGTGCCCTCAGGGCGCAAATCCCAGAGGAGGGTGAAGCAAGTTGAAGGTGTGTTTACCTTCAGCCAGTTTCTTTTGTTTTGACAAGTGAGTCCTTTGACCCGGCTGGAAAAACCTCTCCGGCTGCTCTTGCGATTGTTTCTGAAATTGGTTTTTGAAGAGGTTGTGTGTGACCTGCTAGGATTACCCACACTGGGCGGCACAGACCACAGACCAGGACTGTAGCAGGAAAGCCGTCTAGGTAAGAGGCATTGGGGGTGGCGGTGGTGTGACCTGAACAGGACCCTGATTCTTCTGCCGTGCCCTCTGGATATGACATCCTAGGGCTGAAGATGGGTCACCTGCCTCAGGATCCATCTCCACCGTAGCTGAGTCGAGTCCACTGTGGGTGCGCAGAGGCAGACTGCAGATGCCATGTCGCAGTCTTCCTTATAGAATGTGGTGGCTTGCTTTTGTCATTGTTATTTTTATATCACCAGGTCATGGTTTCCAACCCACTTTCCGGATATTATTAGAATGGTTCATTGAATAAGAACGTGGTGGGTCAGATAGTGTCATTAGTACCTAGCAAGTTCTTGGGCAAGTTCTTAACCTCTCCAGCCTCGATGCCCTAGTCTGTGAAATGGGGTATTAGGAACAGCCATCTCATAGGGCTTTTGGAGATAAAGCTCAGCAGGGTACCCCGGCATCGTATATCCCCTTTAAACATGGAGGTGCCCCTTGTTGCCTTCCTGGGGTTCTGACACATGCAGGAATCTCCTGTTCTGGTTCCGGGCTGTGATTAGCTCTGACATTCCAGGACACACATCACCATGGGTGTAGACACTGACAGAAGAAGGAACTGGAATTGAGAGTTGCAGATGCAACGGTCTCCCAAAGAAGGGTGGAGTCTCTTAGGACAAAGCATTCCTGGCATGAATAAACAGAGAAAGCTCATTTGAGGAGTAAGCCCGAGTCAGGTATTTGATACAGGTGATTATGCAAGTTGGACAGAGAAGAATCCCTTCTCTTAGGTCTGATTGATGGTTCTCTGTATTCTATCCAACTTGTCACTTTACCTACAAAACTTTTCCTGTCATCTTCTAAAAATGAAATTAAAAACTCCCACTCTCAATTTGATCTAGTTAAATACAAGTTTTATTTTGGAAGGGCAAGAGGGATTTAGGGTAGAGGGAAAAACCTGACCCTTTTTTCTGTAAAACACCTCTGCAGAGTGGGCACTGTTATACCAGGTTACTTTACAAAGTACCATTTAAGAAACACTTCTTTATTAAAAAAACAAACAAAAAACCCCCAACCAAACAACAAAAAAAACCTGCCAGCTTTTAAATACGGAAAATTTCAAGCACACACAAAACTGTGGAGAGTGGTATGAGCCCTGACATACCTGGCTCCCACCCTCAACAGCTGTCAACTCATGGCCAGCACTGCATCATCTGTAACCAAACCCCCTCCACCACTGTGCGCACAGTTCCCCCACCCCGTTCCTTTTAAGCAAATCCTGACGACGTATTATTTTATTTATATTCAAGATGTACTTTCAACGCCTTAAAGTTTTCAGTAACGTGAAAAATGGAAAATTTCACATTTTAAGGTCCTTCTTGTGGGAAGATCATGTCTCTCTAGAAACCTCAGAAAGCAGGGGGTGGGGAAATGATTTTTTGAAACATTTACCTGGGGGGCTTTTTCAACTCTGTGTTTTCCCAGAGTTGCCTTCTGCAGGCCTCTCCTCCCTCCATTCCCCTCCTTTCTCCCTTTTCTCCGCCCTCCCCTCCTCTCTCCCCCTCCCTTCCCTCTCCCCCAGTTAAAAATGGCAGTTCTTGCAATCAGTTCTTGAAACTGGTTTGCTTCTGAGTGTTAGAGCAGGAATAATAGATAGGGAACCACTTGCTTAGGGAAAAAAGTGATTCCAGGTGATGGAAGCTTTACCTCTCAAGAACCATTTTTTTTCTTGTTATTCTTAACCACCATGAATGGGACTGTTTAAAAATACATTCATTTTCTGCCTTCTTAACCGCCATGAATGGGACTGTTTAAAAATATATTCAGGGCTTCCCTGGTGGCGCAGTGGTTGAGAGTCCGCCTGCCGATGCAGGGGACACGGGTTCGTGCCCCGGTCGGGGAAGATCCCACATGCCGCGGAGCGGCTGGGCCCGTGAGCCATGGCCACTGAGCCTGCGCTTCCGGAGCCTGTGCTCCGCAACGGGAGAGGCCACAACAGTGAGAGGCCTGCGTACGGACAAAAAAAAAAAAAAAAATATATATATATATATATATATATATATATATATATATATATATTCATTTTCTGCCTTCTTAACCGGAGTCCGCTGGATGTTATTTAATCGTTCCCATTTACTACAGGGTGTTTTCAGTACAGCTTTCCATGCTGTGGAGGGCTTATTTTTACAGTTTACCTGTCACCTCTCTCATTGCCAATTTTGTGCCTTGTCAAGGTGCTTTTCCTTATCTAAAATCTGCTAAGGGCTAAGAAGCAAGGTATGTAAGGTTACAGTGAATGAACTATGAGGGTGTTTTTTGTTTCCCCAAGCAAAAGTGTATGTTGTCGGACTTAAGGGCTTTGTGATATATGAACGCTCAAAGGCAGTTTGGGCTCCATTTCCTGATTTTCAGTGATATTCTACATAGATGTTGCTGTGTAGCTACCTTTCATGTAGGTGAGGTATCCCTGTGATGGGGTTCTATAGCAGGCATCTTTCTTCTCACCTTAAATACAGCTTAAGAAAGGCTTGAAAGGTCAACCACATGGGTAGTGCCTGGGAATGTTGGGAAATGTGTTTTGGGACACATTTTTCTCCATCTCACCGTTGAACGTTTGAGAGTGAGTTAGTAGGAGAGAAATGAAGGAATTTTAAAAAGTGACCATTCTGTTTTTGTTGTTGTAGTTATTTAGCAACTAAAAGTTAGAGATGTGTGTTTTAGACCTTGCACAAAACTTTTACTTGGCTAAAAATAATTTGATATATGGGTATATATCAAATTTATAGTAGAAACTAATAGTCTGATTTTTCACCGGACGAAATGAACTTCCTGTCTGCTATTCTTTAAAGGGGGAATCAGAGAAGACATTTTCATCCCCTCTAGCCCTATCCTTTCCTAAAACTCTCCTTAGGAAAATGACATAGTATTTTTCAAAACTAAGCTGTGCCTTATGCAGGTTTGTACACAGGATGGGCTAGTGACATCAATTTTTCCTTTCTCACACCCAGACCAGGGTTACATAGTTCTGTGAGGTGTGCTTGGGAGTTGTAATAATATGGAATACTGGAAAAATTCCAGAGGCTGTTGGTAAATAAAGAAGGCAGCTGAACAGCAGTTAGCTTCTGCTAGTGATTTCAGAACTCATATTTAGGGGGAAAAAAAGTCAAGTATGTGTAATATAGCATGGGAAATCAAGAGAAAGTGTGATGACCATCTTGAAGATGTGGGTTTTAATTTCTGTCTTTCATTTTTCTAAAGACTGTACAGGTAAATCAATAAAGAAGATTAAGCTGTATTTGGTTGACATTATGAAAGATCTCTCTACTTTTAACCCAGCTTATTTAAAGATTTATTAAATCAGCCAAACACTTTTTTCTGTATTATGAGAAAGCTGTCTTTGCTTTGTGTTTTCAACTTGCAGGGTTTTCGTTGATATGTTTAGGAAAAAGAAGAGTACAGGGTACTGGAAATTCACAGCTGATTGTCAAAGATGGATATATACATATTAGAGGTTTGGGGAATCTGATGGGCTAGTCAGGAGAGGGTTTTAGAAGTGACTTTGAAGCTTTCTGTATGTTCTCTCTCACTGTTGGCCTATTCCATAAAAGGCCTTTAAGTGTGGTGTTTACCCAGCAAATATCCCAACGAATTGCTTTCGGCAGTCATGGGCACACTAGAATACTATCCAATCGGTAGTTCTGTAGTTTTCTCACAGAACTTCCAGGGGATATGGCATCTCTCTAGTCTTCGAGACCACCCCCAGGACAAGGCACATTAAAGGCTGGAGAAGGGAAACTTGGGTGGTGGGAATGTTCTTTTCAAAATCTGGGTAAAATTTTTTCCCCAAAAAGCACCAGTGAGCTGAATAACTTCTCATCCCATTTCTCCACAGTTTTAAGCCTCTCTTAAGCGCCTCCAAGTCAGTCCTATCTGAGGCTTCAGATTCCTCAAGTTTCACTGGGGTCACCTGGAGGCCCCTGTCCCACCTTGGTTTCAAAATCTCAACTATTTTTAGGATTCACTCTTTCTTTCATTGCAACAACAAATATTTATTTAGCTCTCTGCCATGTACAAAAGTCCACTTTAGGGTCACAGGAGACCACAGAGCTGAATCTGACAGAGAATCTGACACAGATCTTTCCCCTTAGGATTCTGATTGGGAACCAAGACACCTATGGGCGATTCTTCAGTGTGAGAGAGACTGGGATACGCTAGCAGCTGTAGAGACACAGCCTAGTGGATTATAGGACCGAAGGCAGTTTATTTATTTATTTATTTTTAATTAAATGTTAATTAAATGTTGCGGCATGTGGGATCCTTAGTTGCGGCTTGCGGATTCTTAGTTCCCTGACCAGGGATTGAACCCAGGCCCCCTGCATTGGGAGCATGGAATCTTAAGCACTGGACCTCCAGGGAAGTCCCCCAAAGGCAGTTTAGAATCAATTTTCTACCAAAAAAAAAAAAACCCCAAAAAGCCAGTTGCTGACACCAGACATTATACACATGTTATTGACTGAAATAAGGGATTAAGGAGAAGGCTACAGTCTTCTAACCCACTGAGAATGGGCTCATAATGGGACATTTCGTCGAATGACCAGTTCCTTTCTGCTCCAGATGTCAGTTGGGGGAATGACAAGGTAGCAGTTCTTGGAGAGTCCATGGTTCGTTTTACACTTGGTCAAGTTTCCCTGTGGAATTTTCGTTGTTTCATGTTAAACTCTATATTCTTTGTTTTGCCTTTTTTCTATTTAAAAGGCTTTGTCCACAGTAGGTGGCAAGGTACTCAAGTCCTTTTCACACCTGTTCTGCTATCCTTTGAGCAAACCCAGCTCACTGTGAGGGGCATAGGAAGGGAACACGCCCACACTTACTGAGCGCACCCCGGAAACATTTTCTCATTAACTCCTCACAAACTTGGGGTAGGGGTTATCTTTCCAGATGAGTAGACTGAGGCAGAGGTTATCTTTCCAGATGAGTAAACTGAGGATTAGTAACTGGGCACTCACTCCAGGCTTCTCTGGGTGAATCCAGTTCTCACACCAAGGTTTGTGAATGTTCTGTTCCCTGAGATTAAACTTTGGCTCTTAGAGAGAACCGCTCAGCTCAATTGCAGTTCTCCCTCCTCTCGTCACGTGAGTGTCTTTTTACCCCTAAATATATCCACTGGCATCTCCTAAAGCCATTCTCCTACGTAACCACAATTCCACTATTAAAAACAGAAGAAAATTAACCAGCATATGTTCGTATCATCTCATTTCTACTCTCTATTTCAGATTTCCCTGATGGTCTCATGTGTTTGATAACTATTTTTTTCCAACCTGGGTTTGCTTAAGGCTCACACATTGCATTTTGCTTTTATAACTCCGGAATTTCTCTTACTCTAGACCAACCTGCCTCCAATCCCTCCTGTTTAGCTCTCGTTTCAGGACACTGACTTTTAGAGGGACCAGACCAGTTTTCTTATAACCTTTTTGTTGACACTTTACCTGGCAAGTGTCTTGCAAATTGAAGATTTTAAAAGTTCTTTAAACCTAAAATAGGTATTTTCTAGGAGATGTGTTGCCAGATTGTCAGATGTTGCACCTGATATTTTCTGTAGCTAATATATTTTAAAAGAATCTTTATTTACAAAAATAAGGCAATTGTAAAATGTTAGAACAATTCAGAAATACAGTTGGCCCTTTGTATCCACAGGTTCTGCATCTGCGGATTCAACCAACCTTGGACTGAAAATATTTTTTAAAACAAAATTCCACAAAGTTCCAAAAAGCAAAACTTGAATTTGCCAAGCTGGCCAACTGTTTACATAGCATTTACATTGTATTAGGTATTATAAGTAATCTAGAGATGAATTAAAGTATACGAGATAGGTTCTTTGCAAACACTATGCCATTTTATATAAGAGACATGAGCATCCTCGAATTTTGGTATCTGCTGGGATCCTGGAACCAATCCCCCTGCGGATACAGAGGGATGACTATGTATGAAATATAAAATAAGAGTTCCGTTTGATACCATCACCATGTAGCCCTGAGATAACAGTCATTTTGGTGAAGTTATATATTTTTTCCCATTTATTTATTTATTATAAAAACTGATCATCTGTACACATTGTTGTGCAGTTTACTTTTTATCTCACTAACTGCATTGTGGATTGTGTCATGTCAAATATGTAGCTGAGATTGTGTTTCGTGGTGCCTGGGATAAAAGTGCACCAAGCCAGCCACATTCCTTCCTAGGTGTTCAAGGCGAGACACACCCGAATGTAAAGTGCCCGGCCCAGGATGAGAAATGTGACTTGTGCCCACAGAGCAAATATTTTTCTGTCTTTGAGGCTCTCTAGCTAATATAGGAGTTGAATCTTGGTGTCTTCTGCCCTGTGTTTTAGCAAGTTGATGGAATGTGGGAGTAGTAAACTCTTAAGGACTCTGTATTTAAATTCTGATACTCTTTTGTTTTTCTTTTCTGGGTGGGTCCCTCCATATTTTTTTCTGCAGATACCAGGAGATCATCAGGTTGGCCTACCTTGCAGGTAAACATGATACTCTGCCAACATAAAGTGATTTAGAAATGTTAATCTATTTTACCAAGCCCAAGTCTCTAGTATTTTAAGCCATCATAAAACACGTACCTGTCACGCTGAGGAATGTGCCGAGGGCAGGCATCAAAGAATGGCCGAGGGAGTCTCAGGAGTGTGTTTTACTGTGTTGTAGGATTGTGTCCTGACAGCCTCTGTGAGGCCGGGGGGTACTGACAAGGAGTGATTTCTAAATATTGAAGCCATTTAACTTATGAATGCAAGAATGCCTACAAGTAATTATTCCTGTTTGTCTATCCAAGTGTCAGGGCTCTCAGAGGTAATTCTGTGGATAAAGGGCATAAAGGCTGCCTGACTTAGGGAATCAAATTAACAGAACAATCATATGAGCGAGAGATAGTCCCTTGCACTTCATGGAGAACAGAAAGTTGAACAGAGAGACCGTGTGGACGTTTCTGGCTTCTTTGGAAGATAAGTTTAACGAGCCTCCCAGTGAGAGAATTGCTGGCACAGGGCGGAATGGTAAAGCCGCTTTTACTGTTGTTATTTTGTTCTCGTGTTGTCCACGGCAGTAATGTCATCACTGCCATTTGGTGGGACATCCGGGTGTCAGTAAATCTTGTTATTAGTAAGTTAAATTATCTGTAATTTGGTGATGGGCTTTTGCATCAAGAATTCTGTTAAGGAACAAAATGATTGTAGGGTGGTTCCCCACATCTGTCTAAATATCTGGTGAAAAAAGGATAGAGTTGTGATTTTAAGTGCATTAAAAAATTCATGTATTAATTTTTTTTGAAAAAAGAAAGTTGCTGAGTAGTTAATCATTAATTACTAATTTATAATTAGTTAATAATTAAATGCATATTCACTCCATTTGCTATCATCCAGTAATAAAGTAAATAAGAAAATAAGTATAAATATTAAAATAAGGGCTTCCCTGGTGGCACAGTGGTTGGGAGTCCGCCTGCCGATGCGGGGGACGTGGCCCGGTCGGGGAAGATCCCACATGCCGCGGAGCGGCTGGGCCCGTGAGCCGTGGCCGCTGGGCCTGCGTGTCCGGAGCCTGTGCTCCGCAGCGGGAGAGGCCGCAACAGGGAGAGGCCCGCGTATCGCAAAAAAAAAAAAAATTAAAATAAACGGAAATAATGTTAATGGAAGTAAAGAGGCAGTGTTACAAAGAGTGAGGAATAAGATAAGATTTTAAGTTCAGGATCAGGGAATTGCTTAAATCATTGAACCCCACTTTTTTCATCTCTAGAATAGAGATCGTACAATCGACACCCAGAGGGTTGTTAATGAGGCTGAAATGATATAATATATTTAGAAATTAAAAAAAAAGTTCAAATTCTACTCCTGCTTTCTTGAGCAGACAGGCTTGTACGATGAAAAAAAGCATGTGAATCGAAGTCACATAGACACTGGTGTGAATGCAGGCTTTGCCGTGTGCATTCTTAGTTGAGTTCTTTTAATCGCTCTGAGCGTCAGTTACTCTAGCCATAAAGTGGATCTTATCATATCACCCTTGTAAGGTAAGGTCAAGTGCAGGGGTTAGACCAAGGCGCTTGGGAGCAACAGAGTCTGCTGGCTCTTGAATCTGGACATTCATCTATCAGGGGCATATGCTTGTGTGTGTGGAATATGTGCCGCCTGGAGCTTCCCTTTCAGGTGATGACCTTGCTGCTGCTTTTCTGTTTGCAGCGACCCTCCAGAGCGCCACGCTGGGCATGGACGCCTTCTTCTGCACTTGGAGGAGCACGGGTGCTAGTGTCATCACCCAGTCACAAAGCTGCTAAGGCCGTCTCAGGGGCGTGGGCGTCAGGACAGGAGGGCAGCATCCGAGGGCCACAGAGCCATGCCTTTCGGCCTGAAGCTCCGCCGGACTCGGCGCTACAACGTCCTGAGCAAGAACTGCTTTGTCACCCGCATCCGCCTGTTGGACAGCAACGTTATCGAGTGCACGCTGTCTGTGGAGAGCACAGGGCAGGAGTGCCTGGAGGCGGTGGCCCAGAGGCTGGAGCTGCGGGAGGTAAGGGTGCAAGCATGGTGGGTGGATGCGCCGGAGCTCGACCCCAGGGACCAGCCACCTTCTCTTGGCACCTGCCCGGCTTTTCAGCCTCAGCCTGGTTTCGAAGCATCCTGTTATTCTTAGCGTGGCCTAGATCTTAACACCTTTCAGTGGATGCAGACACCTGCTCTGATGTTGTGAGAAGCAGGGACACCCCCTAGAGTTTGCACGGGGCACGGGCTGGGGGTGGCAGCACCCCTTTGCTTTCAGCCCATGAGGAGGTCGTAAGGAGACTCTCCTCCCCGAAACCCTTTACTCTCGAAAAAAAACCTAGGGGTGAAACAGGAATAAAGACACAGACTTACTAGAGAATGGACTTGAGGCTATGGGGAGGGGGAAGGGTAAACGGTGACAAAGCAATAAAGAGGCATGGACATGTATACACTACCAAACGTAAGGTAGATAGCTAGTGGGAAGCAGCCGCATAGCACAGGGAGATCAGCTCGGTGCTGTGTGACCGCCTGGAGGGGTGGGATAGGGAGGGTGGGAGGGAGGGTGATGCAAGCGGGAAGAGATATGGGAACATATGTATATATATAACTGATTCATTTTGTTGTGAAGCTGAAACTAACATACCATTGTAAAGCAGTTATGCTCCAATAAAGATGTTTAAAAAAAAAAAAACAACAACAATCAAGTGGGTAGCTGGGGTTTTGGCATTCCGGCTCCATATCAAGGAGAAAACCACATAAGCGGTGGATGCAGCTGCTTTTTTGTTTGTTTCCATATTTTCCTCTTCAAAGAGGGAAAAGAGGGGAAAAAAGAAAGAGCATTTAAAGTGAGCATGACCAGTGAGGCTTTTTTTGTGGGAGCTTGTAAAATGGGGGTTTTGTTTCTTTTAAGATTCCTCATGACCTTGTTTTCTTTGGGCTTTAAGCAAACCCAGGGTTCACCATTAAGACAGTCACGTTATCTCTCTTTAGAAGAGATTCTTAGAGCAATGTGCCCTTTGTAACCAGCAAGCCCTGCCTTTTTTTTTCAGTCTTACAGACATTTAGGACAAGGGACTTTTGAGAGAAACCCCCTCAAGCATTTGTGTCTTGGGAGCATATCGCATGTGGCGTATGGGCTGGTAGGTAAGGGGGTGTGGTTGAAAGGTTGCCAGTGCTGAAATGACGGCAGACCCCTGAGAGTCAAGCCTTCCCGAGGGCAAGGAAGAGCTCTGTGATTGTCCTGGGCCCTGTGACACCATTGCCCAGTTCTCAGGGTGATGCAGAAGAGGGGAGCGGTCCCTATTGAAAGTGATCTTATTTGATCTCTTTGCTCACCTCTCAGGATCCACCCTCTTTCCATTTGCACAAAGGAGTTGGGGTCAAGGAAGGTCTTCCTCTCCGCTTGGCATCTTCCACAGGCTGCCTCTTATCCTCTGGGGGACGGTTTCACCTGAGCACTTCTGTTTCCTACTGGTCTTCGTGTTTATACTTTGGTTTCAGTGTTCAGGCCTTCCTTTGACATTTATCTTCCTGCGGAGGAGACTGTCCTGCCCAACAGGTATATGGAGCTTGGTAGCTAGCACAATAAACATGTGAAATGTTCTCACCTTGCTGGTTGATAGTTGGCTCTTTTTTGCTTCTTGGTAGCACATTGGGGTGCACATATTTAAACATATGTGTGTGTATCGGCATAAAGGAAAAACCTTGATGCTGTCGTCAGTTGGTCAAGAGGCTGGTCTAAATTCTCATAAAAATTTTCATTATAGATCATTTGAAAATATATGCAGTGGTTTTACTTTTGAATATTCCCAGTAACTTAAATGAGAACAACTAAATATTCTTTGCATGCATTAGAAGCAGTATAGTATGTGGTTAAGTAGTTATAAGTGCAGACTTTGGAGTCTTAAACTTGAGTCAGGTTATGGTTCTGTCACTTACTAGGTAACCTTGGAAAAGTTACTGAACTTCTCTGGAAATCAGTTTTCTCAGTAATAAAATGGGAATAGTGATACTCACCTCACTTACCTTACAGGGCTGTTGTAAATATTAGAAGAGATATAGTATGGCAAATGCATAGGGCTGTGTCTAATAATGTATAATTGTTCCAATTTGAGAGTTTTGAAAAACATTTTTTCGTTAAAGAAAATACTGAATAACTGCAATGTTCCAGACACTGTTTGGGGACTTGGTGAAACTAAGATAAATAAGTTGTAATTTTTCCTTCAAGATATGCACAGACTAATAGAGGAATCCAGCATGTAAAAACCAGCTAAGACTGAATGTGATCCACACTAAATACAATGCAGGGGCTGGCCTGAAAGGCAGTGGCTCTCCTTAGAGTTGTGCAGTGCACGGCCTGCTCCACTGAACACCGCAGCCCTAGCTAGGGGAGAGGAAGCCTCAGTGAAATATGAACAGAGCCCTTGCATTTTGAACAGGGACTTGAAGGATGCCCAGGAGTTCAGTAGGTGGAAAAGAAGGCAGGTCATTCTGGGCATGGGGAGAAGGCATCTCTGTGAATCACCAGGTAAAGCCAGAGTGTAAGGTGCAAAGTGAGGGGCGTCTGGAGATGTGTATGATAATAATAATTAAGTTCCAGCAGAGTACTGTTTCTCTCAGTGAGAGGGCAAAGGTCAACCCTGGATTATCCCACAACTGGGTCGTCACAAAGGACAAAGCAGCGAAGTCCAGATTCTACCGTCAACGTGTGTTGCAGGGTGATTGATCTTCTAATGCTAAGATGGGGTTTGCGTTTAATGTTGGCTTTATTTTGACGTGCTCTAAACAGGTGCATCCACATTAGAACACATCACTTTCTCTTTTGGTTTTATGCTTTCATTCTGTGACAGATCACATTGAAGGTATTGGCCTTTTGTGAAACAGTCCTATAGAAAGTCCTCTTGAATCGAAGGATGAGACAGAGCAATGTAATACTTTGTTCTTCATTTGCCCAGACACACCTCAAGGAGGAATGCATGCCCCACCCAAGAGCGGAGGGGAGGGTGTGAACACAGGGTCTGCCACACTCACTTGACTTTGGATGTGGGTCATTTTTCAAATAGGGCTGATGGTGCTTTAGAGAAGAAAGAAAAAATGCATCTAAGATACAATGAATTGTTTAGTCTTTATGAAGTGTTGGAAAGTAGAGTGTGGTGAATTTTTGGCTTTGCCATTAGAAGTGTTCTGTAGTTTAGGTGTACCCTAAACTTGACGGTAGATTTATATTAGGAAAGGAAAACTAATTTTGATTTAATTTTTGATCTATGTTAATTACAATTTATGTTTTATTAGATAACTTAAAAATAGATTGTAGGGAATTCCCTGGCAGTCCAGTGCTTAGGACTCCATGCTTCCATTGCAGGACACAGGCTCCATCCCTGGTTGGGGAACTAAGATCCCATAAGCTGCACGGTGCGGCCAAAAAAAAAAAAAATTGTATTTTTTGAGGCAGTTTTAGGTTTATAGCAAAACTGAGTGGAAAGCACAGAGAGTCCCTTATCCCTCCTGTCCCCTCCCCACCAGGCACCCCCACTCTTGACACCCCGCACCAGAGTGGTCCATTTGTACAGTCAATGAACCCACATTAACACATCATATGCTCAAAGTCCATAGTGTATGTTAGGGTTCACTCTTGGTAGTGTACATTTTGTGGATTTTGACAAACGTATAATGACGTGTGTCCATATGGTAAACTCTTTTTTTAATGTAATAAACTGATTTCTTAAACAAATGTTATATGCAAACATGAATTGAAAAGTATACATGTTTCAGCGTTAAACACATATTCCTCTACCAACAGAATGAAATGTCACCCTGAGTCACCTTGGGTCACCAGAGGTCTCAGTTGACTCTCTGCTAGTATTTGACCGTGTCCTGTATGACTTTATCCTCCTGTTACTGAACGCAGGTTCATGTGCTCGATGCAGTGAGGCCAAACAAACCGAAACGTCCAAGTTTGGAGCAAAGAAAGGTTTATTGCAAGGGCCAAGCAAAGGGAACAGGTGGATCGTGCTCAGAAATCCCTGAACTGATAATGCTAAATGTTTTCAGGGTCAAATTTGGTTTTGAATACACAGCTGTGCTGCCATTTCATATGGCATCCAGAGTGCCCAGGCCTGGCTTAGTTAGCAGAAACAGTCATCCCCTGGGGAAGCAGAATATGCCAGGGTCCCTGCTCCCAGAAACCCTGGAGTTGGGAGAATAGGAAAAACAAGAAACAAAACAAAGAGAACAGCCTGTGCCGAGGTACAGAAACAGGAAAGAACATGGAATTTTCAGGGAAGGGCAGAGTGCAGTTTGCACAGATTTGTGTGTGTGTGTGTGTGTGTGTGTGTGTGTGTGTGTGTAGGGGTAATGGAGGGGAGGATAGGAGTGTGGGTAGGTAGGTGGAGTCTGCTTTTGAAGGGTTTGATGTACCTGGCTAAGGAGTTTTAACTAGATCCAGTAGAACATTGTTTCTAAAATGTGTCACAAAAATAATTAAAATAATCACCACCTTTTAATGTACCACCTGTTTTGCTGAGCGCCTTTCATAGATCACCTCATTTAATTTTTCTAACAAGTCTGTCAGGTGACTACTCTTGCTGTCCCCATTTTATGGATGGGGAGACCACAGTGTAGTCACTGGACTGGCTCCAATTCAGGTAGACTGACTCCACCATTCTAATTCCCAGGGATGTGTAGTGGCAGAGAAAGGGGATGTGGTAAGATGCTTTGGGAAACACTCTCATAAGTTCTGCAGTTAAAAAAATAAATGTTTGAGCTCAGTGTTTCACAATTAATTTAGCCTTCTAGTAAATACTCTTCGAATCGTTTGGGTAATAAAACACTGCCTGGAGATGGAAAGCCGTAAACAGATTTCAAGGTGAAGCATGACATGATCACCTTGAGTTTTAAGAAAAGAACCAAATAGCCGAAAAACAATGGGGATTGGGTGACAGGAGGAACAGAGATGCTAATTAGGTGGGCATAACAAGAACTTGGCAAGAGGAAATAACGTGAACCCCTTAAGAAAAAAAATTTTTAATTGTTTTAAATAAGTTCGGGAAAAAAATCAGGTATGAGTTTCTGGCTGGGAACTCTATTTAAAGGAAGAGGCTCGGGAGATACAGGAGGCTTAGAAAATTAGAATTCTGATAATATAGTTACAATATGTTTGGATCAATGGATTTCCTCTTCCCCAAATGAAATCTTAGGTGGAACTTCAGTATGTAAAATGGAGCTGCTCTGTTTGCTGAGGGGGTGGATAGGGTATCTGGAGCCCCATCTCCTTGTGCCCTTCCCACACACACCCCAACATGGCTTGAAAAATCATTGCCCTAGATTACGAGAGAAATAGCTAAAACAATGTTGCCTTATGACTAACCTTATCTTTAAAAAATAAATACATGGAGAAACAGCAGAGTTTAGTGGTAGGAATGAGAGTTCGGACCAAACTGTCCGAGTTTGAATCCTGGCTCTGCCACTGATTTGCTGTGTGATCTTGAATAGTTACTTAACCACCTTGTGCCTCTGTTTTCTCATCTGTGAATGAAGATGGTAATAGTAGCAGCCTCCGTAAGTTGTTGGGAGGATTAAATGAGTTAGTTTTTGCAAAGTTGCCACCGTGTCTCAGTGCTGGGCACATGGGAAGCACTTACTGTGGCGGTCTCCTCTGCAAAACACTACTCAGGTCAGACAGAGAAAGAGAAATATAGTATGTTATATGCGGACTCTAAAAATAAATGATACAGGGACTTCCCTGGTGGTGCAGTGGTTAAGAATCTGCCTGCCAGTGCAGGGGACACGGGTTTGAGCCCTGCTCCAGGAAGATCCCACATGCCGTGGAACAACTAAGCCCGTGCACCACAACTACTGAGCCTGCGCTCTAGAGCCCATGAGCCACAACTACTGAAGCCCGCACGCCTAGAGCCCGAGCTCTGCAACAAAAGAAGCCACTGCAATGAGAAGCCTGCGCACTGCAACGAGGAGTGGCCTCCACTCGCTGCAACTAGAGAGAGCCGGCGCATGCAGCAACAAAGACCCCAACGCAGCCAAAAATTTAAAAAAAAAGAAAAGAAATGATACAAATGAACTTGTTTACAAAACAGAAACAAACTCACAGACTTAGAGAACAGAACTTATGGTTATGGGGTGGGGGGAAGGGTCGGGGGAAGAGATAGTTAGGGAGTTTGGGATTGACATATACACACTGCTATATTTAAAATGGGTAACCAACAAGGACCTACTGTATAGCACAGCTCAATAATATGTAACAACCTAAATGGGAAAAGAATTTGAAAAAGAATAGACACATGTATATACCTGAATCACTTTGCTGTACACCGGACACCAACACAACGTTGTTAATCAACTATACTCCAATATAAAATAGAAAGTTAAAAAAAAAAAATAAGACACCACTCAGGCTGTCTAGACCCCCTACAGTCCCTCCAGAGTCTGGGCTCTCACCCTTTTGTAAGTCTGCTCATTCCATTTTTAGATGGCTTTGATCATTAGAAGCTATGATCTTCCACTGAGCCAGAATCTTTCAGTTCCTTGAACAGTTATTAATTTCAGATTGTGCTGCCCAGTAGGATAGCCCTTGGCTACGGGTGGCTATCGAGCACTTGAAGCGTGGCTAGCTTGAACTGAGATGTGCAGTAAGTATAACATACACAGCGGATTTTGAAGACCTACTATGAAAAAAAGTTAATATATCTCAGTCATTTTTATAATAGTTACATGTTGAAAGCATAATATTTTGAATATACCATTTTATTTTCTTTTTTAATTTATTTATTTCTGGCTGCATTGGGCCTTCTTTGCTACATGTGGGCTTTCTCTAGTTGCGGCGAGCGGGAGCTATTCTTCGTTGCAGTGCACAGGCTTCTCATTGCGGTGGCTTCTCTTGTTGCGGAGCATGGGCTCTAGGCATGCGGGCTTCAGTAGTTGTAGCACGTGGGCTCAGTAGTTATGGCTCGTGAGCTCTAGGGTGCAGGCTCAGTAGTTGTGGCGCATGGGCTTAGTTGCTCAGCAGCATGTGGGATCTTCCCAGACCAGGGCTCCAACCCGTATCCCCTGCATTGGCAGGTGGATTCTTAACCACTGTGCCACCAGGGAAGTCCCTATACCATTTTAAGTAAAATTTATTAACGTTAATTTTACTTCTTAAACAAACTTCATTAAAATTAATTTTACTTCTTTGTACTTTTTAAATGTAGCTACTAGAAAATTTTATATTACATATGTGGCTCGGGGACTTCCCTGGTGGTCCAGTGGGTAAGACTCTATGTTCCCAATGCAGGGGCTCCAGGTTCAGTCCCTGGTCAGGGAACTAGATCCCGTTTGTATGCCACAACTAAGAGTTTGCATGCCGCAACTAAGAGTCTGCAGGCTGCAACTAAGAAGCCTACATGCCGCAACTGAGTCCGCAGGCTGCAACTAAGAAGTCTGCATGCATGCTGCAGCAAAGATCCCACATTCCACAAAAAAGCCCCGGCACAGTCAAAATAATAAGTAAGTAAATAAATAAATAAATAAATAAAACGAAGTAGTGTTAGCATAATAATTTTAAAAAATTCAGGTCACATTTAAAAAAATATCTGGCTCACGTTATATTTCTACTAAACACCGCTGTTCTAAGAAAAGCAAGGAGGCCATGTTAATAATAATAAGGAATATAAAGAATTCCAATAAAACATAAAAATATGCTAGAATTATTTCCTTTAGGGATAATCGTGGCTCTACTTTTAATTAAAAAATAATGAGGAGGGATAAATAATTTTACACAGGTACGTGAGAATACTTTTCATGGCTATACTCTGTTCAAGGTAGAGAACTGTTGTTTTATTCGGAAATTCAGCACTTTGGGGAAGAATAAATTTGATAACTCTTGGGCCTCTTCTAAGGCTAAACTAAGAGCCCTGGTTTTTAAAGGAGCCTAAAAAAAAATCCATAACCATTTCATAGCGTTGGTGATTATCCTCTAAGTTATTCCCCTTTTCTTTTGCAAATTTATATTTTCATCTTTACTGAAAGCTGATTTATCCAGAGCTATCAGCTATGGTAGAAATGTCTCACATTTTGCTCTTTTCATAATGGCTAGAGCTTACAAAGGTACAGAATCTTAACATGCATTTCCTTTCATCAGAGTAAAGCTAACCTACATTAAGGACATTTCTATGGCTTGATTTTATGTTAATCTTTTGGGAATTGGAAATTTATCTGTGATAATGGGAGTACTCGAACACTTCATTCCCTGGCCCTGTCAGATAATAGTGGAATTTGCTGTATTTTGTAGCTAGCTTAAGCATATCTATATATGTTTGTATTTGCAGAGGACTAAAATAATCAACCATAATTAAGAACTGATTGAAGAGTCCTCTGCTGGGGAAAGTTCTGAGTTTTGCATTGCTTTTTGTCTTTGTAAAGATTATGATGTGAAATCTTACTAGCTTGATGTCAATTCTGTAAGGTAAATTGGTGCTAGTGTCTATTTTCTAGATACAGAGATTGTAGGTGAAGCAATCCCCTGGTCTTCATCTTTTTGTATTTTCCGAGTGAGTCGTGCAGCCTCAGAAGAGTGAATTTTCTTGGCTCTGAGATTTGCCTCTTGGGTCTGTGTTACTCTGCAGTTTCTTTTCCTGTACTTTTATGAAAAGATTGACTAGGAAAATGAAGATGGTGCAGTTGTTAATTATAGACGTGCCAGTTATAGAAATCCCAGACTATCCAGAGCAGAGGTTGATTGCACACAAGTTGTTTTCTGCAGTTATCCAACTGATGTATGGTGGTTTATTTTCCAAAGCATTTGGAATGTAATTGCGTGAAGTGCTGTTTTCAGAGTCTGTGTCTAGTCACCTTTTGGAGTATTTTCCATGCCTCCGTGAAAGTTTGAATGCTTGTATGTAATTCCTATATATTTTATGTGAAGGTGTCTCAACCTCTTTGTTTCTTAATTTACAACTGAAATATACTGGCTACGACAGGGACCCTATTACAACCTAATGGAAAGTATTTTAAACTTTTGCTTCTGGATGATTAACTCTTCAGAATGCTTGAGATAAGATCGTGGATTTAATCCCTAGTAATTGCCAAGACTGTGTCTGTAACCCTTATAAATAGTTAGCATTAAAGCTGTGTCATTGTCATCAAACTAGAAAAACAAGACCCTCAAAAAATATCTTTCCTTATTAATAGCTACCATGGGGGATAACACCATATTTACAAATAAATGAAGAAATCAATCAAAAACATCCCAAACTGTTTTTAAAGGCCTTATTTACTACAATCTTTTCATGATACCGGAAGAGGGCTCTTATTATGACACTGAAGGATTCACATGCCAATCTGCCACTGAAGAAACTAGCCTGTTTTTGAGGGCTCACATACATTTATCCTTCCCTGTTAAAATGCAAAACTCCAAACCAAATAAACCAGGGAACTACTCATATGAAAATGACAATTTATGTGGCTCTTCTTACATTATTTTTTTAGTAATGCATTTTTGCATTTTTAGCAATTGATTCAGAGATGTGGTTCCTTTCCCTGGGAACCGGTTCTTCTGTCTTTTCTGTTCTTTTTTTAATAAATTTATTTATTTATTTATTTTGGGCTGAGTTGGGTCTTTGTTGCTGCGCGCAGGCTTTCTCTGGTTGCAGCGAGCGGGGGCTTCTCCTGTTGTGGAGCATGGGCTCTAACCGCGGGCTTCAGTAGTTGTGGCTCGCGGGCTCTGGAGCGCAGGCTCAGTAGTTGTGGCGCACGGGCTTAGTTGCTCTGCGGCATGTGGGATCTTCCCGGAGTAGGGCTCGAACGAACCCGTGTCCTCTGCATTGGCAGGCGGATTTCTAACCACTGCACCACCAGGGAAGCCCTGTCTTTTCTTATTGCAATGAACTCATTGCAGAATTCATGGCACCAGAGCTGTTTTCTAAAGAAAACTAGAGAAATAAAATGGGATTTAGAGCTCACACAGAGGTATCCTGAGGATTAGATGGACCTGGTTTATGTTTGGTGCTTTGGAGATAAACCAAACAAGTGTCTCAGGCATTTTCTTGGGCAATATGGTGGAATCCTTTTGGTCATGGAGGAGGTAGCCATTTCTACCATTTCTATTTGGAATCCACCACATTTCCTTCAACCATCTGGCAGCGTTTAGCAGTGAAGCTCAGCTTTCAGAATTCAGCTGGAGTTGAAATTGGCAAGTCGCTTATGAACAGGCCTGGTGTGGTCTCAGCTGGGCTTGATGGGAGTAATGGCCCCTTGGCTGACACACAGGAAGTTGATCGGTGCACATGTTAGTTTAAGTGAGTGGTTAGGTTCTGATTCCATTTCCTGTGATGAATTTTGTAGACATGGCTGAATAAATGTGTTGCCGTGTGAACTTGAACAGAACAGGGTAAGAACTTTGAGACAGGGTCTTTCTCCTCCATTGAATACTCCAGAGCAGGGATGTGGCTAGGGGAAGAGCGGGGGGCGGGGAGGGGGGGAATGGAGAAGGTTACTTGGGGCAGAGCTTCACAAAACAGTGTGCGGATGGGGATCTCATTCATAAATGAACTTCCCTTCCTCCTAAATAACTCAATACAGCACTTCTAAAACTAGGTCGTTCTGGCCGTAGTATGTAGACACTGTGTCCTCCAGATTACCTGCCTCTGCATTGGAACCCCATTTCTTGAATAGTTAAATAATTGTTTCATTGGATAAATGCATGGTGAGTCACCCAGAAATACCCTGTGTCCTCTGGAAAAGACTGTGTTGCAGCAACAAAAATAGCTTACGCCATGGATTAGGTTTTGGCATTGGAAGTGGTTTACCTTGTTATTTGGAATTCTGTACTGTTAATTATGGCTCAAGACTATTATCATACAATGATTTCTTTTGTACCTCATCATCTTCCTTTTCTGTGTGTGCACGTGTGCATGAATGTATCTTTGTGCATGCATGTATGTGTACTCCATGGAATATTCTTTCTCAGGGTGTTTTTTTTTTTTAATTAATTTATTTTTGTCTGCGTTGGGTCTTCGTTGCTGTGCGCGGGCTTTCTCTAGCTGTGGCGAGCGGGGGCTACTCTTCGTTGCGGTGCGCGGGCTTCTCATTGCGGTGGCTTCTCTTGTTGCGGAGCACGGGCTCTAGGCATGCGGGCTTCAGTAGTTGTGGCACGCAGGCTCAGTAGCTGTGGCTTGCGGGCTTTAGAGCGCAGGCTCAGTAGTTGTGGTGCATGGGCTTAGTTGCTCCGTGGCACGTGGGATCTTCCCGGACCAGGGCTCGAACCCGTGTCCCCTGAATTGGCAGGCGGATTCTTAACCACTGTGCCATGAGGGAAATTGCGTTTTTTTTTTGAAGCGGGGAGCTCAGTTCTGGTTTAATGATTGGGTGGGAATGAGAAAAGGAAATTTAAAATACCGGCCTTCAAAGCATAGGAGAAGTAAAAGTTAAATCTTTTTTTTTTTTTCCAAAATCAATTGTAGAATGTTTATGCAGTTACTGTGGACCCTTTATAGTTTGAATGTTACTAATTTGAGTGAATGTTACAATTTGAATGAAGTATGGACCATAAAATCATAGCTCCAAATGTGAAGACTCCATTTAGTGAAAGATAGTAAATCATGGTTGGCTTGTTAAGCAATTGCAAAGTTTGCCCTCCCTTTCGCCACCTATGCTTATAAAAGGGCTCTTTTTCAACTAAAATAATTATCACATAGCCTGTCACTGTTTACATATATTACCTCATTTATCATATGCAAACTCATTACTAGCCATCTGCAATATGGTAGAATACCCTCATATGGCGCTGTGCTCCATGAAGGAATTCAGTATAATGCAGAACTGCCTTGGACCCTTTTCAGACGGTTTATTAAGTACCCAGATTGCCTCATTTTAAGGTTAGCCTAAGCCCACATGATAGATCCCCTAGGAAGGCATCAGAGTGATGTTCCAGTGTCCCATGAACACCTACAATGAGACTCTAAAGAAAATCTTCGGGGAGGCACTGCTTTGTGATTTTTTTTTTTCTTATACCTTTTAGATTTTTATGTTATTTATAGGCCTTCTAGCTTCTGCTTTTGCTTGCTTTTTCTCCTTTATCTTTAGATAACTTCTGTTTTCTTTTTTTAACATCTTTATTGGAGTATAATTGCTTTACAGTGTATTGTTAGTTTCCGCTGTATAACAAAGTGAATCAGCTATACATATACATATATCCCCATATCTCCTCCCTCTTGCGTCTCCCACCCTCCCTATACCACCCCTTCTAGGTGGTCACAAAGCACTGAGCTGATCTCCCTGTGCTATGCGGCTGCTTCCCACTAGCTATCTATTTTACATTTGGTAGTGAATGTATGTCCATGCCACTCTCTCACTTCGTTCCAGCTTACCCTTCCCCCTCCCCGTGTCCTTAAGACCATTCTCTACGTCTGCGTCTTTTAACTTCTGTTTTCTGATTCTGTGGTCGATAGAGATGCCAATAGCACGATGACAAAGATTCTTGAGGCTTGCCTGCCTTCACTCACTGAGGATGATGATCATGGTGATAATAGGAGCAGCAACCGAAGTCACCGTTTATGAAGTAGTTACTTAATGTGGGCCACGCACACGTGGACAGGCATTATCTCATTTACACCCCTAACAGCCTGTGGGTGATGGTTGTAATCACCATCCCCGTTTTACAGATGAGAAAGCTCTGAGACCCTCGGAGGCTCCATCACTTGTATAAAGTTATCAAGACAGAGAGTGTAAAAGCTGGGAGATAAACTGACTTCAAAGCCTATTTTCTTTCTGTTCAGCCACATTTCATTTCCCCTACGTCATCAGTCCCATTGGAGCAACTAATGGGCTCACTGGAGCTGGGAAATGAACAATAGGGTCAGAATTCACTCAAGCAAGTTGGTCTAAGTTGATAGAAATATAACCTCGGCTCTGTTCATTGGCATTTTGTTGCTCAAGAAATGCATAGATTTCTGGTATGGACTTGCCCTTTGGAAAATCATGGAAGAAATGGTCCCATCTGAAAGTACACCCGTTTAAAAATATCCTTTAGAGTATTTTGGGTCTGCAGCTTTATGTAGGGAAGGATATGTCTGGTTTTCTGGTAAAGTCAGAGTCAAAACTTGATTACAGATTTTGGTGGGGTGGTGATGGGGATTGATCTATAGTATTGTTGAGGTGGCAGCCGGCTGGAGTGGGAAGGTCGGCGCAAAAATGCCTTTGGAAATTAAACATTGTAATGAAATGATTCCTTTGAAGGCGGCTTTCCAGGTGTGCTGTAAACCATTCTAGGCTATAATTGAAATATAAAAGAATGCTTCAAAAGCAGTGATCTATTTTTTAGCGACTGTGTGCTAATCCTGAAATCCTAGCATGAATTAATGTAAAGACAGGATTGGATGCATAAAAGTACCTGTTTTAATCGTTTAGAACGTTGTTCAAAACTAACCCGGTTGAGGCTTCAAGTCTAAGGGTGAAAATCTCACTCTCATCTCTCAAATCCCCCCATCATCTGCCAGGAACAGCCACCAGGGGCTCCTGTGGCAGCTGTGAAGAGGGGCTACTTCCGATCTCCCTGCTTAATGCCGGGGAGAGATTCCCTGCAGTTCATGTATAATGAAGTGGTCGAGGCCGATGTTTTTTAAAAGTACTTCATTAAAGCTTAAACAGTGAATCAATTTTCTGTTCCAATCCGGTACTGTATGAAAATATCTACACTGCTGAAGCTTAACGTTGGCAGAAGGTTTCATCTTTGGAGTTGAACCGTAAGTTACTTTGTAGCAGGTGAGAGAGCTGTGTTTGCCTCTGCTCCTGCGCTTCACTAGCACAGGGAAGTCAGCCTTGAGATCTTAGAATAAGTCCACACTGTCCCCACTCTGCATCACCCCCGCTTACATAGCATAGGTGCATCAGTACCCACATGTACAAACAGCTGCAATGGGTAGGAATACTGCATCTGGAGACTCAGAGTAGATTACAGTACTGGGTACCTGTGGTTTCTTTTCATGCGTCCCAAAGTTCAAAAGTAAAAGCCGGATCCTTGTGTACGGGCTGAGGCACCAAAGGGGAGCTAAGGTGCTGGAGTCTTATTTCCTGTGTGGTCTCAGGATGCCCCTTGTAACCATGAACTGACGCTGTTTTATCCTTTTATCTAGACGCACTACTTTGGCCTTTGGTTTCTCAGCAAGAGCCAGCAAGCACGATGGGTGGAGCTGGAGAAACCTCTGAAGAAACATCTGGACAAATTTGCTAATGAGCCTCTGCTTTTCTTTGGAGTCATGTTTTATGTGCCAAATGTGTCGTGGCTTCAGCAAGAGGCCACAAGGTAGGTACATTTTTTCCTCCGTGTTCCAAGTAGGATGTGGATTAACTGTGAGGCTTCAGATGAAGTAGATGAGCTGGTTGATTTAGGGTGTGGTGTGGTGTGGTGTGGTGTGGTGTGTGTGTGTGTGTGTGTGTGTGTGTGTGTGTGTGTGTGTGTCGTGGGGGAAGAGGGTGGCATAGTTGGGAATTGTTTACCAGTTGCTTTGCAGCTTTGGAATTTTTGTTTGAATCCATGTAGCTAACCCCAGCGGCTCCCTGTACTGCTAGTGAGGTAGCAGTGACCCTGAAGCACGTAGAATTTTGTGTCTAGCAGCATAGACTGTGGGTAAAATCAATAGGCTAGGATTTCATGAAAAATTAACCACCTAAAACCGTTTGGTCCAGTCCTTCCCTCAAAATGTCCCCAAACAAAATGCATCATCAGACTCTGGATTTGAGGATTGAGAAGGTAACTGAAGATGGGAGTAGAGTTGAGGAAAGCGCTGAGAGGGCAAGAGTTCTGGTTTCGTGGGTTGAATACGAGGAGGCAGGAAGCCAAGGGCGGAGCGATCTGGGGATGAGCCCTGCCCTCCTGCTCATTGGCTACTTTACCTGGGAGAGAAACCATGTGCCATCTTTGAAGTGATATTTTTCCCTCATCTGTAAAGTGAGGGATTTGAATGAGTCCCAAACGTTCTGATAGTCTGCGATTCTGTGAATGAAACGAGTGCGTTTTTGTTGGTGTTCGTTCAAATATGCAGGTGGCGGGGGTGTCTCCTTATCATTCTGTCATTTCCGGTACTGAAGGGAATCGCAGAAACCCTCTACTTTAAGCCTTTTACTTGGATCATGGCGTTCAGAGTGCTTGGGAAGCAATGTCAGCGGCATCCCAGGTAGAAGGAACAGTATTCTACTTGATTTTTCCATGTGTCATTTCTTAGATTTTAAATTTCTGAAATAAGGATGCAGTTGAAATTTTTGTTTACATTTTAAGGTGATAGTGTCCATCTTCTTCTTTTTTTAACCCATATCATTGTTAAATAGGTGGTATTTCTATAAACACAGGCCATGAGAGAGCCGACAGTCTGACCCAGGAAACCTATGTCAGTCTTTCAGGTGTCATTCATTTGAAGCACTTGATTGTGTACCATCGTGCACTGTTTTCAAGTGATTTCATTTATTTAAGTCCTTTCTGTCCAAGAAATTATCTCCTCAAGTCAAATCAAAGCAAGATGATTTCCTCCAGCTTTTGAATCCTTGAGTACTTTACACAGTGTTAGGAACACAGCATTAGGGTAAATAAGAAATACTTGCTGATTCATGGCTCTTGGACCATTAAATGCAAGAGAATGAGTGCCAAGGATGAAACATGGACTATAAATTAATGCATATTGGGAAAAGCACAGCCCGTAAGAAAAAAAAAAATGAAGTGGTGTTCCTCTAGACAGATTTATTCTGTAAGGTCTGTTCAGGAAGAGCAGTTGAAATGGTGAGGGACTCAGAAATTGTGCTTTATGAAGTTAAAGAAAAAAAAGCTTGTTTAAGCTCAGAAAAATGAAGACTTGCAAGGGTACAGTAGCTGCCTTTGGACTCTCATGGGGAGGGAATTCTGTGTCAGCTCCAGAGCACAAAATTAGGGCCGGTAATAATGAAGTTCAAGGAGTTGAAAGACTTCGGTTATCTGGCTCGACATAAGAACAGACTTTCTAATAATAATAATAATAATAATAATAATTTACTCCATGTAAAAGTGGAGTAAGCAGGGGCTTCCCTGGTGGCGCAGTGGTTGAGAGTCTGCCTGCCAGTGTAGGGGACGCGGGTTCGTGCCCCGGTCCGGGAAGATCCCACATGCCGCGGAGCGGCTGGGCCCGTGAGCCATGGCCGCTGGACCTGCGCGTCCGGAGCCTGTGCTCTGCAAGGGGAGAGGCCACGACAGTGAGAGGCCCGCGTACCGCAAAAAAAAAAAAAAAAAAAAAAAAGTGGAGTAAGCAGACTTATAAAAGGGCAAGAGCCCCAGTCTCTGAAAATGCTGTAGCAGAGTGATAGCCCATGTAGTGTCTTGTAGGGGAGACCGCCATATTGGGAAGAATGTTGGAATCATCAGTGGTTCTCAAACAGACCAGGGCCTGCTAGATCATAATTACCCAAAGCATTTATTATAAATATGGATTCCAGGGCCGCACCAGAAGTCTGAACTGGAATGTCTCAGACTGGGGTTCACGAGGATGTGTTGTTTAAAATAAACAATATTCCTCAGGTAGCTCTGATGTTCATTCAGACTTGGGAATCAATAAGTTAGTTAACCTCTAAAGCTCTTTACAGTTTTAGATTTTCCAGATAAGTAAACTTAATGCTGCATTATTTGACTGTCAATATTTGCATTTATAAGCTGAAACAAAAAGTGTTTAAATCTCAGAAACTGAGGTATAGAGTAGGAACTTTTGAATTTCTTTTTGCTCAGTTAGGTTGGTTCATTTAAGAAGTTTGATAAGGAAGGAAAGAAGGGTTTTTCAACACAGGATTTTGAAGCAAACTCTGTTACTGTTGTTTGATCAGAAACACTAACAGAAAATAATTCAAAACTTTGAAGGACATTTTTTAGACTTAAACATTGGAACTAACCTATGTAGATTTCAGGTATAACCTTCTCTTTATGGGAAAGTATGTTTAAAATTAGGAGCCGGTTTGCATGAAGAGTTTTTTTGGTCCTCCCCCTCCCCCCCCCCAGCATTGCAGGAATTTTTGTTGTCCCAAGGGGCCCTAAAACTGGAATGTGCCTGGGGGGGGGTGGGGGGCGGCGGGGGCGGCGGGGTCAGAGCAAGGGAGGTGGAGAAATAATACAGAAAAGTGTTGTAAATAAAGAAAGGAACATTGATAGAGGGAGAACAAAAAGAAAAAAGGAGGGAATTCCCTGGTGGTCCAGGGGTTAGGACTCACCCTCTCACTGGGGGGGACCAGGGTTCAATCCCTGGTTGGGGAACTAAAATTCTATAAGCCACACTGCATGGCCGGGAAAAAAAAGAAAGAAAAAAGGAATACATATACTTGGGAAGGTTGAGGGACACCAACAATGACCCAGGTGTGATCCACTGAGACTCACCTGGGTTTTAGGCATATAGACTAGAGGGTAAAGGAGACTGGTTTGAACAGGATAACAGTTTTAAGTGCTCAAGATTTCTGGGTTTGATATTAGAGATGAATAGAAGAGCTGAATTCAAGGTGAAGAGTGCTACCAATCGTCATTAGGAGCCCTTGGGAATCTGAGCCTTCCTGGGAGGTTTTAGAAGCATCTGCGGTCTCAACTGAATATTGAAACTGTCCTCCAGGCAGAGCAGCCAAGGAGAAGCAGTGGGGGGGGGGGGGCGGGGGGCGGGATTCCAGAGGAATGTTTGACAGAGGGCCCCGGCAGCATTCATGAGGAGCCGGTTAGTGGCTCACTCCCCAGTCAGCCCCTGTTACCTGAGTTACCAGGCATCTCAGGTGGAGGTGGGCTTTGGCTTCTCTGAGAGCACCTGGGATCCGCAGCATCTGACACAGAACAGTTAGTCTTTGTGATGCCCCGCAGAGTAAGATGTTTGCATAGATTAGAAATAGAAATCTGTCTTTCATTGTGGGCAACCCTTTGGAGGAGGCAACCATTCAACCATCTGTGCTTAAAAAATAAGCCTTTGTCTGGAGCCAACCACAGTTGTTTTCACCCAACACATGTTTGCAATGGTTCGGCTACTTCTCTTGGAGAGTAAAACAGGTTCTATAGCATTAGTCGGGACCAGCCATTTCTTTTCTGATTAAGGACAAAGAGCTTGGAATTAATACTCTGTGTGTGTGCATGTGTGTGCGTGTGCACACACGCGTGTGTGCACGCATGTGTGTGAACCCATATAAAGACACACAGGGGTGAAAGAAAGATATATTTAAAAGACGTATGTTTCATTTCTCATCTTCAGACAGTCTACCCTTGAAAACTTGCAGGTTAACACAGTATTTGGAACAATACAACAAAAATTGGAGAAGAATGTTGATTGCAAACTGTTTAAGAAGGTGATTGACTTAAGATTATCAAGTCCAGGTTTTTTAAGTTAGAAAATCGAGAATCTTTGTTTTTTGACATTAATTTTGATATGCTTTGTCTCATCTCATTTCCAGGATATGACTTTTGCAGAACAAATCTCTTCGTAAGTGAGGGAAAAAGGCCAAGATACTATGGGGAGTAGGGGACGACATGGACAGTTCAGGACCTACATTTAGGTGGTAACTGAATAGAAGACCAAAGATATCAAAAGGAGAATACACACAGAAGTACACATAAAAGGGGAAAAACAAAACAAAACAAAACTCCTGATAGTCTTACAGAAGTGTGAAAAAGCTGGTGAAAAGGACACACTAATAGACAGATGGAAGATGAGTCATGAAACCATAGGAATTAAAGAGATTAGGAAGAGAGTTTGTTAGCCCTGTTCCAAACTGTAAGATACATTACCTTGGGGCTTTAAAAATGTTAGTTTTCCTCCTTTGGTTAAAATGACTCAAGGGATGGGACCACCATATTTTTTTCCGTTTTGCTTTGTTTCTCATCTCCCTTTTTACCAGCTTATCTGGTCAGCAAAGGGACTCTGGCTAGGAGTTCATCTTCCCCCATCCTGTCCTCCTCCTGACTCAAAGGAAAGATTTTTGTAATGTGTTTTAATGATGTGCATAGCAACAGGCTCATTATAAACACATGGTTTTCAGATTTTTTCTGGACACAGAAAGAAAAAAGATGGTTTGTGAGAGGTGGAGAAATTCTTAGTCAAACAGAAGGATCCTTAATAATAGCCAGGGGAAACCAGAAAGCTGTTGGCCAAGATCGCTGCTTTTCGTTTAGGTCTGGGGTTTTTCCAAGTCTTCCTCCAGTGAGGAAGTCCCTCTTTAGTTTTTTCAATACTAAAGAGAACACTTTTAAGAGAAAAAGTAATTTTTGAAGAGTGAATTGGCTTCAAGGTTGAAGTTGCTGACTGCATACATGGTTTCTAAAATTTTCAATTCTGGGACATTTTTCTGTTATCAGAACATGTTTGTCTTTGCATTATCCCTGTTGAATGGTCTGTTTGCATAGTGCTAAGGGACTTTTAGTTGTCCTAATGAGGGCAGATAACCTTTCCTACTTTTCCAGAACACATTTGTAGCCTGCTGTTGAGGTGCGGCCATCCGCCTTCCTAGAGGTAAGCATCGTTTTGATGCAAAGCAGTGGAACCACTGCTGTGGCCAGCACAGTTGCTCTACCGGCCAAGGACAGTCTTGACACATTGTGGAATTCTGGTGGAAACTTTGGGTCTGTGGGACCTGTTCCAAGCTCTCTCCATCTAGAGGGTGCTGCCTCTGTGTTTTCTGCACTTCTCAGCCTCTGTGGGTCACTCTACTCTTGGAATCACTGTTCTCCTTACACGTCTCAAGTTCTCTAAAGTACTGGACTATGAGGCTATATTCTAGTCTGCTCGGTAAAGCTGCCTAGCAGTTCTTTCCAGAAGGATTTTGAAAAATACTTAATCTCTGTATGGGCTTGTAGGGGGCATTCTACAATGTTAAATGTAGCTCCTGTCTGGGAAGAACTTACCGGACAGCGTGTCATTCCACTAACTGCAAATAAATGCCCACATTGAAAGCTGCACTGTTCAGGTACCATAAAGAGCGTGAGTGCATTTTTGTTGTGATGGTGAGTGACAAGACAGTTACGTTATTACATTGTTAGACTATGGTGGGGGGGCAGTGGTAACCCCCCTTTTCTTCCAATTACATAGTTTGGGCCTCTGGCATATTATATTGATGGCAAAGCCAGATTAGGTGAAGCCTTACATCCCCATAAAGGTTAAATTGGTATTTTGATTTTTTTTTTTTAAACTAGGTTTCAAGAAGTGGTTCCAATGACCTTACAAAAGCTCTCTTCACCTTACCTTTCTAGTAAATACCTATGGTTTCCCTTTTAGTCTCTTGCCATCTGCCTTGAGTGCTATTATAAACAAGTCAGTGTTCAACCAGTGTTTAAAATGTCTCTTTTAAAAGCTCTAATTATGGTAACGTTTCCATTTCCTTTTACAACACCATTTATTTTGTTCCCCGGTTCTGTGAATTCTTTTATTATTTTGAAATGTCATTTTAATGGCTATTTAAAGTTTACCCGTGGGCTGGGAAATAGGGACTCTCTTCAAATCAGACTTAAAATTCAGCATGAATTCCCCGTGGATAATATAATTTGCTGAGAATGGCAAATCCTCCTCCTGGCCAGCTCCAGCGGGTGAATGAGAACTTGTTCTCTCTCTGTTGATGATTGAGAACAGAGTTGTTCCTGCCAGATATTTTAGATATTTTAAGATGCTGTTTATACTGGGATTCAATCTCAAACATCATGCTGTGTGGCTAATGTCATGTATGATGAGATGAGAGAGGAAAATGGCTGTCTGCAACAAGCAGAGCAATCTTGAAGGCGAGAATTGCTTTCCCAAAGGAGATGAGTTGCTGAAAATGTTAGTTGCCATTTGCATTATTTTTCATTTCAGCCTTTATTTTAAGTACCTGTTCCGTGTTAGACACTTTGCTAGTCAGTGGGAGTACAAAATGAACAGATCTCAACACGTCCTCTCTCTCCTGAAAAGAGCTGTATCTCCAAGCAGCTTTTATTTCATCTCTACATGTTTGACTTATTGGAGTTTGTTTGGAAAGCTTACCCAGGGAGCCTGGTAAGTGTCTTCCAGGACCTGTGACCTGTGCAGTTAGTTGCACGGAGCCCCACGCTCAGAAAAGCCCTGCAGTTGGCTTAGTGCACTGCTGTCGTTCTTTGGAAATTCTTAATAATTTTTTTTTTTTTTTGGCTGCGCCCCGGGGCATGCGGGATCTTAGTTCCCCGACCAGAGATCGAACCCATGCCCCCTGCAGCGGAAGCACAGAGTCTTAACCACTGGACCGCCAGGGAAGTCCCTGAAATTCTTAATTTTTGAATAATGAACGCTGCATTTTCATTTTTCACTAGGCTCTGCAGATTTTGTAGCCAGTCCTGCCCAGGACAGCCTCCTACCTCCATCCCTGTTCGTTCATCTCTGCTTGTTTTATTGTTGCCTTGTGACTTTTGCTCTTAGCTCTGGGTAGATCTGAGTCTTCTGTTATGGGTGTGATCAAAGAGGAAAGGTAAAAAGGCAAACAAACAAACAAAAACCATGGGGGAACACAAATAAAATTTTCACTGTCTCTGCAAATATGAAAATAAAATTGAGGTCCTGGTAACCATTTCTGCTCCTGGACTTGACTTACTGGAAAATCCTGTAGAGTTTGGGGAACTGTTATAAAATCAGTTGAATTTCCTTTAGGGAAGCTGATCAATTAGCTTATCTCAATCCTCAACTAGGATTTTCTCATGTTTTGCTTTGAAGAAGATGACTCCACAAAGTTTATACTTTTCTTAATTAAATCGAAAGCACACCTTAGTGCCTACCTCATCATACCAAGTCTTCCAGATGCATGGAATTACTTTTTATCCTCCTCTTTCCTCTCACAGGAAAAAGATATAGATTGCAAGAATAGGTAGGGAGATAGCTATTTAGGCAACACACTGCCAGTAGAACAATGAGGTCTACACAAATAAAATGAAGTTAACACTTAAACACAATCTGGGTGTTTCTTTGATATTCTTTCCCTTTAGGGGAGAGAAAACAAATGGTAAAATAAATCAGTGTTCTTTAATAATATCACTTGACATTATTATTATTTATTGTAGGTGTTCTATAATAAATGGAAGAATTGGAATTTCAAATGGAAAGAGGTCCGTGGCATCATTCATGTTTCAAAAGGAGCCTTCATGTAATGTTAGGTTTCTTTAATGCATCTGACATTTGATTTTCACCCTTTGTAAAGCAAGATATGCTTCTCTATGCTTTAACCATTAGTAAAGCAAAGTTTCTGCCAAATAGGTGAAGTATCAATAGTATACCTCAAAAAAAAACCAAAACCCTTTGCTTTTAAAGTGTTAAGATTCTCATTTTCAATCGTATGGTTAATGTGTATTTACTAGTTTTTTTTGTTAATTTATTTTTGGCTCAGTTGTGGCTTAGTTGCAGCGTGCAGGCTCTTTGTTGCAGCGTGCAGGCTCCGTAGTTGCGGTTCACGGGCTCTGTAGTTGAGGTGCGTGGGCTCTCTAGTTGTGGTACATGGGCTTAGTCGCCCTGCAGCATGTGGGATCTTAGTTCCCTTACCAGGGATCGAACCCGTGCCCTCTGCATTGGAAGGCGGATTCTTAACCCCTGGACCACGAGGAAAGTCCCTATTTACTAGTATTTGATGATCTATTCTGAAATTTTCAAAAGGAAACAAAGATCATGTGCTTCTCTTGAGCTGTTTGGAAAATAACTTGAAATCTTAAGCAAGGGTAATACTTCTGTTCTTTGTGTATTCCTTGATTTTCAAACGTACATTTATTCGTTTGTTTATTCACTCATTCATTGATTTCAAATGGTTCTTTATCAGAGTTACATTGCAGAAGACTGAGAAGGATCCATTTGACTCATGAAACAATAAAGATTTATAAGAGAGCAGGGTTTAAAATTTTAGAATATTCTTTTTTATTTCAAAAGCTGGTAGAACATGATGATCCCACACAGCAGTGTTTACCTTCAGCTGAGGGGTGGAGAGGGGAAAAATAAACAGAAGCAATGGGAAGAGGTGTTCTGTAGTGTCAAAGCATGCCGGCTATGTTCTATGGATTTTTAAAAGACATCCACTTCCTTAGAAAGTATTCCTAGGATTTGTAGGGCTATCATTATAATGGGTGGGATTGGGAATGGTGTGTTAATTTCAATGCTGGGGTTTTAAAAAAGTCTTTCGGGGAGAGGCACAGGAAGTAGTAGATGTTTTAGAATCCTTTGCTCTACTTATTCTGGGATCTCAGTGCAGGGACCTTAAGTCAGGGCAGAGTGGGTGGGGAAGGAGGAGGGAAGTGGCAGATGTGCTGTATTCCCACGTTAAAGAGGCCTACAGTGTCAGAGCAGCAGCATCTAGAAAGCACAGAATCCTTTTTTGTGCTTTATGGTATAGCTGTTTTCTGACCCAGGACAAGACTTCCAAACCTACCCAGCCTGAGAATATGATAATTCTATGAGGTTCCATGGAAGCATGTAGTTTGTATTCCATCACCTGATAGAATTTAACAATAATCATCATGAGAGTGGCTAGCGTTTATGTATGAGGTGCTGCGCCAAGTGTCTTAGGTGATTACCTTTTCCGGTCCTCACTACACCCCTATGAAGGGGGCTCTATTATTATTCTCTGAAAAAGGATTGTGGGTTTTTTTCCCTAATAGAAGTTTTATTACTAATAAGCGGAGATTTCGTCCATCAAAGTAGTTGAATCTTTTACATTACTTTGCCAGAGAAATACTCTCGTCCACATGTCCATCTACTCCCCAGCGTTACCAGAGAAATGGGAGGTGGGGCCGTTAGTTCAAAGGAATCCAGAGGGCTGAAGTACCCGTAAAGTCAGAGATCATACGCTGGCAGCACGAGAGCTGATTCTGGTCTACTGGTGGGTTTTGTTTTACCTGGACCATTTTTTTTTTTTTTTTTTTTTGCGGTACGCGGGCCTCTCACTGCTGTGGCCTCTCCTGTTACGGACCAAAGGCTCCGGACGCGCAGGCTCAGCGGCCATGGCTCACGGGCCCAGCCGCTCCGGGGCATGTGGGATCTTCCCGGACCAGGGCACGAACCTGTGTCCCCTGCATCGGCAGGCGAACTCTCAACCACTGCGCTACCAGGGAAGCCCTGGACCATTTTTTTAAGAATTGAATTTGGATGCCTTACAGATAGGTATAGGCTGTCTAGTTTGCCCAGTTCCCCGACTCCCTGTGGTGTTACAGTCAGCGACGTGGATTCCTTCATGTGACCTGCTGGCCCTGTAGGCATTTAGGTTGTGACTGCTGATACTTGTGCTTTCTATATAACTTGAAGTGCTTCTCAGTACTGGGATCAACCCATAGCTCCGCATTGGCCCAGTTGGGTTTTCGCCACTCAGAGTCCAGCTGTCTTAACACTTTAGCCACCTACCAGAAACTGAAGATGGTTCAGCTGGATGTGGGAGTAGCATTTTCCTTACATCCTCATCTGAAAAGTTTGTTTCTATGTCAGATCGCTCCAGGGTGCTAGATGACATATTCTGTACTTTATGTAGTGGAGATGTGGCTTAAGTCTTTCAGAGTTTTCCCCATTATTGTTTTAATATCTGCCTCATCTCTGATTACTCATAAAAGATTCCATCCGTCACAAAGGTACCAAATGTCCTGTAGGCCAAAAAAAAACAAAAACAAAAAAAAACACCCAAATATTAACCAAACATAGCCTATTTGAGAAAGTAGTTTGCCATCTATCAAGACAGATTTACCAGAATCATAGTTTTATATCCAAATGTGGAATGCCACAGATTCCAGAGGCCAGTTATTTTATTGTACAGGTGAGAGAAGTAAGAACTAGAGAGATAAAGGGGCTTGGCCCATAGTCACACCACTGCTTAGAGACAGAGAAGTCGGACTCTTCAGCCAATGCTGGAATGGTTTTAGGTGAACCAAGAATGCAGACGTGGGAGAGCCCGGGGAGAGGATTTATTTAAACTTCCAAAAGCCTTGGCCCGTCCTCCCCTCCCTTGCCCTGCAATAGCTAAGACACCCTGTGGTACTGGAAGAGATGTGTTTTGTCCAAGGGAAGGAAGTAGTTTAGACAGCAGAAACAAAGGGTAAGGGAGAACAGGTACTTCTTTGAATGGGGTGAGCATTATGTCGAGATTGGAACTGAGATGGGTTTTATTTAACATTTTTATCAGTGATCTGCTGCCCTGGGCACAGAGTGAAAGTGCCAAGCTTTCAGATGACACTAAGCCCTTTAGAAGAGTGGAAAATTGAGACATTGGAAATAAACAGTAGAAAGGTGTCAGCTGGTGTCAGGTTCCCAGGTGTGACTGTGAAAGGATGATACTATTCTTTCTGGTGTAATTTGTGAGAGGAGGGGAGGAGTCCTCATAGCAGGGGCACGTTGCAACGTGTTTCAGTTTACAGCAGCCCAGCTCTCAAGGTTGGCCCGTCAGTCTTGTGCTGCAGCTGGCCAGAGTGAGTAGATGCGTTGCCAGCGTAAAAATGTTTCCTGCCAGCATAAAAAGGTGTTACCGTTATTCAGAGCAAAGCCCAGCAAATTTTACGTAAGTTTCACTGAAATGCAAGCCAGACTGCATGATACTTTAACAGACAATCAGAGAGAGGAAGCAATGTTAGAAACAAATGTTTTTGACCAGGACAACAAATGTTTTGAAGAAGGTCTTCAGAAGACCTGAACAGTGATCGCTAAAGAGAGAAACCCATAGATCAAAGGAAAACTCGAAAAGGTCAGTAATTTGGATCCTTGAAATAAATGACCAGTTGTGAAAAGATGGATACTGGTGGAAAAATATGAATGCAAGTTATGTATCTGCCAGACTTCATTGTGTGTATATTTTGAATGATTGATGGAATCAGCAAAGAACTCATATTCGGTCTAATCTTAAGGAAAATAATAGCTGGGAATAAAATATAGTTCAAAAACAAAACTGCTGTAGTAGGAGACAGATTTGTAGTCAGAAGACCTAGTTTGCAGGTATTTGTTTCTTGGTCAGGCTCTGTAAACCTCCCCAAATTCAGCCTTTGTGTTTATTGTCAATCAGAGATGATACCAGCATAGTTACTGTGATGATTAATTCAGAAAGCACATAGTGGGTTTCAGCACACAGTGGGTATTCAAATAATGTTTGTGTTTTAAATAACAAAGATATAGTGTAAGGTAAGGAGAAATTGCTGTGCGGATAGTTGTCAGTCACCTGGTAGAAGAATCAATCCGGGCCCATGGTAACAGGAAACATACAGGGAAGAGCATTCTGGGAAATGTAGTTCAGCCTAGCCAAGTTGTGACATTACGTTGCTACCAAGGGGCTAGGTACCTAATTGATGATTAGCAGAGCCCAAATCGCTATAAACCCTGCTTTAGTAGAAACTCTTATTGAGTACAAATTTGGTACTGACACATGAGTGCTAGAAATCAAAATTACCCTCCAAAGACAAAGGATTTGATGTCATTGAAGTTAAGTTCAAATTTGTCCCTTATTTCCTCTGGCACTTCCTAAAGTTAGAGTTGCAAAAACTAATTTAAGCAAAAACTGTATAGTTATCATCCTAAGTAGATTCCCTACCCTTGACCCAGTCCCATACAAGGGAGCAGATCTTGCCCAGAGGGCCCAGGCTGGTCCTGCTTTCTGGGCTGAGGTTACAGGCGAGTGTGAGGAAACAGGATAAGGCAGGCCTGGCCTGCAGCTTCACAGATGGTCAGAGCAGCTGTTCAGGGTCATGAAGCCAGGATGGCTACAGCAGGACGGGCCAGGATGACCTGATGCTAATCTTGCAGTACTTGTAACTTGAAGAGGGTGTAGTTTGAAGAAGATAAACAGATTCCAAATAAAGATTATTTAAGGGGATGATAGACTCTTGGTAAGTGATGATTATTTAAAAAAAAACAAAAGTAAGAAATAGGGCTGGTTGAATCTTTAAGTGTGGTCCTTAGCCTGCATGGCTCAAAATCACCTGTGGCATTCTTTAAAAATGCATATTCATATATATATATGTATATATAACTGAGTCACTTTGCTGTACAGGAGAAATTAACACAACATTGTAAATCAACTATACTTCAAAAAATTTTTAAAATAAATCAGTACCTTTAAAAAATGCATATTCTTGAACCCCACTCCTGACTGCCTGAATCAAAATCTTTTAATTAGTGCCACAGGTGAGTCTTATACTTTTTTTTGTTAAATGGAAGTAAACTCTATCCTGATGTTCTTTCTGCTGTAGCTGGTGTTTTATGTTAGTAAATAGATGTTAGAGACTCTTAGGATGGATTGGAGGAATTGGGGCGGAATTAAAGAGTCTCAGTGTTTGTTTTAGGCTGAGGAACTTGGATGATAGATGGTGTGGTCTTACTTGTAGACTAACTGTAGGCATCTTCATGGGTTCCTGGTCTGAACACAATGGAGAACTCAAGGTTCTTCAGCAATTTTGGTCAGTTTTTATTTCACATACTTCAGAGCCTAACATTTTCGTCGTTTAGTTAAACTTTGATAATGCGTAATAGATCACACATACTGTAATGTATGATAGATCCCTAAATAAGTCATTAAATGTTATTTATTGTACAAGAATTTAGCATTATGTGCATCCTTAATAAAAGTGGTAATAACAACTGGCCTAAATTGTGTATACTACTCTAAGACCCTAAAACTCTGTATGAGACCTTTTCCAATGTTTACTCAGGCTTTGAAATTGTAAATTTAATTTTAATGAAAAAAAAGAATATTTCAAAACTGAGAATACTGTATATGGATTTCAGTAATTCTCTTGCCATTCTTTTTTAAAAAATATTTATGTATTTATTTTTGGCTGCGTCTGGTCTTAGTTGTGGCATGTGGGATCTTTCATTGCAGTGTGCAGGCTACTCTCTAGTTGTGGCACATAGGTTTCTCTGTAGTCGTGGCACACGGGCTCTCTAGTTGTGGTGCGTGGGCTTAGTTGCCCCACGGCATGTGAGATCTTAGTTCCCCGACCAGGGATCGAACCCACGTCCCCTGCGTTGGAAGGCAGATTCTTAACCACTGGACCACCAGGGAATTCCTTTCTCTTGCCATTCTAATTTGTCAATGTCTACTGAATTTAGGTAAATGTAAGATGAAACAATAGGTGAATTGAGAAACGATAATAAAAACATCCAGCCAAATAAAATCCCAAAGTTGTAAAAACATCAAAGTTTTCATGATTAGTTTTTTTAAAAAGGATATTATTTTCTAGACTGGTTCATGGAGTCCTTGATTCCAACTACCAACCAGAAGCACAGTATATTTAAATAATAAAAAATTTAAAGGTAGAAATGCTCAGTTCTAGATAGGAGTTATCTTAATTTTCTAAATCTTCTGTGACCTCCTCCTTAGTATAGGCTTTGTGTTGCATACACACACACACACACACACACACACACACACATGATTTTTGAAGTACTCCCCTTTGTTATGAGTACTGAAAGTATTATTCTGAGAGCTAATATTCTGACAGTCTTTCCCAAGAAAATTCCACTCTTATTTAAAAAAAAAAATGTCTTGGAAATGTTTTTATCCACAGGAAGTTGGAAAATACAGATAAAGGAAAGCTGTATTCTTTACATCTGGTTCATTTTCAAAAGGGTATCATGAATTATATAACCATTATACACTAAAGGAGGCATTTTTCCTTTCTGATTTAATGTGATTATTTGCTAATTTGTAACATTGTATAATTATAACTACAGTATGATTGAAAATCCATTTAGAGCTTTGAACATCTGCAGGAGGGGTATGTAGAATTACAGAGATTCTTATTCATTGCTCTGTGATACTTGCATTATACCTGAAAACATACATACATGCACACACACACCAGGACTAAAACATTTTACCTCTCTTTACCCTTGACCCAATATATAAATAATTGGATTAGAAAGCATTAAAATAAATGAGAGAGAATCAATCTAATTTTTTTTTTTTTTTTGAGGTACGCAGGCCTCTCACTGCTGCGGCCTCTCCCGTTGCGGAGCACAGGCTCCAGATGCGCAGGCTCAGCAGCCATGGCTCACGGGCCCAGCCGCTCCGCGGCATGTGGGATCTTCCCAGACCGGGGCATGAACCCGTGTCCCCTGCATTGGCAGGCGGACTCTCAACCACTGCGCCACCAGGGAAGCCCCAATCTAACTTCTGATCATCAGGAATGAAATACTGTGTGTGTGTGTGTGTGTGTGTGTGTGTGTGTGTATATATATATACATCTATATATGTATATTTAATTGTTTAGAGTAATGTTTGCTAATATTCTGAAGGAGACTCATTTGGCCATTGTACAGATTCTCCTTTTATGGTATTCATTTAAGAAACACAGAATTTTGTCATGATAAAGGACAGTACAGATCATCAAATATGACTCTTCTTTAAAGAAACCAGTCTGATCAGATCCAGAGCAAAGAAGCCCAGGCAGGTGTCTGCTTCCGGAGTGCTGTCCTGTGCCCACATCCTTGTTTAATATGTTCCAGCTGCTGCTTCTCTACTCCCACCCTTCACCTGGGTCCACAGACTGGGTGTTTGCTGTCTGCAAGCAGGTTGACCTTTCAACCTTTTTTCTTGATTCTCAACGCTTTCCCCAGTCTGGGTCCAGTTTCTGGTAATTTTCAAATATCTTTAATATCTGCTTCTCATAGATTCCTTGCCTTCTATTTTCAACCAGGCTTTTTTTTTTTCTATTTCAAAAATTCATCCCAAAATATTCATTTCACAGCTTTCTACTTCCTAATTACCATTTAAAATCTCTCTTACCTTCAGATGCCTGGTGTTCCTGCGTGTATTCTGTTTATTTACTTACTGCTTCCATTATTTTTTGTTCATCCATTCCTTCTTGAGCCCTTGAGAAATTATGTACGTCGTTGATTTGGCTCACATGGGCCCCTTGAAGGTTACCAAGACACCCCACCTTAGAACCGGGAGCCTTTTCCACTCCTATTCTCTTTACTCCCGGTCAACACTAGACATGGCGAGTCCACTCCTGAAATTCCCTCCCTCCTGGGCTCCTGGTGCCATTCCCTTATCTGGTCCTCGCTTTGCCAGAACTCTGCCCTTCTAAATTTTTCTTTATCTATGATCTGCCATAGAGCTTAATCATCTTCAGACTTTAGAGGTAATTTCTGACAGATGTCTTAATTTTGTACCACTTACCCCCATCTTATTCTTGATTTCCTGTTGACAGAGGACAGTCTAGAACACATTCATGAATATACTGAGTATGTACTGTGTGCACGGCACTGGAGTATATGCAAAATACAGCCTTTTTCTTAAGGAACCTACGTTCATGGGAGCCCCTCTGCTTGCGTGTTATAGTCTTGCTTCAGGCTCCCTGGGGTGATGATGACAGTACCATTTGTTGATCACCTCTACCTGGGGCACTTCGCACACCCTTGCACAACCAAATCTTGTAGGATCCAGAAAGGCAGACAGTGATGAACTATTACCCTCCTGCTACCTCTCCTGACCTTATACCCTTCCCTATATACCTCATTTTCCTATAGGTAAATCTGTGATTCTTTGCCTGTCATAAATTGGCAATTAGAGTCATCCAGGGCTCTCTTTCCTTATGTCATTTGTTATACCAGGCCCTGACCTTTCCTCCACGCTCTGGAATTTACTTCCACTTGGAGTCTCATTGTCATCTTCTTTCTCTACCAATAATCATTTTTAAGGTAAATTTTGTTAAAGGCTGACACATACAGGCAAATGCAGAAATCAAAGGGTACAGGTCAGTGAATATTTGCAAAGTGAACATGCCCATGTAACCAGTCTTTAGATCAAAAATCGGAACATCGGGACTTCCCCAATGGGCGCAGTGGTTAAGAATCCGCCTGCCAGTGCAGGGGACACGGGTTCGAGCCCTGGTCTGGGAAGATCCCACATACCGCGGAGCAACTAGGCCCCTGCGCCACAACTACTGAGCCTGCACTCTAGAGCCCGCGAGCCACAACTGCTGAGCCTGCGAATCACAACTACTGAAGCCCGCGTGCCTAGAGCCTGTGCTCTGCAACAAGAGAAGACACCGCAATGAGAAGCCCGTGCACCGCCACGAAGAGTAGCCCCTGCTTGCTGCAACTACAAGAAAGCCTGTGTGCAGCAACGAAGACCCAACACAGCCAAAAAAAAGAAAAAAAAATGGGAACATCACCAGCTCCTCACATCCTTCCTCATGTTCCCTCTCAGTTTCTATCCCCCCAGAGTAACCATAATCCTGACTTCTAAAAATATAGATTAGTTTTATATTTTTTTTTAACTTTTTAAGTGGAATAATACAGTATGTTCTCTTTGGTGTCTTACTTCTTTAATCACCATTTTGTGAGAGTCATCCATATAACAATATATGTATAGTTAGATCTCGGTCCTTTTCATTGCTGCCTAATATTCCAATATATGCATATGCTACAATTTACACATTCTCCTGAGAGGACATTTGGATTGTTTCCAGTTTGGAGCTACTATGAACTGTGCTGCTGTTTACATATCTAGTATGTGTATTATAGACATTCTAGTACGTATCCTATGGACATTCTTGCATATGGCTTTGACAAGTGGACTCATTTCTGCTGAACATGCATATATTAGTTTTATCTAGCAGTTCTGTAAAATTTTTTATTACTACCAGGAAAATAAAAAGCAAATCTTCAGGCTGAAAAATCTTAGCAACTTGATCTTGCGTTCTCTTAGCTCCCTGTATTGCGTTCATTATTTATAAAATAAATATATATTGTGTGCCTACTGTGCTTGAGGCCGCTAGGGCGCATCAGTAAACATGAAAGCAAGTACTCTGGCACTTGCTCAGCTGCAGGTCATTACAATTACTGATCTTTCTTAATATTAACAATAATGACTGTTCACATTTGTTAACTGTTTACTGTGTGCCAGGGCACAGTTCTGAGGTCTTTGTATGTATTAAGTCACTTAGTCCTTACAGTAACTCTTAGAGTTAGTACTACTATTTTTTCTAATTTTACAGACTAGGCAACTAAGGCACAGAGAGGTTGAGTAACTTGCCCCCAGATATGAATAAGCGACAGAGCTGTGATTCAAACCTACGCAGCGGGGCTCCAGAAGCTATGTTTACCCCTATGCTGCCCCGCTTTCCATTTAAATCCATTCCAGCTTACTTTGTCCCCGCTTCATGTTTTCTTACCTCTGGCCTGAGATACAGTGAAGTGGTGAGGACAACTGGCTTTTGAGTTGGACAGACTTGGAGTTGAATTCTAGCTCTGCTGCTTGCCTTCTGTGTGCCCTCGGGTGAGTTATTTATCCTTTCTATGATTTAGTTTCTTCACGAACAGATCTCGTGAGGATTAATCTGGTTAGTAAATGGAAAAGTATGCTTTATAGTACCTGACACTATGATCATAATTATTATTTGGCCTCCTAACTTGTATCTTTCCCACCCATCTTGTGGTACATACCACCTACACACCAACTCTAAGCATTTTTCTTAAGGGTGGTTGTTTTCATCATTTTCCTTTTATCAAAAACCTTCTTGATTTGAGGGCTTACCATTGCCTCAAAGATAAACATACACTGGCATTTGAAGCATTGCAAGGCTGTGTCTTCCTTATTGCCTTCTACTTCCTTCCGTTCACCTTTTATACTTGTTTGGCCGGTCTCTTCAATGTTTCTTGACACCTGAGCTGCTCAGTTCTTTCTGTTCTTTGCTAGTACTGGAAGTATCACCTCCTTCCCTTTTCCTTCCTGCTTTGGAAGCCTCCTCTGCCTTCCAGACTCATCTCTGGACATTCATTCAGCACATTTATTAGTCCCTAAGTGTAAGATGCTCTACAATGTAGAGTGGCACAAGATGGCACTCCTGTTCTCTATGGGTTTTTCAGTCTATTAGGGAAGATTAGATGGTCACATAAAAATATCTGAAGGTATCACTAGTATACGGTGATGCCAACTGGCGGTACCTTTCATGGGTGGAATGGTAAGAGGAAACTTTGGGAAAGTGTATTAGGGTTCTCTAGAGAAACAGAACTAACGGGATCTGTAGCGATGGAGGGAGATTTCTTTTAAGGCATTGGCTCACAGGACTATGCGGGCTGGCAAATCCAAGATCATCAGAGTAGGCCTGCAGAATGGACACCCAGGGAGGAGTTCCAGTTTATGTCCAAAGGTGGGCGGCTGGCAGAATTGCCCCTTCCCTGGGCAAAGTCAGTCTCTTTCTTAAGGTTTTCAACAGATTGGATGAGGCCCTCCCCACATTATGGAGGATAATCTGCTTTACTCTGCTGACTTAAATGTTAATCTTACCAAAAAATCAGCTTCACAGAAACCTGTAGAATAGTGTTTGACCGCACATCTGGATATGGTGGCCTAGTCAAGTTGACAATAAAGGTAACTCGAAGTGTGAAGTGTCAGTGGACTTTGAATTGGACTTTGAAGAAGATGTTGGATTTTGATAGGTGAATCAGGACCGTTGGAAGGGAAGACAAAGGTGGTAGGCTGTCTTCTCCCACACATACCTAAAGGGTAAGGTAACTCCCATAAGTAGCAGGGGCTCACTGACGGGTGAAGGTGGAGAACATTTTGAAGGGAGAACATTCCTAGGAAACTATATGAGAGGAGAAGAAAATTGCAGTGTAAATTCCTCAAGGGTGTTCTAAAATGTGGTAGGAAGCAGCTACATTGTAGCAGAAAGAGCCCTGAATTTGTATTTTGGCTTCACCCCTTTACTCCTTGTAAATCATGAAGGTGACTGCCCTCTGAGAGCCAGTTTCCACATCCGTAAGATAGAGATGATGAAGTTCATTTCTCCTTTCTGCCAACAAAGACATATCCACTTGTTGAATCCTATTAAATCAATGTGGTTTCAGCCAGAAATAGAGAAGACCAGGAGTCAGCAGTTCTGCATTGCTTTTGGTGCCCCTGTTAACTTGCTGTGTGACCTTGGGGCAACCAGTTAGTCTCTCTTGTTATTTTCTTAATCTGTTAAATACTATCTCCTATACCACAGGAGAGGTTAAAAATTTCTATCTTATAGAAATAATTGTATCTTTTTGAATAAGCTTTTTGATTTCTTGGAAAAAAGAATATTTTGAAGTTCAAGATTTTCCTGTTACTATTGGGTCACAGGTTCCTGGTATGAAATCTCTCTATATCCTGGAACTAAGTTATGTTGTTTCTTCTTTAGAGTTTTAATTTGGTAGTCAGTGAGGAAAAATGCTATCTTTAAGTCTAGAGTGCTCAGTATTTTCATTATAAAGAGACCACTTTTACTTTTTCTTCTCATCCTAAAACCCTATGTTTTGAAAAACAATTATCCACCTTTAGTACTTCCCCAAAATATTTTATTATTAAATACCACATATTTATCCTTAGCATGGAATAACTAGTATAACAACACAATTTTTTATAGTTTATATTTGAGTTAGCTTAGACAACCATTTTGGGCAATATACCAGTCACTTAGGTTTTTCATTCACTCATTCATGTGTGTGTGTATACATTCAATAAGTATATCCTGAGCATCTGTTGTGTGCTAGGAATCTTCTAGTAACTGGAGATACAGCAGTGAACAAAATAGCCAAAGTCCCTGCCTTCCCTCACGAAGGTCACATTTTTGAAATATTTATAGCTGTTTATGAATGTCCCCTTCCCTTTTATAAAATTCAGGGAATTATAAGAGCATATGGTACCTAGTTAGCTGAATGATTAAAATCAGATACCAAATTCTCTAAAAAAATTGTGAAACAATGTTGTGCAGTTCCCCCAAAATGGTTTCTTTTCACATAATAATTATTACAGGTCCCTCCATAGAAATGATAAGCATATAGAAGGTATTTATATAAACATATATATATATATATATATAAAATAAACTATAGAAGGGTGCACTATGTTTGTTCTTTAAAAAGTTTTTAGTCAAATTCTTCTTTAGGTTTGACTTAAATCTATGGTTATGACTTTGATGAGGAAATGTCTGTCTATAAACCAGTCATTCCTTTATGTAAGAATTGATGGAAATTATACAGAATGTACTAACTTGAGAAAGTGGAGAAATGCTTGGGACTTAGGTCTATGTGGAACGTGTACAGGACTTAGTTGCCAGTGTAAAGAGGATAGTGTCTCTAGATGAGTTTTCATAAAGGTAAAATTTAAGTAACAGAAAATGCATGGACTAGTAATTACACAGTAATAACACTTGGTTTTCCTTTCTCCCTAATCTTTTCAGTGCATGTTTTCTCATCAAGTTATACTGCAGATTTTTTTTGGTGTTATTATTCTTTAATTTGATGAGGAGGATGTTGTTTTTAAAGTATGGCGGTTTTATAATGGAGATCAAGTGGGAAGTGCCCATGATTTGGGCTTCGCAGGGGTTTTGCAGATGCTGGATGAGAGTAGTATTTCATTTCCCATTTCCTACCACGTGTCCCTTTGCTCACTCCACATTTGCTACATGGGCCTCCTTGCTGTTGTTGATCAGGACTCAAAATTCAGATCATAGAAAACAGGTAGAAATATCTAAGAACTTCATTCTGCTTTTACAGAAATACAAAGCAGAAGATTTGGGGGCGGGGGGACAAGGGAGAGGAAGAAGAAGAAAAAGAATGATGAAAAAAAGAGTGAATCCATTACTATATCAAAGACACCCCCCTCCAAACTTAAAAAAGATTAAATCAAATGTTTGAAGTATTTTGATGAACTTGTAATAGTAAAACATAATCTGGTTATAATTTTTTTTTTAAAACCAACAGTTAAATCCATTTCCCCCAAATCTATTTGTTAAAAAGTAGTCTGCCAGTTGTCCAAAAAGGAGAGGCCTTTATCTAAAGATTTTAGTTTAGTTCCTCAGGTCAAAAATGTTGCAGTCATCCTTGAATTCTCTCTTTCTCATACACCCTGTAGCCAACCTTCAGAATATGTCCAGCATCTGACCACTTCCTCCCATGTCCATGGCTGTTGCTCTACCTCAGTCCACGGTCATTTCTACTGACTGGTGTCCCTACTTCCACCCTTGCCCCTTACAGTCCGAGGTCTATACAGCAGCCAGTACCATCCTTTTAAACGTATGTCAGTTCATGTAGCTTCCTTGCACAGCTCCTTCCACTGATTTGCCATCTTAGAATTGTCAAAATCCTGACCTTTTGTGGTAGAAGCCCTTTACGATCTGTGCCACTCCCTGTCTTTCATCCTCCTTTCCCTGCCGTTTGACCTCTTGCTCACTCTTTGCTACACTGGCCGCCTCGCCGTTCCTGAGCACATCACCGCACATTTTCTTGCAAGCCTTTGTATTTGCCGTTTATCTGCTTGGAACGAGAGCATCCTCCACACTTCCCCCCCACGCGCCCCCCCCAATGGCTAGCTCCTCATTTCTTTCAGATCTCTGCTCAAAGTTCATCTTATCAGAGAGACCTTTCTTGACCACCTGCACTTTGTTACTCTCTATACCTCTTACCTGATTTTATCTCAGCGAACTTACTTATTAATTAATTATTGCTTGTCGGTCCCCACCAGAATGTAACCTACATGAACGAGAGCAGGGATGGGGACTTTTTAGCCACTGCTCTATCCCAAGTGCCGAGAACCACTCTTGGCATGTAGTAGGTGCTCGTTAAGTTTTATTGAATGGATGAATGCATCATTGAATATATTTATTTGTGCATTTCTAATACTTTACCAGTAAATTGGGTCTACGTTGGCTTTACTTTTGAATAAAAGTGTTATAAGAGGTTCAGAAATCATTGTGGTAATAGAATTTGACCATTTTTACTATGATTACTAACCAATGGATTTTGTAGTGATTTTGTGAACATATTAACAAAATATAGCAGGCCATATATTTTCTGCAGTCATAATTTTTTAGGAGAAGCCCACTGAGCTTTTTGTTTAAGGGGGAGTTTGTACTTTTCTGTAGGAATCCTGTCTTTTGAACATGACCTCAGGCCCCGTGCAGCTACTGACTCTCCGGAACTGGCACCTTCTTGGTTTTGTGTACCTAGGTTTTGGGTTCCTAAAGAAACATTTGATATGTTTTTACTCTGGTTTCTAATGAGAAAATTTTCAATTCTTAAACAGAGTGAAAAAGAGAAATGTGTTTCCAGCAGCCTTCTGCATGAAATGGAAGAAATGAGGAAAGGAATTTTCTTTGATGTGGGAATTACAGTCCTCTGCTTGACAGTCCCCCTTCCCTGCCCCCATACCTAAACAAAGGGCTTCTTTCCACCTGTGTATAGTTCATTGTCACTTTGGGTCATCATTTTCTTTTCTAGGAATTAAAAGTTCCTACCTTAAAGTCTACTAAGTATTGGGGGTTGCGTAGAGACTGGGGCAGTTAGTAAACTGAAACTCTAACGGAAGGAAGGACATCTAAAATTATTGTCAAATTGCATTCAACACATGGAGTATCTAGTCCTTTGATCCTAGAGCCCCAGAAGGGGTTTGAAAGGAAGAATTGTAGAGAGACATTTTCATGCCTGAAAATATCAGCGACAATTTTGGCAGAAAGCACAGCATAGGAAGATGCTAGATTCTTGGGCAGTGAGATGTTTGCTGGTTTGGTATTTTATCTTTGGCAGTTGTTGCCACATTTGATCTTCTTAGCTGCTTTTGAAGATTCTGCAAAAGAAAAATAGTATTCATTTCTAGCAGTAAAAATCCAGTAAGTGGTCAGTGGATTCATGTTGTAATGTGTTTACAGTCTTCTGTACTTTTTTTCTTCCTTCCAATTTTTCCTTTGAGGTTTATGCTCCACACTTACAGAAACTACAGACTGGGCCAGTTTACTACGCAGGCGCAATGTTGTCATGAAAGAGCACTTGACTGTAAGATCAGGAGTCTTGGCAAGTCACCGTGCCTCTGTGAGCCTCCCCTTCCTCACGGGGAAAAGGGAAATTGTAGTGACTGTCTTCAAAGGTGGCTGTGAATATGAAGTGACGTGTCGTATTACACGTGAAAACACTTGGAAGACAACTCTACAAATGGAAAGCACGGTTATTGTTAAGGATTATTTGAATCTTCTGATTTCTTAACATCTAGAGAAATTGATGAAAATTTCAATCGTGGAGAATTCAAGTCTTCCATAGGTTTTGATGCACATGTGGTATGTTTGTATTATTTCTTTCAGACCACCCTGGGAACAATGTAAAGTTTCTTTCAGCTAGTCTGTAACTAACTGGCTTTTAAGTAAGGCCACATCACGTACGACTGGCGTGATGTCTTGTTCTAATGTAGAGGTACAGTGAAGACCTACTTTATGCTAGGTGTTGAGGTGAAATACAAAGACGTACAAAACAAGCTCATACAGTAGCCCAGGTGGCAGAAAGAAATCCCCATAACTAAACACATCGCCTTGATTAGGCATGTTAGAGTTACCAAACGCTGTGGGAACACAGAGGATGGAATGAATTACTCCGGTTTGGTGGCTGGGAAAGGCTTCATTGTGCGTTACCTGGAGAATAGGTGATTTGGGGGTTTCGCTTTGCTGCTGAGGCTAGTAGTCTTCTGTGCCAACCATCTGGGTGGCTGACTTCCAAAGAAAGCGTTCTATTTTACCCACTGGGCTTCTCTGAGTCAGTAAATGATCATAGTGTTTTATTGTGCAGTTATCATGTCCGGGATCATCGGTTGGGTCTGTGAATCACTGAACAAAGACTGGTGTGTTCCTGCCCTCAGAGTGCTTATGGCTTGATAGAGATGATGAGCCTGTCATCATTCGAAATATATGAAGGCTGTGATTTGGAAGTGCTGTGACTGGGGAGAAGTTGAACGTGAATCTCATTGGCCAAATAGAAAGTGAGGTGAGGTTGGTCACAATAGGCCCCCACAATGGAAATTTCGATCATCCGTCAGGATTTTAAGGTATCTCCTATATTCCTGACCTCTGAGCAGAAATAGCAGCTGTTTTGCTATTTCTGATGAACAACCCATCTAGCTTATGTGTGTGTTTTTTTTCTATCAGTGTTTTAAAATATACTTTTAATATGGGTCACTCTGTTAGGTCTCAGGCATTTTTAAGCTGTGAATATGAGGAAATGTGCATTAAGTGGCTAAGAGAACATGGGGTTAAGTGGGCAGCTGCAGAGTTTAAGCACTGAAGCCTGAAGCCTAGTGACGAAAAAGATTTAAAACGTAGTTGGTCAATAAGTAAAAACAGCAACCAGAGTGTAAAATTAGATTTGGCTAGTCTTAGTTAGGGACAAAACTGGGTCCCTAACTAAGAGCTAGCACAATGGATTTCATCATGATTTCGATGACAGAGATGCTGGGAGGAAGGACGGACGTGGTGCTGGTCACACAGAGTACTGAGGTGTCAGAGCCCAGGGACAGGGCTGGCGGAAGACACCTAAAGGCAGGAAGGATTCTCAGCCCGTCACTGTGAGCAGAAAAAACCCCCAGAGTCAGTGACAGATTCTTCCCTTCCAACACTTATTTTAGACTAGAGGTTCCCACAGCTGGAGGGTGTTCCCTTGGCCTCGCTTGTCATTGCCTTGTTGTGGCCAATATAGAATCTTCAGTTGTTTCTTGAGTCCAGTGGGTGTGTGAGAGTTGGGTAGACCAGCACATTTCGTTTATGAGAACTGAAGAAGGCCTCCATTTCGTGCTGTCCTGCTCCGATAGCAGGAAAATGGCTTGAAGAAGATAGCATCCTGGTACCCAGTGGTCTCCCCATTCACCTCTATCCATACTGAGTTTCCTGGTCACCAGTAATAATCAGATACCCTGTGGGTCTAACCATGTGATTTAATATAGGCTGGGAACTTCTATTTTTATCATAGTCTCTCTGGATTTATAATTAATTCATTACTTTCATTCCATCATTCATTCAGCAAACATTTATCAAGCCCTTAGTATCTTCTCCTCATTTCTGGGACATTACCTCATCGACAGAAGAACTGGCTTCGTTTGGCAGTTGCTGGGATTATATCTCTATCTTATCTATCTTCCCCCCCTGCAACCACTGATCTTTTTACCATCTCCATAGTTTTGCCTTTTTTTTTTTTTTTTTTTTTTTTGCGGTACACGGACCTCTCACTGCTGTGGCCTCTCCCGTTGCGGAGCACAGGCTCCGAACGCGCAGGCTCAGCGGCCATGGCTCACGGGCCCAGCCGCTCCGCGGCATGTGGGATCCTTCTGGACCGGGGCACGAACCCGTGTCCCCTGCATCGGCAGGCGGACTCTCAACCACTGCGCCACCAGGGAAGCCCTAGGGTTCTCTTCTGACGTTGTGCATTCTATGGGTTTGGGCAAATGTGTAATGACATGTCTCTATCATTAGATTATCAGATAGAGTATTTTCACCGCCCTAAGAATCTGTGTGCTTTGCCTATTCATCCTCCCCCTGCAACCACTGACTTTTTACTGTCTCCGTCGTTTTGCCTTTTCCAGAATGTCATATAACTGGGATCGTACAGTGTGTAGCCTTTTCAGATTGGCTTCTTTCACTTAGTCATACGCATTTAAGTTTCTTCCATGTGTTTTTATGGTTTGATAGTGCATTTTTTTTTTAGTGCTGAATAATATTCTAGTATCTGGGTGTATCACAGTTCATTTATTCATCCACCTACTGAAGGACATCTTGATTTCTTCCAAATTTTGGAAAATACGAAGAAAGCTGCTATAAACATCTGTGTGCAGGCTTTTGTGTGGACATAAGTTTTCAGTTCCTTTGGGTAGATACCAAGGAGCACTGTTGCTGGATTGTATGGTAAGAGTATGTTTAGTTTCGAAAGAAGCCACCAAACTGTCTTCCAAGGTGGCTGTACCATTTTGCATTCCCACCAGCAACGAATGAAGAGTGCCTGTTGCTTCACATCCTTGCCAGAATTTGGTGTTGTCAGTGTTGTGGATTTTGGCCATTCTGCTAGGTAATGCAGTAGCATCTCATTGTTGTTTTAATTTACATTTCTCTGATGACTTATGATGTGGAGCATGTTTTCATGTGTTTATTTGCCATCTGTATATCTTTTTTGGTGAAGTGTCTGTTAAGGTCTTTGGCCTGTTTTTATTTTTTAAATAAATTTATTTATTTATTTATTTATTTATTTATTTTTGGCTGCTTTGGGTCTTGGTTGCAGTGCGCAGGCTTCTCGTTGCAGTGGCTTCTCTTGTTGCTCAGCACGGGCTCTAAGCGCGCGGGCTTCAGTACTTATGGCACGTGGGCTTCAGTAGTTGTGGCTCACGGGCTTTAGAGCGCAGGCTCAGTAGTTGTGGCGCATGGGCTTACTTGCTCCACGGCATGTGGGATCTTCCCGGACCAGGGCTTTAACCCATGTCCCCTACATTGGCATGTGGATTCTTAACCACTGCGCCACCAGGGAAATCCTGGCTTGTTTTTTAATTGGGTTATTTGTTTTCTTATTATTGAGTTTTAAGAGTTCTTTATATGTTTTGGATCAGACCTCTATCAGATGTGTTTTTTGTAAATATTTTCTCCCAGTCTCTGGTTTGTCTTGTAATTCTCTTGATATTGTCTTTTACAGAGCAGAGGTTTTTAAATTTAATGTAGTCCAGTTTATTAATTATTTCTTTCATGAATTTGTGTCTTTGTATCTAAAAAGTCATTGCCATGCCCGAGGTCATCTAGATTTTCTCCTGTGTTATCGTCTAGGATTTTGCTAGTTTTGCATTTTGCATTTAGTTCTGTCATTCATTTTGAGTTAATTTTTGTGAAATGTGTAAGGTTTGTGTCTAGATTCATTTTTTTGCCTGTAGATTCACAGTTGTCCCAGCACCATTTGATGAAGAAGCTATGTTTGTTCCATAGTATTGCCTTTGTTCCTTTGTCAAAGGTTAGTTGACTGTATTTATGTGGGTCTGTAACTGGGCCCTTTATCCTGTCCCATTGATCTATTTGTCTTTTCTCTTGCCAATACCGCACTGTCTTGATTACTGTAACTTTATAGTAAGTCTTGAAGTCAGGTAGTGTCATTCCTCCAACATGATTCTTCTCCTTTAACATTGTGTTGACTATTCTAGGTCTTTGAAGGAATATTGTTTACCTTTGCCTAAAAACAGGTATGTGACGGGTTACATTTCTGAAACTTTCAGGTGCCTCTTTCATACCATAGAAATAACATCTAATAATCTTCCTGTGAGGTGACTAGTCTCGCTTCCTCCCTCTGTCCTTGTTTCTCTGTCAGTATTTCATCTACTCAGAAACATTTATCAAGTGTCTAGTTGGCACCATGTACTGACATTAAATGGAAAGACCCAGTCCCCAGTCTGTGTGGAACGGGAGAGGTGCTGACAACAGTGCAGGGTCACCCGGGTGACGTGCTTTCAGAGCTGGGAGAGGGGTTCACTAACTGGATGAAAGGATTTGGGAAGCTTTTACAAAAGGACATACATTTCAACAGGGCTCTGAAGGATGAGTAGATGCTGACTGTCCAAATGGAGAAGGATGGGCAAGGGCATTCAGACAGATGAAACAGGAAGGGGGTGGTATTGGGAAGCACAGTAAACTTATTACAACTCAAGTATATGCTGTGTGGTGAGACATGAAATGAAAAAGAAAGTAGTTCTGAGTGGATCATGAAGAATCTGGTGTACTGTATCAGGAGTTTGAAGTTTTTCCTGATTAGGGTTATTGGATATTTTGTTTTTTTGAGATAAAATTCACATAACATGGTATTCACTATTTTAAGCACGTTAAAGTATACAATTCAGTTGTTTTTACTATGTATGCAAAGTTGTGCAACCATTCCCACTATCTAATTTCATAACATGAGCAGTCTTTCCCCCTCCCCTTGTCTCCCAGCCTCTGGCAACCACTAATCTACTTTCTGTCTCTATGGATTTGCCTGTTCTTGGACATTTCATATGAATAGAATCATACAATATGTGGCCTTTTGTGTCTTGAGTTACTTCACTTAGCATAATATTTTCAGAGTTCATCCGTGTTGTAGCAATGTATCAATACCTTGTTCCTTTTAATGGCTAAATAATATTCCATCGTATGGAATAAACATTTTGTTTAGCCATTCATAAGTTGATGGACGTTTGGACTGTTTCCTCTTTTTTGGTTATTACGAATGATGGTGCTCTTCATGCTCAAGTTTCCTTGTGAACACATATTCTCAGTTCTCTTGGGTATATACCTAGAAGTGGAATTGCTGGGTCAGATGATAACTCCATATTTAGCGTTTGAGGAACTGCTGAACTCTTCCAAGTCATTGGAGATTTTTAAGCCGGAGCAAAACAGATTCAGGTTCTGTTTTAACATCACACACTTGAGGACAGTGTTTTCTTTTGAGCCTGGGTATTTCTAGTGCTGTTGCCTTGTCTTCCTAGTTCAAGGCATCACAGCCCACAGCAGTGAAACCTATTGGGCTCTTTACAGTTCCATTGGTGTGATTGCTATGGAGGAATCTGTACCCAATAGCGTAGAATGGGACAGAAAGAAGTGCTGTCAGGGTATTCATGCTCTCTCTCTAGGATGTGTTGTAGAGAATGAGTTTTTCTATTTTAAAGAGAACCCTTGATTGAATTATAAGCTATTATTAGGGAGTTTATCGTACATATAAACTGTACTTCGATTCCCTGTAATTTGTTGTAATTAATGCAGGAGTTCAAGAGCAGAAAGTAAGGATCAGGTTGGGGCATGCTTTTCTCTTTTGCAACACCTGGCTATTATTGGCCTTTTTTCACTAGCATTAAGGCCTGTGTGTGTTTGTGTGCATTTAAACAAACATTATCCTTTTCAGGAAAGAATTGCAATCCTTTGACTCACTGAAACTTAAGGAGTCTCAGTAAGAAGTTAGGTGTCTCTGGCAAAATAGGATATTGATCAGCGAATGTTGAAAACCTCTGGAACTGAAGTTCTGCCAGGACAATCTTGTCTGTATGTGTTTGAGTGTATGCACGTGTTTGTATTTTCACGTACGCACGTGTGTTGGCTTGTGGTGTAAAAAAGGCAAAAAGAAAAACTTCTCCTTTTAAGGTTCTCCTTGTGGAGTTATGGTTTTAGCCTTTTCCTTTCGTTTCTTCCTCCCTGTTGGTTTATTTCAGTTTTGCATAGTTGCAGGAATGCTGACTTTGTCAGCTGCTTGATGATGCAGAGTATTAATTGACTGTCAATTGAACATTCATTAAACAGAAAAGATTTTAGATAGTGCATGGCTCAGGAACCAAACACATTATTATACCCGAATAATCACACACTGAAATCTTCTCGGGGGCTTTGAGGACAGAGGGGCCGAGGGAGGCAAGCCTTCCCGTTTGTCTGGTTCCATGCCCGCGTGTGTACTGTTTATCTGGTCCTGGCAGGTGGAGAGCAGGGTGGGCCACCCTGTCCGTTATCTGGATTTACAGCTGTGAACACTCTTTGAAATGGCTGGAATGTGCTGTTTCTCTTGTGTTGGTACCTCTGTCAATCTAAGAGTTAAAATTATGCTCTTTGCCAACCTGTGTCCCAGAATTCTAGGACAGCTTGTCCCCAACATCCCCCCGCCTCCCACGTTTGTCTTTTATGGTAGAAAGCTTGTACATTTATTTCTTAGTTGCCCAATATAATGCTGACCAGAAAGCAATGCGAGCGTTTTGGTACCTACTGCACTGTCCTGGGAGAACTGGGTTTCCAGTACATTCTAGCAAGACTCTTCTGATATTGCTGATTGTAAAGGGAGTTTTCTAGTGAGGAAAGGACATTTTAAGTCTTACCCTTTTCTTGATAATAACAATGACAAAACAATCTGGTTTCTCTCTCTGGTCCTCCCACCCCAGTAGTTTTATGGAAAAGCTTCACAGACTGAGGAGTTTAAGGATGGTACTGATGTGCTCCCTCTCTCTAAATTGTCACATCCCTACTGACCATGCACATGGGAAGAGATAAGAGGGTTTGCCTGACCTTGAACTGTAGAGGAGGGAAAGGCAGATGTAGCTGTCTGACAGCAGCAGTGACACTGCAGGTCCACAGTTAGAGCATACAGAGTGCTTCCACTCACCTGTTTTTAACTACGAAAGAGCGTTTTCTTTCTGTCTCAGATATCCTTGGGCAGTGGGGGTAAAAGAGATCAATGCATGGGTGGTATGTGCCGATCAGACAGCTTCAAGTGTTATTAATACCTTAGTAGAGTGAAGTCTGGGTAACTTCACTAGCAGAGTGAAGTCTGGGTAACTTTTTTATTTTATTTTATTTATTTATTTATTTATTTATATATTTTGCGGTACGCGGGCCTCTCACTGCTGCGGCCTCTCCCGTTGCGGAGCACAGGCTCCGGACGCGCAGGCTCAGCGGCCATGGCCCACGGGCCCAGCCGCCCCGCGGCATGTGGGATCTTCCCGCACCGAGGCATGAACCCGTGTCCCCTGCATCGGCAGGCGGACTCTCAGCCACTGCGCCACCAGGGAAGCCCGAGTCTGAGTAACTTTTAATGATCCATAATATAGAATATCTTTACTCAAAGCAAGGCAGTAAAGACTGTGTGTTGCTGATGATGAACTGCTGTTTACTTTTTAAAAAACGTTGCATTTGGCAACATATACATTTAAGGGCCCAGTTTGCACCGGCTTCTGCGTACAGCCTCTGCTTCTAGGTAGGAGCCTATTAATTGGAGACGCCGATCTCTAGATTTTACTTTTATCCCTCTATGCGTCTTATGAAGTTGTCAGTGAGTCGTTAGAATGCATAACTCAATCTCCTTTGCCTGCCTTCTACCTTCGGGAGGAGAGTGAAAGATCCCAGAGGCTGCTGCTGGGAGAAAAAACAGATCTGAAAAATCCAAGGGCCAAAGTATGAAACATGTCATGCAATATGTTTTTACAGAAAAGCTTCTATGTCAGTGCTTGTCTCATATGCTGTGGCACAGATGAGGGAGGGGAGGGCAGCTTGGTTGTGGAAGCCCTTCCTTAGAAGCATTGGGATCATGAAAATCACCCAGCAGTGGTGTTTGTATTTTCACTTCTATTTTTAGACTTCAGTGAAATTGATGACTTGCCTACAATGGCTGGGAATCCCATCCCACTCTCATCACCTCTGAGGTTGCCATGCAGAAAAGGAGCTCCAGGCTCTGGTCTGTGTGGTCCTGCCTTCAAGGAGCAGTGTTACCTTGGGCAAGTCATTCTCCTTCCTCCACAGAGTTTTCTTCTCTAGAAACAGAAGAGCTGGGCGTGAGTTTTCGAAATCCTTCCCTTATTAAGTAGCTTACACTAAGTCATGCTGCAATAGTATATGACCTCCACCTCTCTGTGGCTTTCAGGGCCAAAGGCTCATTTCTTGCTACCTTACATGTGTGCTGTGTCCATTGCCTTCTTGCCCTGGTGGTCAGGCTAACCAGGCAGCAGTGCTACCTGGACACTGCAGGTCTCAGGGCAGAGGGAAGCAGAGCTGGGAACCAGGCACGGGCTTGGAAGGCTTCTGCTTGGGATTGGCATGTGTCACTTCCTCCTCCATTTCACTGATCTCGAAGCTAGTCTCAGAGTTAATTCGGCTATGATGCTCTGGGAGGGGAGGCCCCATGGAGAGTGGCAGCATTCAGAGCAGCGATAGTGGCCTACCATCCTCCTGTCTCCACCATCCTGTGATTTAGGCTGAGTTATGTTGAGCCCTTGGGTAGAAGCATGACCTAAATCACATCTTAAAGTTTTCAGATTTTCATGGCTATTCCCTGTTTGAGGCATTTCTGCTGAACTGGACTTGGAATGAATATTTCACGTGTGAGAGGGGTGGGAGGAATATTTTAAAAGCAGCACGTACTCGGCCTCTGGGTTCTCTTGCCTTATTTGTGGTTCTGTGGCAGTACAGTCCATACTTTCCAGAATACCGTGTGGAATTTCTCAATCTGAGAAGTATTAACAGACCTGCATGTGAAATATACTTGCATAAGTGCTTAGATAAAGCCCTCATATATAAATTAAAATAAGAGATGAAAGATCTTAGCAGCACATCTGTAAACATTAAGGATAATGTAATGGGGAGTAATTTTGAAAGAGTCCTTTGATACCACTGAATGCAGGCTTTACTGATTTAATTCAGTGTGGCTTTTTTTTTTTTTTTTTTTGCAGTACGCGGGCCTCTCACTGCTGTGGCCTCTCCTGTTGCGGAGCACAGGCTCCGGACGCGCAGGCTCAGCGGCCATGGCTCACGGGCCCAGCCATTCCGCGGCATGTGGGGTCTTCCCGGACCGGGGCACGAACCCGCGTCCCCTGCATCGGCAGGTGGATTCCCAACCACTGCGCCACCAGGGAAGCCCCAGTGTGGCATTTTTTTAACCTTTCTTTTCAAAATCTTAGGGGGAGGAAAGAACATGGAGAAGTCACATATTTTCTTGAGTTTGGATAGAAGTATTCCAGATAGATGAGACCTCTAGGGATGGGTTTATAGTGTCTGTCAGTTTCCAAGTGTGACGTTTAATAGCACCAATTATCAGGAAGCCTTTACTGCTTCACCCAGAGAAACTTGCATTCAATCCATAAATTAATCTCTGGAGATTCAAAACAAAACAAAAAACTGAAAATAGAAATGTTACCCTTGTTCAATAAGCATAATTATGTTCACCAGTTCTTAGAGGGAGAGCAAAATCTTCACCTAAAGCCATTCATTGGACCTCAGCAGTCAGATGGACTATTTCCAAGTCTTTGAATATAAAAAATATTTAAAAGCTTTCCTTGTGGGTTTGGGTTTTCAAAGAGGATCCCTTTGGAAAGTTGGCAAATACTTACTTTCCTGGCACAAGGATTGGTTTTTTTCTTTTCCCCTCCACCCAAAGCTATGACAGGGTGGAGTGGAGTATACTTCCATGAAATTGCATGTTTCCAGAATAGGATTCAGTGTTATATTTTACTGCTGTTAGAATTGAATCTCTAATCAAAAATAAGCAAAAACCAAACATTCTAGAAATAGAATTTCAGCTCATATTCTCTAATTTGGTCTTCATATAGGATAGAATTATTATATCTTATAAAAGTACCTTTTGAGCAGAAATGTAGCAAACAATCAATTAGCAAAGTGGTTCAGATTCCATTCCTGTTTCTGTGATCTCATGTAGTAACATCCACAATCTCAAATGGCAATCACACCATATCATTAACGCTGTTCAGATTCTCTCGTAGTCTGGATGGCTTGCAGGCAGGGGCATTGCATTCTTCAGCTCCTTGGTTTTGCTTACCAGCACAAGCCTACATTTAACCTAAATGACCGGGAACAATCCTGGTGTTCCTTGCTAGTGGATTGGGACTCGCTGTTGCCTAGTGTGGGATGGCTCTATAATAGATGGAACCTGCTTGTACATTGTATAGAAGTGATAATTGTGGATGAAAGTTGGGATCAGCAGCGTAAGAAAACTATAACTATTGTTTTGTTGGGTGCTGTGGATTATATTTCCCAAGGTCTCAGCTAATCATTTTTGCCTCCAAGGTGACGTGTACAAGGCCCTAGCTGTGGCAGATAATGCTAGGATAACACCTTTTAAGATGCTTTTCTCGTTGGTTCTTAAACATTAAACCCTTAAATACTGCACTGGAGAGAGAAACGTGACAGCGGTGGCCCGAGAGGTGATGAGCATCCCTGCAGGGCAGACTGTCTTAGCCTTCTCCAGGATGTCCTCGGCGTCTAGCCGACTTAGACGTACAGGAAGTGCTTAATGAATAGTCGTTAATATCCATGTGTCCCCTGGGCTTGGAGAGCAGAAAATGAGTCGAAACAACTCCAGATACGAAGGAGTGAATGCATGTAGAAGAGTTTCAAACACTGTTTGAATAGGACGGACGAGTAGGCAAACGTTACCATCCTTTCCCACCTTGAAACTGTGTCTTCTGGTTTGTCTGGGTTTTTGGGTTTTGTGCGTGTTGTTCTTGCTGTTGTTTTTAGAATCCCATTGTACCTTTCTTTAATAAACACTAACATTCCTTCCTATTGTGAGATTTTGTTTTTTTAGTCCTTTGGTTGTTTTTTTTTTGTTTTTATTAACAAAAAAATTAAACATCCTTTAATTTTTCTGAAGAAAGACACAGCGGGCTCCTCTGGCCATAGGATGATGTTAACACTTTTCGTCATCCCTCTTTTCTTCTTATTCCCCCAGTTTTGAAAGTATGGTCTTCAGATTCTAAGTGGCTCTTCTTCAAAGACCTATCTGCTTTCACAGTGAACTCTTGGTACTTAAAAGGTCTTTGATGACTAAGGACCCCCTTGCTTGCCTGGGTTTCTACAAGAAGGTGTTCTCCTTTTTGAGAACTGGCTAGGTTATAAACATAAAAGATCTTCCCTGGGCTTCCCTGGTGGTGCAGTGGTTGAGAGTCCGCCTGCCGATGCAGGGGACACGGGTTCGTGCCCCGGTCCGGGAGGATCCCACATGCCGTGGAGCGGCTGGGCCCGTGAGCCATGGCCGCTGAGCCTGTGCGTCCGGAGCCTGTGCTCCGCAACGGGAGGGGCCATGGCAGTGAGAGGCCTGCGTACTGGGAAAAAAAAAAAAAAAAGATCTTCCCTGAATGGCTCCCGGGCAATTCCTAAAATCTCTTGAAGGAAAAGTTTCCTCACATGAATGAGTGGACCTTTTACTGTTTCCTGGAGAACTGGCCCAGAGGCACAAGACAGGTGCCAGAGGAAAACCAAGAACCAGGCTGGGGACAGGGAAAGAGCATGGCGGTGGGTGCTGAGGACAAACCACGAAGGAAGATGGAGGATGCAACAGAAAACATGTGCTGTAGCTTTGCATGAGAAGAAGGCTTCTGAAGCCTGTGTTTCCCTCTTAGTTTAGGTTTTACTGAGCTTTCTCCTAGGAGATGAACTAATAGTGTACATTATTAGGTTATGTTTTTAGGCATAAATCTGTTATTTAAGTAAGGTTATAGAAGCCCTGAGCTTTGCTTGGACTTGATAGGGTGCACACTCCTTGAAGCAAAGGTGCTAGTGTAAAGCATTTCTGTTGGAGCTCTTGGTTTGCTGAATGAAACCATGGAACCTGCGATCCTTGGCACTTGCCATGTGCAGGCTGGCTGTCTCTTCCCCCTTGAGATGGGAGACATTCAGGCACACAGCAGGCACGTGGATCATGGGAATGCATGGGACCACCCTTCTGTGATGGTAACTCACCTGGTGTGAAACATTTGAAAAATATGCCAGAGCTTGGGGACTTGACCTCAGTGAACAGGGGAAAAAAGGAAGCCAGAGGGGAACATGGCATATTTTAACTGCAGCAATTCAGGTTTCTTTAGTCTTCAATACTTTGATTCACTCTCATGCTGTTTCTTTTAATTCGTTTACAATTATTGCTTCAAAATGTTTTCATTTACTCTGATTCTCTCCTATGAAGAATGAAGAGGCAGGTCATGACTTCCCCTTTTCCCTCTATCATATATTATTGCCAGAAACTCCCTCAACAAAGAAAAAAAATACACACACACACACAAAGGTGGTACCTTCAACTTCACAGGATTTTTCAAAGTATCCTATCTAGTATTAGCTCCAATTGTGCACATTCAGAAACAGCAGAGCTGCCACTTCATTACCAACAAAAGATTGTTAATCACAGGGTCTTATATGAAACCTCTGTTCCTATTTGTTGGGATTTAGAATCCACGATGCCTCTAACCAGCTAAGGATATAATGACTAGGTGAGGTCAGGGCAGTGTCCACTGAGCTCAGAGTGGTGAGTGGACACAAAGGTTTTCTACAGGTACCAGGGACTTGTCTCTGAAAAGCAGTGAAGGTACCTGTTATGTACATTAATCGATTTAGTCAACTGATATTGACAAGTAGTCAAATTATTGATTCGATACTGGACGCTGTAAAATGATTTTGAATACTTTAGGTGAAAGATAGAATGGTGGTAGGAAAAATAGGTTGTTTTTCTATTAGACATTAAGTTTGAGTAAAAAAAACTTTAGATAATGCCGAGTGTTGGTCCTTCTAATTTGAGTGTAGGTTTTCCCACCAGAGACAGACCTGGTTGTCTTTACCTAAACCCAAGAGTAGAGAAGTAGAGACTATTTTGTCGAGCCTGATTCTTCTGTTCAAATAGGTATTGGATTGATATGTGGTGATGTCCATGATATCAAGGTAGAGGCAGCAATAATTAGCTCTCAGGGCTGATTGCCTCTCTCCACGAGAGCTGGGCTTTGGGTCACTCCTGAGCTCCCTTGATTGACATGCCAAAATTTTGAAGAAGTACAGACTTATGGTTACCAGGAGCAAAAAGGTGGTTAGCATTTGCCAAGAATTAATGCCTAAAAAGTGTGACTGTTCTAGAGGTAGCTGTGTTCTAAGAGTGTGGTCAAAGGAAGTGGAGTCCTGGGATGTAAAGGTTTGGGGTGAGGAGATTTCTAAGTGCGATTTTACTGGCGAGGAAACAATAACGCTGTATTAGTTTCTAGAACAGTGGTGTAGTCTGAGGTTGACGTTGTGTATGGGCACATTCTGTCCGTCTGAACTTTGCTGCTTGGAGGACGTACTTTGGGTTGGAAGGCTCCGTATCACATTTGGTTAGATTTTTTGTGAGTCACAGACGTGGAGGGTGAGCCTGGCCCTGAAAAGCTTTATCCTGTCCATTAGCAGAATTCTCAATGATTTGGCCTATCTGTCTTCTACTCTCCCAAGCCTTGGGGTTTAAGAAATGGTGTGTTTCCAGAAGTTTTTCAGGAGTGCACACACTGTTGAATATGGCTTTGGCAGCTGTGCTGTTGTGGTTGTCGAAGTGTGGAAGAGCGTTTTCGTTCTTGGTCTCTTGTTGTGAAGAGCTGGTTCTTATCAGTAGTTCATCCTGCCGGCCCACAGTGAAATGATGTGATGAGAACGCTCTCAAACTCAGAGTGAACGGGACGTGGCACCTGCCACATCAAACAAAGATAAACACAGGCAGAGGTCACTTTCCATCTTCTATAGACCTGACCTTTATCGACATCACCTGTGTATCCTGCTGTGTACATAAGGTTTCACATCCAGAGGCATCGATGTCGTGGGAATGTATTCCAAGTATGTGTTTTTAAGGTTATTTGTTCTTCTGTTTCCATGAACAGATATCAGTATTACCTGCAAGTCAAAAAAGACGTGCTCGAAGGGCGGTTGCGATGTACGCTGGAACAGGTGATCCGACTGGCGGGCTTAGCTGTGCAAGGTAAGAGAGTGGGGACCGGTGTGTGACAGTCCGTCTTCTGTTGGATGTTGGTGTCGCTGGCCTCTCAGAGGGAAAAGTTAAATTTACTTAAACGATCCCTTAGTAACTCTCACTTTTCATTTCAAGGTATCTTACATTAAAAATGCAGAGAGAGTGATTTTTAGAGGCAGGATGTTGGATTTCTCAAAGCTGTTTGCAAATTGCTCATGCTTGTATAATTTTAGTTTTATTTGAAGAAACAGCAGCCTTCATCCTGCCTCTAAGTAAAGCTACATTGCAGGGTTGGTGGAACATTTTCTTAGAATTTTGTCACTGCCCAACATGGTCATATCTTGTGGCTTGATGCTATGACTGTGTGACTTTCACATCAGTTTCAAGTGTGAGAGCTTAAAACATTGTAGTGTAATTGATTCCGACCCAGTTAAAGAGAGAAATTTAAAATGCAAGATTGTAATGTGGAACAACAAATGTGTGTTAGAGTACATTTATCTTTCGACTTGTCCTACTTAGATTGATCAGACACCTATGTTCTTGTCTTCTCTAAATCGTTACACATATTTACGTAACACACCATGTGATTTTTTACATATCTTTATACATTACTCTTTATTGAGGGGTAGCTTCATTGTCTTTAGTCATGTTGAAAACAAGATAAAAGTATAATTTTTAAAGAGAGGCAAGTTTCCCTTGTAGTCATGATTTTCTTTAAAATCAGGTACCGTCCAAATGCAAGCCTGCCAGCCGCCAAGTCCTTGCTGTGTGGATTGTTGTAGAAGCTGAGAACTGAACTTCTTATCTGTAACTGCACTGAAGTTAAACCTTTTGGGTTTGAAATGTCTAAAGAGGCAGCCTTTCCTTGATAACTTTCATTTTTGGGATATTAGCGGGTTAGCGACTTTTGTTGGACGTATGATTCTTAGTAGGTAGCTTCTCCTGTTCCCCTGTGGATTGGAAGTACGCAAAATATGTTGTATCTCATCTGTTCACCTAACACTGGAAAGGGAAGGAGCAATGCCCAGAACGATATAACGAAACCATCCGTGGTTATAACTGAAAAATCATTAAAACAGTGGAGAAGACACCCTTAATTGGGGAGAAGAGAGAGAAGATCAATGGGTCCCTCATCTTCATCTTGGGTCTTTCTCCTTTAAAATGCTTCCTTTTCACTCACTCTCTTTTTTTCCCTCTCACTCTTTAATCGTTGGGCTCATTACAGGCATCCTGGATATTGGAGGACCCTAGTGATAGCTTTCAGGCTGAAGAGGTTGGTGAACTTACTCTGGGTTCCCTTTTCCTTGGGTCCTTGAAGCTCGCTGTTCAGTCTGATGAAACCTCCTCTAGCTATAATATTTGTAAAATAATTTTTCTGAGAACCTCATTGGGCAGTTAGAAAGCCACATCAACAGAGATAAAAGTTGTGATGAAATATGACAACAGATAACTGACCTTGGAATTAGGCAGAGCCTACGATCTTTGGTGTTCCTGAGTGCCTCACCTTGTTAATTAGTTATGTGCTGAGTTTGTAGGTGCATCTTTGCCTTCTTGGTAACGGCCTTCTGTGTGGATCCCCTCACTCTCTAGTTCTTGTTACCTAAAAGATACCTGAATCCATTTCTACCTGATGCTAAACATTTTACATGAAATTAAAATTTCATGCTGCTTTGAGTTGTTTTCTCTTTTTTTTTTTTTTGAGAGCAAGTAGGATTCGAAGCAAGACATTTATAGATTTATGATAGAGGCGCACTGTATTCATTTTACATGTGCTCAAACTTACAACTGTGAGATGAAAGTAGGAGAAAACAGAACTTTGGGCATCTTATAACATGTGCAGCTGTTTAAGAGGTATAAAATTTGCAAGGATGCTTGCCAAGGGTGATTTACAGTGGGAATTTCCAGCTGCAAATATATGAAGAGATGCAGATGGGTTTGTCTCTTCAGTTCTCTAAATTAACCTTGAGTTAAAAAGTCCCCTTGGCATGGGCTTCCGTGGTGGCACAGTGGTTGAGAGTCTGCCTGCCGATGCAGGGGACACGGGTTCGTGCCCCGGTCCGGGAGGATCCCACATGCCGCGGAGCGGCTGGGCCCGTGAGCCGTGGCCGCTGAGCCTGCGCGTCCGGAGCCTGTGCTCCGCATCGGGAGAGGCCATAACAGTGAGAGGCCTGCGTACCGCAAAAAAAAAAAAAAAAGTCCCCTTGGCAGATATTAAGATATGTGTTGGTGAATATTTAATAAAAAGATAAATATAGATTTGTTTTAAGTTTTTAAAATAGCTTAGGAATCACTTTCAAATTTCCCCATTCTTTCTAGAAAATTATGTAGCGGTGCTCACGTGCTTATATTTACATTATTGCTATGTGAAAGTGGTAGTAACATCAAACCCATCTTGGCACTGTTTTTATTTAATAATAGTACAGAAGTAGGGTAAAGTGGCGAGAGTAAATGTGGTGATAAGTTTACCCTATTTTATTCCATCTTTAATGTCATATAATAAAGACTGCCCTCCTTCCCCTTCTTTTCTTTTCAGCTGATTTTGGAGACTATAATCAGTTTGACTCTCAGGATTTCCTCAGAGAATATGTGCTGTTTCCAATGGTAAGCGTAATTTCCTTTTTCTCAATTAATTTTCTACCTTCTATGGATATTTAATTCTTTCCTTTGAAAATCTCAGAGGAATTTACACCCATATTCCCTAGGGAGAATGTCCCTGCATTTATAAAGTAGGAACAAGTTTTGTAAGACACTGAGAATGGTAAAGATGCCTCTTCTTACCTCCTCAAGACACTTCCCTGCCCCCGGCCCCATCACACCAGCCTCCACTACTATGTTCTATCTTCCTTTCTGAGCACACCCGGCTTGGTCCCATCCCAGAGCCTTTGTACTGTGCCTCCTCTGCCTGGAATGCTCGACCCCAGGTCTTCTTACGACTTGTCATTCAGATCTTGATTCAAATACCACCTCCTCAGGGAAGGCTTCCTTTTCCTTGACCATCTATATTATACACTCCAACCATCCAGCACTTCCTGCCCTTTTATGCGTGTACTTCAGAGCTCTTTCAGTATCTGAACGTGTTCATTCTTTCTTTCATTTCTATTGTCAGCTGGAATGTCAGCTCTGTGGTCCTTAAGCAGGGACTCTATCTCATCCACTGTTGTCTGGCACGTAATTTGCATGCATAAACGTCTGTTGAATGCGTCCATGAAGTAAAATGTTTATTCCTGGGTTAAATTAGGGATGAGGCTAGGTTTTTATCCCTGCTGTATTTTTGTTTGTTTTTTGGTAGCTTTGGAGTAATTGAGAAGAGCTTTCACGAGGAAAGTTAAAACATTTGAAAAACCATTTTAGGGAAAGGCTATACCCGCTCCAACATTCCGGCTCTGATTTTAGAAATCACGAGCATTTACCACTTTTTTTTTTTCCCCTGAGGGATAAAGTTATATAAGAAACGGTGCTTGTTCTCAGGGCGACGACAAAGTGGCTGAGTCAATAGGAAGTATGCAAAATCCTAATGCAAATCCAAGTGTAACAAAGTATGATAGGGATTCTATGTAGGGAGAGGTTACCTGTTTTTGGGAGGTGAGGGTAGGTCGAAAGGCTAATGGTGTGTGAGCTGCATCTTAAAGGATGAGCAGCATTGCAGCAGGCAGAGAGGGAAGGAGCAAGGGATGCTCTAGACAGAGGCTGGAGGAGGAGAGGCGAGGCGGCCTGCATAACTGGGTGGGAGTCAGCTGGCCAGTCTGATGGCCGCTCAGGGGTGCAGAGGGGAGCGGTGGCAGAGAAGCCTGAAACATCTGAGGAGTTAGAACGCGTGGGCTCTGTCCAGGGGTTCCAGGCCCCACACTTTGAGGACCACTGGATTAGAGTAATGAGACCATTTGCAGAAGGACGCCAGATAAGAATCTGGTGTGTGGTGTTCTCGGCAAGACATAAGAATTAGGTGTTGGCAGTGAAGATAAAAACGAAAAAGCAATGCAAAAGATATTTTGGAAGTACAGTGGGCAGAGCTTGGCATCTAAACTACTGTGGCATATGGGAGAAAGTAGAGGGGTCTGGCGACAAAGGTTTTAAGTGTTGAGAGAAGGGGTGAGTAAGGTTGCAGTTATTTCCTGTGTCAGTGATGAGATGAATCTAATTGGTCCAAAACTTAAAAAAAACTTTTTTAAAATTTTTATACAATTCTTAAAGGTTACTTTCCATTTACAGTTATTACAAAATGTTGGCTGTATTCCCCATATTGTACAATACATCCTTGAGCCTCCCTTATGTCCAGTAATTTGTACCTCCCATTCCTTCCTCCCCTACTCGTAACCACTGGTTTGTTCTCTATATCTGTGAGTCTGCTTCTTTTTGCTATATTCACTAGTTTGTTGTAGTTTTTTAGATTCTACATATAAGCGATATCATACAGTATTTGTCTTTCTCTGTCTGACTTATTTCACTTAGCATAATACCCTCCAAGTCCATCCATGTTGTTGCAGATGGCAAAATTTCATTCTTTTTTTTATGGCTGGGTAGTATTCCACTGTGTGTGTATCCATACACACACACACACACACACACACACACACACACCCCGCATCTTCTTTAGCCATTCATCTGTTGATGGACACTTAAGTTGTTTCCATAGCTTTTCAGTTGTAAATATTGCTGCTATGAACATTGGGGTGCATGTATCTTTTAGAATTAGTGTTTTCTTTTTTTTCAAGATATGTACCCAGGAGTGGAATTGCTGAGTCATAGAGTAGTTCTATTTTTAGTTTTTGAGGAACCTCTCTATTGTTTTCCACAGTGGCTACACCAGTTTACATTCCCACCAACAGTGTACAAGGGTTACCTTTTCTCTAAAGTGGTCGAAAACTTAACCTTATTCTTCTAGGTTAGGGAAATACTGCAAAATCTCTAACTTTTTATGAATAGCTCTCTCCTTATTCTTCCCACCAAGATAATAGCAGTATTATCTTGGGCCTGCTGTTTTTTATGCCTTATTAATTCCACCGATTAAATCAACCTCCATTCAAAGAGATTAGCATATTACTTAGCAGAGAAGTTCTTCATAGGACTTGGTGTCAGTATCTGTAACAACTCAGCAGCTCACACAAAAGTCAGGATGTTTTCTGGTGTGCTCGGCGGAGGAAAGTGAAAGTGATACCTTAGAATTTTAGAGAACGTGTATGTTTGTGTCAAACGGAGACAATGAATTGGGTTGATAATTTTTCACAATTTTTTTTTTTTTTTTTTTTTTACCTTTCTCTCATTAAAGGTCTTTATCACATAACCTGAAGGCAGAGATCAGGAGAATTTTCAAGGGTGATTACGAGCATGAGCTGTATGAGTTTGTAGGTGGTAAAATGCTTTGACACGTTAAAGTGCTGTAAGGCAGCTAAGGAGTTATTTTGTGTATCATACCTTTTTCAGAATAAGACCATGTCTCCGCTGGGCTCTAAGCAAATCAGATATTAAAACAGCAGAGACCTCATTCAGTCTCACTGTGCCAGACAGATATTGATGTTGTTGTCCCTGGATCTAAAACTTCCCTCTTTGGTATAGTAGCTGCTAGTGACAGGTGGCTATTTACATTCAAATTGAAATTAATTAGCATTAAATAAAATTAAAAATTTAGTTCCTCAGTTGCATTAAAAACGTGTTCAGTAGCCACGTGTGGCTCATGGCTACTGTACTGGAAAGCTTGGGTATAGAACATGTCCATCATTCCAGAAAGTCCTACTGGACGGCCCTCAGGATGACGTGGCAGAAGCTGACGTCAGCATGCATATCTGATTCGTGAACATTCCGAGGCTTCTGCCATCAGTCATGTATCCTCTCCTCCGCCCCACGCCCCTGACCCCTGTTGTATCCTCGATACACTGTGGCCTGTGGTCAGGAGGTTTAGAGTATAGGGGTCAAGTGTTCCGTGCCCATATCCTGGCCGTGCCACTTACTGGCTGTACACACTTGGGCAAGTTATTTAACCAAAGCCTCCGTTTCCTCATCTAAAAATGAGGATAGCAAGCCTAATCTGACTGTGAGGATAAAAGGAGAGAATGCATGTGAAGGACTTAATCGGGCACGTGGTGAATTCTCAGTGAGTGTTTATTTAGTTGTCATCATAATCACCGTTGTCCTCACATTATTATTATCAGCAGCATTATTTTTCTGTCTCTGTTAGGCAAGCACAGGCTGCTGAAGAGTGTGCTTTCCAGGCAACAATACTCTATGCACTTTGAAATGTGAGCAGACAGAGGACAAGCAGAGCGCATAAATTATCATCCAGCCGCTTCGCGTAACTTGAACCCTACTCAATACCCTGTAATGGCCTATATGGGAAAAGAGTCTAAAAAAGAGCTGCTACGTGTGTATGTATAACTGATTCACTTTGCTGTCCAGGAGAAACTAACACAACATGGTAAATCAACTATACACCAATAAAAATTAAAACAGAAACAAAAAAACCCTCGCTTGACAATATGAAACTGACACGTTGCATATTGAGCTCAGCTCAGCTCAGCGCAGTCAATGTTTATTTATCGTCTACTGTATGTGGAGAGTTTATACGCTGGCATTGTTCAAAGCCCTGAGTTGGGCCCTGGAGGCAGTGTGGAGCCTTGCTGCTTGCTGACCTTAGGTGCCTGTCATCTAGCAGAGGGAGGGAGACAAGGATAAAGGGTAAGATGAGTATCCAGATAACTATGTAAGAAAGACAATAGGTAGACTATGGTAAGAACTCTAAGAGAGACACACAGGGCGGAAGAGGTAGGTCCAGAGAGGGAAAGGCTTCTGTCCCACGTGAGAGAATATGGAAGCCCTGTCCAGGGAGTGGTAGGTGTGTCAGGACCTGAAAGATGGGGTGAGACGTGAAAGCAGTTTGTGTTAGGAAGAGTTGGCCTGAGGCCTTGAACCCTTGAGAGAAGAGGTCTGAAGGGACGGCTGAGCCACACTGAAAAATGGTCTGAATGCCAGGCCCAGGTGTTGACCTAATTGAGTAGGCAGTGGGGAGCCATGGAAGGTTGCAAACTTTCTGCTTGGTTCCACTAGAGCTTTCAAAGGGAAGAATGCATTCCTTTGGTGGGGGAGGGAAGATGGGATGAATGGCTGTGTTTGATCTTATAAAGTAACCGAATTTGTCAAATGGCATTTCTGCAGCCGGTCAAAGAACAAAGTTAAGTACACAGGGCGCTCCCCAGGTGTGCAGCTGTGTGCAGGCTCGCTCTCTGCCATTTTTCATCCGCGCGCAGCCACTCTCGCCTGGCCCTGTGGTGGGACCACATACCTCAGGGAGGCCCCAGACACAGATGGAGGCGGTGGGGTTGAGTACAATAGCAGAGGGGTCCCTTTGGACTTTTTCTTCTTTCAAAGTAGGAGACAGCAGTTTATTGGAGCACTTTTTGATCTTCAGTTATCTTTATTTTATTCTATTGCCACATGCCTTTTATTAGCTTTTCAAAATTAATATTGAGTTATTCCTAATACTCGGTACCTGGATGCACAGGCATAGCTGGATTCCTAAGCCACGTGGCATCTTTGTGATTCCACAGCATAAAACGGAAAACATCGAGCTTGTTTCCTATCGTGGACTTGAGTTGTTTCAGTGGATGGCTAAACAGAAAACAGCAAATTAATCAGTAACACATGAAAAATGAGAGCTGCCAGCAATTCCCTCCGTCTTCTCTAAGGTTTCTCAGGACCATCTGCAGAGCTATAGAATTTCCAATATATAGTTATGCTCGCATGTTCCAGCTTTAAGAAATATTGATTTTCTCCAGTTGCATCATTTGAGATGGGATGTTTCTTTCTTGCAGTTTTGAGGTGTACCTTTGGGGGGTAGTGTTTCATGAAAAGCTGTTAAATTGGACGTAATCTTTATATACATGATATTTTAGAACCGAGGGAATGAGGCGTTTTGGGTGTTTTCTGTGAAAACATCAGTCCCCCCCTCAAGTGTCTTTGATGAACCTTGGAAGGCTCACCGGGACACACAGCTCGGAGCCCCTTCTAACGCCCCCTCTGGAGCTCAGAGGAAGACAGAGCACATCTGTGCCCTCCTTGGTGCTCACCAGCCTGGGGGGCGTGGAAGTTGCACCTGGGAAGGGCAGAGGCGTCTGGGCTGGAGCCACCGAAAGGGATGGGATGAGCTATAGAATCTCCATGCCCGTCAGTGTCTCAGGAACTGATTGGTCTCCCATCTTGGATGTATTCCTCCAGACTCCATCTCACTTTCCTGCTAAATGTTTAACAAGCCCTTTAAACACTCCCGCCGTCATTGAAGGGGAGTTGGGAAGCGATGTGTCCAGTTGACTCTAATCCCATGGGAGCCAGCACAGCACTGGTCCAGGGGCCTGGGATTCAGTTGGTCGAGACACCAGCTGGTCAGCTCCCCACCTGTTACCTTCTGGAGCTCTGCTGTGGCGGTTGAGCTGTCGTGGCCTCTTTTGTTCCCAAGGCCCCATCAACTAGTCTCTGAATAAGCCAGCTCTGACTTCAGGTGGCTCTGAATTAGTTTGCTGGGATTGTGCTGGTGGATAAAAAGGCCAGGCACAGTCCCTTCTTGGGCTCAGCTTTGGAAGGGATGATGACCTGGAAACTCATTTGCCTGTATATCCTCACTATTAAAAACGTATAAGCACTTACAGAGGATTTTTTTAAACTTTTAATTTTATATTGGAGTATAGTCGCTTACCAATGTTGTGTTAGTTTCAGGTGTACCACACAGTGATTCAATACATGTACATGTATTTATTCTTTTTCAAGTTCTTTTCCCATTTAGGGTGTTACATAATATTGACCAGTTTCCCTGTGCTATACAGTAGGTCCTTGCTGGTTATCCATTTTAAATATAGCAGTGTGTACACGTCAATCTCAAACTCCCTAACTATCCCTTCCCCCCACACCCTACCCGCTGGTAACCATAAGTTGGTTCTCTAAGTCTGTGAGTCTGTTTCTGTTTCTTAAAAAGCATTTTTAATGAAAGTCCAAGAGGCAGGCAGATAGGGAAGAAGAAGGTAAATGAAAAAAGAGCTATTCCCAGATGCCCCAGAATGTAGATGGCAACCCCAAATATGCCTTGAAATAGCCTGTTACAGTGGAGAGCCCTGTTACAAAAGTAAACATGAACCTCTGTCCTAAAAATGACAACCTTTAATTCAAAGGAGTAGGGGCTTCCCTGGTGGCGCAGTGGTTGGGAGTCCGCCTGCCGATGCAGGGGACGCAGGTTCGTGCCCCGGTCCGGGAGGATCCCACATGCCGCGGAGCGGCTGGGCCCGTGAGCCGTGGCCGCTGAGCCTGCACGTCCGGAGCCTGTGCACCGCAACGGGAGAGGCCACAACAGTGAGAGGCCCGCGTACCGCAAAAACAAACAAACAAACACACAAAGGAGTAAAGGGAGACTGAGGAAGTGAAGCTAATCAGGAACAACTTCTAGAAAAAAGAGAGCTTTTAAGGTTTGCAAGCAAAATAGCAAGTGACCTTAAGTGCTTTCCATTTTGATAGGATTTGGCCCTGGAAGAAGCTGTTCTGGAGGAGCTGACACAGAAGGTGGCCCAAGAACACAAAGCCCACAGGTAAGGCGGGGGCTGCCAGGCCCAGCACGTGGCCACCGTCCTGTCCGAGGCAGGAGACATTCGGCCCCTTCACGCAAGCCCTGGCTTGAGTCAACACAGTTCTGTTTCTTGTAGCAAGTGATTCAGCTCTGTTCTGAGAGTGCATGTAGATTTGAAAACAGTGCTACCACTCCCCTTTCTTTTTTTCTCTCTCTCCCTTTCTTTTTTTTTTCCCTTTTTGCTTTTTTTCTTTAACACCAATTGGCCCACATGTTGGCCAGAGGAATTCCTCTCTGTGACCTTCCTAAAACTGTTGCCAGACCTGGGAAGCCTGGGACTGACCCACTTTACAAAAGATGGAGTTTTATCAGAAACCTAAAGCAACTGGCACATCTCGGCGATTTGGGAGATGCCTGCAATTTCAGCATAAACATTTCACTCCAGGCTGAGTGCAGACCTCAAGAGCTGCTTTGGGTGGGAAAGTCAAGGTCAGGAGGGGAAAGAGTGAGATCTAAGGCATCCCTGAGAGCTTGATCAGGGCTACGTGGAGCTCTTTGGGACATGTGCAGTGGTCCTAGACTCTTATCTTGGTTACTTGACTCCCAAAATGTCATCCTCAGAAACTTTTGCCTTTCTTCCTTCTTTCTTTTTTAACAGTGGAGACTTTTTTCCCAGGTGGGAGAAAAATACATTTTTTTTTTTTAAAGCAGGCAGCATTATTCACCAGGATGTCTGGAATAATTATTTAGTGTTTATAGGGCTGTAGCTCTTAATTAAATATTTTACCTTCCTCTTATTATTCCCTGTTGAGTAAAAGGCTACTGAGGAATATGTTAATGCATTACTTAGTAATGTACCATGCCTGCACAGTTGGTTGGGTGACAATGGCTTTTCCCAGAACTAAAACCACAGTTCTGGAATTTGCCACCAGGAGGGTAGGATCTTCCACTGACTTTATGGCTCTTAACCATTTCCTCCTTTGATGCTCTTTTGATTTTAGTGGAATCCTGCCAGCAGAAGCTGAGCTTATGTACATCAATGAGGTGGAACGTTTGGATGGCTTTGGACAGGAAATCTTCCCTGTGAAGGTAGCATACCCTCTCCTTGCTTCAGCCGTCTCAGAACAGCACAGGCATTTGGAAAACCAGTGTTGATTGAGAGCAGAGAGCCAGAAGGCTTGGCTTCCTTACCGCTACGTGGCATTAGCTGGCAAGTCCAATTTACTTTAGGTAAAGCAAACCCTTTTTCGTAACTGAGAGAGTTTGAAGCTTTCCATGGTCTTCAGCAGAATATCTCGTCTGTAAGACAACCTTCTGAGTGAGTACCAAACACCAGCCCATTTGGTGCCAAGAATTTATCGAGGCCACATCCAGCCTTCCAGGGGGACAAGGAGCAAACATCGTGCGTGCCTTAATACAGACCCTCCCCAGCAGTTTTCTAGCCCGAGCTTCTTTTCTTTTCTCTTCTTTGGGCTGATGCAGTGATCATTGTTGGTGAGGAAGAATAACATTTCCTGTATGCAATCATACTTTATTTCTCCAGCTCTACAGAGCCTCTGCTGTGGGTTCCCAGCCCCTTTGGTGTTGTCTGGAAACTATGCCTAGGAAACGGTTACAGCACATCCCATCCTTTGTAACAGAGCCGCCTCCTGAAGTGGGTGTGGTTTGGGGGTTCATGGTGCAAGGTCATTTACAGAGCTGAGCCCATCCTCCAAACTCATTTTCCTCTCTCTGCTGACCCACTTTACAAAAGATGGCGTTTTATCAGAAACCTAAAGCAACTGGCACATCTCGGCAATTTGGGAGATGCCTGCAATTTCAGCATAAGCATTTCACTCCAGACTGGCTCCGCTGGCTGTTGTATAAGTGTTCTGTTCCCCCTCTGTTGCACGCTTGCAATTTGCCTTAATGAGAACTGCCCATGTGTATCAAGTAGTAGCGAGCAGGGTGTCCGCAGCTTGCAAAAAAGGCTAAATGGCTCTTTTTTAGATTTGTTTAATTTTCTTTTGCTTCTCTAATGGCTGCCCTTCATAGGGTTGTAATCCATTTTCCTTGCAATAATACCTTATGAAGCCATCTGCATCCCACTTCCATTTCACCAGCCCATATATAGTCATGACATTTTGGAAAACCAGACTAAACTTTTCTCCACTTCTAGAAAACTGACTTCTCAGGCCCTGGAAGTTGGAGGTTTTGTCATGGTGGTCATTTGCTTGTGTTGTCTTTAGTGATTCTGAACTGTGGGAAATAGAGGCAGTGGAGACAGTGTTGAAATCCACCGTGCTTGGTTCTGATGTGTTTTCTAGTCTGTCCTTTAGTGGAAAAAGTACAAGGGAGATACCAGAGCTTAGTCCGAGTGGGCAGATAGGCACGGCTGACTCACTGCCAGTGGGTGTAACTCAGCTGGGCTGCTGCTTTTTTTCTTCCTCCACCACATATCTGTTCATGACTCAGGTGACCACCTACAGACCACATGATTCCTGGAGACCCAAGGATGATGGGTGGGGCAGCAGTAGCCGTGTGCGCAGTGATGGGGTCAGCTCTAAGTGAAAAAGCCACCAGGAAAGTATGCAGGGGAAGCCTGCACATGGGGATGGGGTCCCTTTGGGTTAGTACAGGTCCTTCTTGACCAGGTAAGGTTTAAAAAGTGTGTTATGGATGTGTCCCAGGGAAGAACCTTTATGTGTAGTGTAGGTTTTTCCATGAGTGGTTTCTCAAAAATTTTCAAGGTTCAGGGCGGGGGTCCCTTCCATTTCCTGACAGGTCTGCCCCTCCCCCTCCACAAACATGGGGCTGGCCGCGGCCTCCACCCTCCTGTATTGTCAGAGCACGTGGGCATGGAGGGACGGAGCTTCTGGAATGGGTCATACAGAGTCTGGAGCCTCAATCCTTGACTAAGTTGTTCTGACGGGTATCCGTTCTGTGTTTTTTCCATTGTCCCACCCTGGTGGCCTGCTCCTCCCATGTCCCCATCCCCTCCCACCAGGCCTCTGCACCCACCTACTGGCAACGTGCCCAGAAAAGTCTTTCTGCAGAATTTTCCTTTTTCTTCCTGTCTCTACTTCACCTATCTTCTTTTCCCTCACAGATTTTTCTGTAATACAGCTTACCTTTGAACTTCTCATAATTACCGAGGCCCTCTTTTTAAGTTATTTATTTATTTATTTTGCTGTGTTGGGTCCTCGTTGCTATGCGTGGGCTTTTCTGTAGTTGCGACGAGCGGGGGCTTCTCTTGTTGCAGAGCACGGGCTCTAGTCGCACAGGATTCAGTAGTTGTGGCTCACGGGTTCTAGAGCACAGGCTCATGTAGTTGTGGCTCGCGGGCTCTAGAGCGCAGGCTCAGTAGTTGTGGCGCACGGGCTTAGTTGCTCCGCGGCATGTGGGATCTTCCCAGACCAGGGCTCGAACCCATGTCCGCTGCATTGGCAGGTGGATTCTTAACCACTGCACCATCAGGGAAGTCCCCGAGGCCCTTGTTTCCTCCCCAGTTCTTTCTGTCTCGGCTTCTGCCATCAGCAGTTGTCTTTCCCTTTCTCTGTCTCTGTTAGAAGACGCCTGCTTGAATGGAAGCTTTGGGAGGGGCGTTGAGAAGAGGTCCCTGAGAAGGGACACTGTCATCTTTGTGTCTTAAGTGGGATCACGTGTTCTGAGGGAGGTAGGGGTTTATCTTTTCCATCTTAGGCCTAGTTGGTCACGGCCCTCCACTTACTCCACAAAGAGGATGTCCCCCGAGTGAAAGCAGGAGGCTGGGTGACAGTTTACTCCCTGGATGCTGAACCTTGCTCCCACTCTGCTCTCAAGAACACTGGAAGCCGGGTTATACTCTTCCAGGCGGGAGGCTGGAGGCACCTGACTGGACCAAGAGACCATACCGAAGACCTCTGGGTTCCCCTAGACAGGGCCCAGCAGGTTGCCCAACAGTGAAGCCTATCATGCACGTGCCCTTCCTGTGCTCACAAAGGTCCCAACCAGCATTTAGCATCCCACCCTGGAACGTGAATAGACAGCCGAGCATCCTCCACCCCCATGATGCCCTAATAGGAACAATAGACGTCAACCCAATGAGAATGAAGCAGCGTGAAAGAGGCAGAGAGTCTGCAGGGTGAAGGGCCCCCTGCCCAAAATACCATCCTATGAGTCTCAAGGATAAAAAATTAAAATATATTACCTTCTTGAAGGAATAGAGTGCTTTTAAAAGGGAACATTCGGCAACTAAAAAAGAACTCTCAGAAATTTAAAATATGATATCAGAAATGGAAAACTTAATAGATAGGTTAGAAGGTTAAATTAAGAGAAATCTCACCCCCCCAAAAAACCCAAAGTGATGGAATGTGGAAGGCAGGAGATAAAATTGGAGGGCCAGCCCAGATGTCCAACATCTGAACAGTGGGAGTTCTAAAAGGAGTGAAAAGGGGAAACAGAAGGTAGCAGTTTGAGAAAATATCCCAGAACTGAGGAACATGAGGTTCTAAATTGGAAGGCCAAGCATGGTGGATGCAAATAGACACACTCTAGGGTTTTAAGCGGTGGAAGTGGATGCCTTTAAGGGAGAGGAAATGGTGGGTCCAAGGCTGCTTTTAAATAAGATCTAAAGACGATTCAGTTCTTCAAACTGTGTGTGTAAATAATTGCACATATGCAGTATGCAGATAAAATCAAACTATGTGTGTGTATAATTCTGATTTAAAAAACCAAAAACTAGGGTTAGAAAAGATATTAATAGATATTCATGAAAGAGAAAATCTTAACTGCCTACAAATCTGAGAAAATCCTAAAATTCTTTCTCAAACAGGAAATGTATTGTGACAAACAGATAAAAGAAAGAAAGGTATCTACGTAGTCTATTAGGATGTGCAGTGGGATGCGTCCCTTCGGACCTAGTGGCTTTTCTGCCCCCATTCCGTTCTATGATTCATTCCACGTATGGGCGAGAAACGGGGTGTGGTCCCCATGGGTAGGCTGCCAGACCGCTGGGGATCTGTTTCATCACAACGATCTTTTGTTGATCTTATGCAGGACAATCATGGAAACAGTGTGCACCTGGGCATTTTCTTTATGGGGATTTTCGTGAGAAACAGAATTGGAAGACAAGCAGTAATATACAGGTAGTCTGATTTGTCTTTCTCCTTTTCCCCTCGAGGTGCTCTAGCAAACCCCATGGAGTATGAAAATTATACAGATGAGTTAAGAGGCAGACCTTGGATCAGAGTTGAGCTTTTCTCAACTCTGATAAGATCCGCCCCCTCTGCAGGATTTCAGGGGTTATGGAGGAATTCATCTCACTTTCCCTGGGGGTTTGGGGATGGGGGATGTTCTTTCTTTCCACCTGACCCCAAGAAATGCATAGTTGAACCTCCACTGAGCCAAAGAGTGGAACAAAACTCTGTGAGTCTGGTTGGAGATGGGCTCTTCCATGAGTCAGGTCCCCATGGGATTACCTTTGCCTCGATTACCCATGACCAGTCATTAAATCCACACTGGGTTCTTTCCATTGCCCTGAACCCTCTACCTAACCACACGTGCTAGAAAAGTGCAAACTAATTTTTCTGTTAACGAAAGAGGTCTATTTGTGAAAGTGTGTTTTGAAAAAGCAATCAATTTGTTATCATAACTGAAAGGACTTGGGTACTTTTTATTATTTTGACCCTTCAACCTTCTTTTCCATTTAACATGAGTAGAAGCAGCATAGGGAAGTGGCAGGGTGTCCCCTGCATTACATGTCAATGAGCTTGCTTTGTATAGGTGCCCACAGATCCCATCCTAGTATCAACAATGCGAAAAACTGCATGCCTGCTTTCATTTACGAGGGCAGTGTGGCCTATTATTTACCAGAAAGACAGCTTTCCAGTGTGTGCATCTGATAGGCAGAGCTGCACGTGCAGGGCAGATGATCAAAGACAGATCTTAGAGGCAAAGCATGGTCCACTTTCTGGAAGTGAGTTCTTGGCCAGCCGTGTATTTTCTGGATCAGCAGTTACTGCAGGTCATTTTGAGAAAGTTTTCCCACTAAAAGCTTCCTAATTGGCTTTTCTTTTCCTAGGTCCCCACCCTGCCATTATTTTCGTCCATTTATTTTCTCTTGCTCTTTGAATAGAGACATTATTGAAACAGGAGTGGGGAGAGAGCTCTTTGGAGCTACAGAATAAGCTTTTTGACTATTGGACATGTTCGGTCAACTCATATACCTACAACAAATTAAATAAAATATATGAATATGTGCAGAGTTGTAACTCTACACTTCTATGCCCATGTAAAGCCATCCAGGCATTCTAAATCAGTGCTTGAGTCTGGAGAAGAGAAGCAGACACACCTTGGATTCTGGCTGTCTAGATTAAGTAGAAAATAGCAATTTGAAAGTTTGCTGATCATAAGCGCCTCACAGGTTTTGTTCAGTTTCCTTAGGAACTGCTTCTAGACTGCTTCCTTTAGCGCTTGCCTTGAAACCCTTACAAGGTGGGAACTGACTTCTACTACAGTGTCATGTTAATTGTGCCACTAAGGTGAAGTCATATGGTGGAGTGCGGAGTGGACCCAGAATTTTGGCAGTTGATTTGAGGGAATGGAGCTAGAGGAGACCACACCTCTCTTATCTCTTGAGACCTTCACTAAGGAGCACATAGCTGTGAGTCCACATGGATGTGATCTAATGGAATTGTAAGTCAGCAGACAGCTGTGCAGAACACCTGTAGATGTACGTAAAAACAGGTGGTACTGGTGTAACGGAAAGCTGATCGGAGGAAAACCTGGAAGGTATAGAACTCATCGGTCCCTGATGAGCAAAGTGAGTGAGGCTAAGTCATCCCCTTTGGCCTGAATTGCCTCATCTCCAGAGTGGAATGTAAATAGCCGCCTTGCCTACCTAAGAGAGTTGATAAAAGAACTGTACTCTATACAGATGCGAGACAACCTCATTACTTTGCATTATTTCAGCAAACGTCTATTGAATGCTGTGTGCCAGGTGTACTTGGTGCTTGGAATACAGAGATGAAGAAAGCAGAATCTCTGCCCGGGGCATGAGGGCCTATGATCGAGTTTGGTTTAGTTAGGGATCTGGTCACAGACATGAACAATTGTGATACAATGTGGTGACTGACAGAGGACTGCACTAGGCTCTTTCCTGGCATGTGGGTGCTTGGGGATGAGGAAAGGCTTCCTGGAGAAGGTGACTTCTTCTGAGTCTTAAAGGAATCATGCAGGCAGAGGTAGAGTGTAATGAACAAAAGCAGGATGGTGGGAGAAAGCGGTGGGCAGGGAATTATAGGTCGGGGAACAGAGTGAAGGGTAGGTAGTGTAAGAGGTGATTAGAAACTGGCTCCAAGTAGAATGGGAAGCAGGAGCTAACCTTCCCTCGTCTGGTGGTTCTTTCTGTGTATCTCATTTTAGATAAGATCTCCACGAGGAAAGGGAAGGAAACGTATGTGTGTGTTTAGATCACAAAAATGTAGGCACATTAAACACTCCCTAGGCATTTTTTCCAAGTGGCATAATCAAATCTGTAGTGTACAGCGCAACACAGAACCTCTGTGCGTTCTTCAGCCTAGATTCCTGGAGACACATGATTTTTTTTTTTTTTTTTTTTTTTTTGGCCGCGCTGCATAGCTTGTGGCATCTTAGTTCCCCGACCAGGGATCGAACCCAGGCCCTCGGCAGTGAAAGCGCGGAGTCCCAACCACTGGACCGCCAGGGAATTCCACACATGACTTTTAAATGACATCCCCCTCCAGCATTGAAAATGGGGATCACAGGAAATGCTCTGTCCATTTGGAAGCATGAAAACCAAGGCAGTGGAAGTCTCTGGCATATTCTCCTCCTAGGTCGTAAAGGAAAGTGTACTTCATTAACAGCCATATCTAGACGTCGTGGACATAGGATTTTTAGCTATTTAAGTAGATGTGTGTTGCATTTTATTTCCTTTTCTGCTTTGAGAGGAGGGACGTTTAGCTTTTAAAAATATGGTTAAATCATACTTTGTAAAATGAGACTCAGGAATAACAGGTGACACTCCTATGCCGTCATAAACGCCTAGAACGTCTTTGGGCAAACGCCGTTGGCTTTCTTCTGTGCAGGTGGAATGACATGGGGAATATCACTCACAACAAGTCAACTATCCTGGTGGAGCTCATCAGCAAAGAGGAGACTGCCCTCTTTCACACGGTAAGCAAGACGGGCAGGTGAAGGCAGGGTCCCACAGGCAGCTTGCTGTTTGTCTTCTCAACCTGTAATATCTTCTCCTCGCTCTCCATGTCAGGACAGAATAAATATTCTGTTGAACCCATAACTTTCCAGTACTTGCCCAGAGCTGTCATCACTCATTTCTGGAAGGTGGTGGGGACCTCATGCTCACAATGCTGGGGTTTCAAGCTGAGTTTTGACTCTAGGGTTTGGGTTCCTCCACCAGCCTTATATGTGGTGGATCACATTGTCGGGCATGCCCTGGACTAGTCACCCCTGATGATATTGCATGGTATTTTCTTTTACTGGCTGGTTGGGATTTTCTTTGCCATCATAATCCAAGCCTGATCTGAAGCAAACTGGGTGATTGCCTTTCTGTTGAGTGCCTACTTGAGAGCCAAGGCACTCCCTGCACCTCCCTGCCTCCCATTTGATGATGCTTGGCGTTCATGCTACGCTCTGCCTTGATTTATTTACTGATTTTCAAAGCACTTGGTTTAGCATTATGTAAAGACACGTCAGATCATCACTGTAACCCCAACGTCTTTAGCAGACAGTATTTGTCTGCCACCCCTGGGTGGGCTTCATAGACATGACCGCCACTGAATTTCAGCACACTGGTTTCTGGCTCAGGGGGTTATTTTGTGCTTGACGTGAAGGGAGGAAGGGATGTGCCCCTGCTCAGAGGAATCCTAGTGAAATGCATATATTTGGGTTGGCCAAAAAGTTCCTTCGGGTTTGGATGGCCCAACCCGAACGAACTGTTTGGCCAGCCCAATACAATCAAACAAATGTTTATTTTCCCCCTGTTTCTTCTTCTCCAAGGACGATATCGAAAACGCCAAGTATATATCTCGATTGTTTGCTACACGGCACAAGTTTTACAAACAAAACAAAATCTGCACTGAGTAAGTAAACATTTTGTCCACCCTCTCCCGGGATCAGCTTCAATTCTTGTGCTTTAGGGATGGTGTAGATCGCTTTTTATACTGACTCTTTTTCCTCATTCCTTGTAGAAGCTAAAGGGGCAGGTTAAAGCCGGGCGGGAGGGAAAGAGCTTTAATGATGAAGACTGTCTTGTGTAGTCTATATGCCTAGGGAGAAAATGATTTGCAAATTGACTGTGAGTGCTTGACTTCCTGAACGGATTGGCCGACATCAGTGCCTTTCCAACCTCTGCCATGAGTTTGGAGGAACCGAGTGGTTCCCAATTTGCCGGGGCGCCCCTTCGTGTCAGATGTGGAGTGTGTTCAGAAGCAGGTAGCAGAGTGACGAGCCAACTTGAAAGAGAAGAAGCTGCTGTCATCCTCAGCCCTGTGTTGCTCACACAGTTGGCTAACCCTGCGTGTGCTTCTGGGTCACGTCACCCGCCTGTAAATGAGAGGCCAGGGTAATTAGAGGAAGACTTGGAAGACGCTAATAGATGTCACAAATCCATGTGTGTGTTTTTCAGTTTAATTTGGAAATAAAGATGATAAAGGGAGTCTGATGAGGGAACTTAACTGTGACCTGACCTTGGATATAGCGTGCCGGGCTCACACTATCATAGCCTTTCCTCTGGTTGCCTTCAAAAGACGTTCCTCAGCAGAGTACATCAGCAGTTGGGGCGTCCAAGGTGCTTAATTTTGTTTCAAAGAACTTCGGGATGTAAATGCAGGAGAAGAACTGCTTTCCCACTTCCCCAGTGGACACATGCAAGAGTGTGAAAATACTGTCCTAGAGCAGTTCCTGCTGAAGAAGGTGCTGCTTTGGAACTGGAGCATCAGGTCCTGACAGACTTTTTTCTCTACGTGATGGAGGTTCTTTCAAACCAGTCTTTGCCATTGGCCACTGTCAGAGTCTGAAAGTATATTTGATAGTACAGTTGGTCCTCGGTATCTGTGGGTTTTCTATCTGCGAATTCAACCAACTGTGGATCAAAATACATTCCAGAAAGTTCCAAAAAGCAAAACTTGAATTCACTATGAACTGGCAGCTCTTTACATTGTATTATAAGTAATCTAGAGATGATCTGAAGTATGTGGGAGGATGTGCATGGGTTATATGCAAATGCTGTGCCAGATGATATAAGGCACTTGAGCATACATGGATTTTGGTATCCGAGGTGGGTCCTGGAACCAATCCTCCTTGGATACCAAGAGATGACTATATAGTATTAGGTCTGCCAGCAAAGTTTGCAAATGTAAATCAGAAGAGCACTAATTAGCAGCAATTTAAGCCACCATATCTGTTATGGGTACACACACGCATACACACGCATGCACGCATAGACACACACACCATTCTTTTGAACAGATCCCCTATAGGTCACATCTTTGCGGTTCTCTGCTGTTGCCTTTGATTTGTTGGGGTGTCTTTGACATAAACAAGAATTCTATAGTTGACTTCTGTAGGGTGAATTTAAAAACAAAACTATTTTGAGAAGTGTAGTCTTCTGGTTTGATCATTTCTTAGCAAGTGGCTTTAACATAAAATGTTCTGAGTATTTGTAATTCTTTTGTGGCCTTTTCTTCTTACACGAGTGAGCATCACATATATGAGTGAGCATCACATATTAGACTGAAAATTAAGGAAATTCTGTTTTCCTTTCTACTTCTGTAATAATCATTCCTTTCTTCTTCACAACCATGTATGGGAGGTTCCTAACCGCTTATCTGATGAAAACCGGGACTCTCTAAAAAGCATACCCCATACCCCACATAGACAGTAAATTCTGTATATATTGATAGTTTCAGAGCCTCAGCATGGGCTACATGAGGACTTGGGATAGTCCTCTGGAGTTTTAGGAAATCAGCCTCATCTGAACAGCATCCTTCTCCAGAGGTCTCCACTCTCTAACCTCTAAAAGACGGTTGTTGATTTTTATTTCCCTTATAATTTGTCTTTAGAAATAAGCCTCGTTCTTCTAATATTACTTTGTAAAACATATTATAAAAGTATCATATGTTCCAAACATTTTGAAAATAAAAAAAGGACAAAAAAGAAATCGAAATTGTTCTTAGCTTCAGCACCCAGAAATAGAAAATGTTTATGTTTTGCTGTAATTCTTAACTCATCTTTTCTCCTTTCCCCTCTTCTCCCTCTCTTATCTATCTGGTCTTCTAGTACATGGTAAATAATAATAACCATCCTCATTTTTTTCAACTTTTCACGTAGACAATCAAATTCTCCACCCCCTATCAGACGCCAGCCCACCTGGAGCCGGTCCTCCCTGGTATGTATGAAATCTTCAGTTATCAAGTCCTCTGACTGTCGGGGTGTGAGTGTCCCTTTGTTGTTAACTTGAGGAGAGGGATGACTAGGGCATCATGACTAGGTCATGACCTCATGACCAGGTGAGATATGGTGAGAACACAGAAGGGCATCAGTCTGCTATGCAGGTGAGATGCACACCCATTTTGTCCCTCTTGTGCCCACCCATGTCCGTCACTTTTCTAAGTGTGACTCAGGGTTCACCCCCATGAATTTTAGTCTGGGCCGATGAGACCATGTTCCTTGAGCACGCAACCTACTGTGTGTTTTTTTCCATTTGCTTTATCTATCTTTATCTATCTATCTTTTTATTTTTTTTTTGGGGGGGGTAGGAGTTTATTAATTTATTTATTTATTTTTGCTGTGTTGGGTCTTCGTTTCTGTGCGAGGGCTTTCTCTAGTTGTGGCAAGCGGGGGCCACTCGTCATCACTGTGCGCAGACTTCTCACTATCGCGGCCTCTCTTGTTGCGGAGCACAGGCTCCAGACGCGCAGGCTCAGTAGTTGTGGCTCACGGGTCTAGTTGCTCCGCGGCATGTGGGATCCTCCCAGACCAGGGCTCGAACCCGTGTCCCCTGCATTAGCAGGCAGATTCTCAACCACTGTGCCACCAGGGAAGCCCTATCTATCTATCTTTATCCGCTATTTCTGATTTTTGCATGTAGACGTGTCTTCAGTTATAATCTCCACAAATTCTTTTATATTCACTGCCATAGACAGAGTTTAATAAACTAGTCAGAAAATATCTACTTTAAATGAGCAAAAATTAAAGGAGTCTAGTTGATGGTCTTAGGTAGAGTATTCAGTGGGGAAGAAAATTAAAATTAATTAATTTTCTAATTTTAAGGCCAACAGAATTTGAGTTGATCCACTTTTCTACCTACCATTAGCCTTTTTTTAAAAACTGCTCTACTAATCATGTGAATAAGGGAAAACAACTCATTTCATTGCATGTGTTCTGTCTTAGACTGTGTTTTATTTTGAGAATTACTTAAGGAGGATATCATAGCAAGACGTGGGAGAGTTAGTTTCCTTTAAAATGTCTACTTGTTTTACGTCATAATTCTTTTATTTCAGATTACGATTTATTTTACACAAAATCAGAATAAACATGTGATCTTTAAATGTGTGTAGGTTGAACAGTTCCTTTGAGTTCATGGGAGAATAAAATGGAATTTTTCTTTGTACGCAGTGTATATCCTATAGCACATCTTTCACTTGTCTTTTAAAAGGAACTGTTTTAGGAATTTTTTCTTTTTCTTCTGGAAAATGCATTGCCATGAACTCTTAGAATTCTAGAGTTTGGTCATCATATCACATAATATTGATAATTCCTGCAAACCCATGTGAATATGATTAATCTCTGTGTTAATGGGCAACATCTCACAAGAGGTCTTTGCCTTGGAGGTGTAGACGGCTGCTTTGGGCTTCTGCCCTGAAGTATCAATAGATTTGTTCATGGCACTGGTTTCCTTATTCTTCTCCTTTGTTGATATGATTTTCCTTTTCCCTTCCTTAGAGTCCACATGTCTTTACTAGTGACATAAATGTTCACTTGTGTCCATGAAACACCAGGGGAAGCAAAGTGTTTTAGGGCTATCTTGTGATTTGATCTCATCCTAATTATCTAGAGAACATACAGAGGCTTTCCTGTTTTGTTTGGATGAAGATAATCTACAGGAAGCCAGATTCCTGGCTTCTCCCTTTCCTCTGCCCCTTAGGATTAAACCATTTCAGCAAGAGCTCCTTGGGATGAGTGAGAGTAAAACCAGAGAACATTGTCTCCTTTGGGCTTCCTGGCTGATAACAAGGGCTTCTAATTGTTTTTCTCTTGCCCTTCTAGCTCCTATATTGTGGCATCTAATTTGTTTTTGTGTTAGCAGATCTGGAAAGAAACAATAATATATTGAAATATATAAAGAGACAATAAATAATCCTGAAATGGTGTTTGGAGGATTAGCTATTACTGTTTCTCACTTGTATTGCTTACAGACTTAATGCCAGTTCATAAACGGTCACCTACGTATAGGATTTTTCTTTTTTTTTTTTTTAAATAAGAGTGAGAGAAGGCAGAGGTGAGCCAACTTTGCCGTGCTGTATATTTCTGTTCCCTTGTATGAATCCCTCCCTACTGTTTTGTTTTGTTCTGTTTTGTTTTTTTAAACCTAAAAACTGGCTGTCCAATCATGGAAACATTGAGTTGAATTACGTATTATCAAAAAGAGGAAAAATATTTTTAAATTGCTACTCAAAAACCAGCCAAGAGAGATTTGGGAATATTTAGAAGAGCTGATACCCTGAACTACTTTCTTAGATTAATTTCAATTCTTTACTTCCTCTACCCTGATTCTCTTTAATTTTTGGATTTCTTGTCTTCATTACCTTCTTTATTTGCCCCTTTGATGCTTAAACATTATTTGTAGCAAAGGAAATAGTAGATGAGTTATTTGCCCAGCCTCGGACTCTGCGTAGAGTGTTCTTCTTCTGTTGAGGAATACTGAGAAAGTGTGACCCCTGCTGGCTTTGTGGGGTTTTTTTTTTTTTTTGACTTGATCTCAGCTCTGTCCCAAAGCAGTAACATTTAAACTAATATCTATAAGATTAATTTTAAAATAATCAAATAGAAATATAAGAGATCATCCTGTTTGGTGGTTTATAAGCTTAAAGTTTATTTTTTAATATCAAAACTCTTCCTTCAAACACATTTTTACCTGGAACCCTAATATGGGAATAAAATGGATCATGTTGGAGGGAGGAGACTGATTTGAGTGACAGGAAGCTGAGACCTACTGAGGTTAAATGACTTGCTCTAGACCATATTAGCCATTCATCATATTTCCTTTCTCAGCTCCCCAGTTAGTGAAGCTCTCTAAGCATTTTGGTGTTTTCTCTATAAGTTTCACCCTCCTCTGCAGCACGGAGTTATTCAGGTTGAGTCTCAATGTCCATCTTTAAGAGTCTTATGGTGAGGAGTCCTCACTGAAGGGCTAGATGGTTGAACTGGATCCTCTGCAATGGGAGGGTCCATAAGTGGTCCTGGGAACTGCACGCTCATTGTTAGGGATCACATTTCAGATTTTATATAAATTTGCAAGTGGGCCCATCTTAACACTCCCCTGTCCCTATTTGAGGCACTGTGAACTAGGGTCACAGGTACAACTGTGCTGATGGGTACGAACTTGTAGCTTCAGGAGGGACCGAATTTTGAATAGAAGGAAACAGGCTTCCGCCTTACTCTCATTATGTTTTAGGTGGAACATAATAAAGTACATCTTCTGAGTTATTCCTTTAAAAAAGGCGTTGGGAGCCTTGCAGGGCTGTTAGAAAATACGTTATAAATAGGGGCCTTCATGTTGATTACAGCCTCTTTCTCTCCTTGAACCAGCCTCCCCATTCCCCGCTTCTTGTTTCTCCAGTCCTAAGCTTGGTGACGAGACGGAGGTGCAGATGCTTAGGGCAGGGTTGGGTTGAGTGTGGAGAGCAGAGCATCTGCAGCGTGCCTCCCTGCAGGCGTGGTGAACGATGGGGACCATCGTGTGCTCGCGCTGGTGCTCGTGAGTGTTACGGCCGTTTGCGCCAAGGCCTCCCACCTGTGCTGTGTTCTCTGTTTCAGCCCCGGCAACAACCGTACATCTTGCCTCCCATGCATGTCCAGTGTGGCGAACACTACTCGGAAACACACACTTCTCAAGGTAACTGGCTGGCCGCTGTCCCTTCTTAAGATGCAAAGTTGAGAACTGGTGATGGGTACTGAGACTTTTTTTGGGGGGTGACCGTGATGCTTTCATTTTAACTTTATCATTATCTGAATGGCAGCGGGCAACAGCTTGGATTTGTGAAAGGCATAGAATATCATTTACTCCTGAGAGGAAAATCTCCCCAGAATTGACTCCAGAGGGACTTGGGGGAAGGCAGTGAGCAAGTTCCTTTCTCCTCTTCCTTCTTGTAAGTGGGACAGAGAGGAGAGTGACGGCTAAGCCCCACAGAATACTCTTCACCCTCCTTGTCAGTGTCAGAGAGCTTGTAACAGTCAAGCAGGTTTTCAAGGTGACAGAGAACACAGGCATCAGAATAATAGAAAGAAATACACATAAAATCTCAGCCCCTCATTTTTTTTTTTTTTTTTTTTTTGCGGTACGCGGGCCTCTCACTGTTGTGGCCTCTCCCGTTGCGGAGCACAGGCTCAGCGGCCATGGCCCACGGGCCCAGCCGCTCCGCGGCATGTGGGATCTTCCCAGACCGGGGCACGAACCCTTGTCCCCTGCATCGGCAGGCGGACCCTCAACAACTGCGCCACCAGGGAAGCCCTCAGCCCCTCATTTTAACTCTCCTTTCCGATCTCTCCCACTGGCCCCTTTCTCGGTGCACTTATTAAACTGTTTTATTCCTCTTTTTCTCCCTAAACACTCCCATGCAAAGTGTGTAAAAAAACCCATTCCAATAATAATTATTCTGAGAATGAGCATTTATAGAGCAATTCCTCTCCTTAAGCACTTGTTCTGAGCACTTGCACTGTATTGTCTCATTTAATCCTCAAAATAAACCTAGGAGATACGTACTGTTATTATTTCCATTTGACAGATACAGAAACTGGGGTACAGAAAGGGTACTGGGAAGCTTGGATACGAAGATTGGTGTCCTGACTCTTGAGCCAGGCTCTGGAATCATTACACTAACTGTATCTCCAAAAAGGAATGGGATTAAACATTGGATGTTGACAGTATGGTAATTGGATAATTTGTTTCTGGGTTATCATATGCTAGCTGCTTTGACTCTTTCTGCACTGTCTAAATGTGAGCATGGAGACTAAGATAATCAAGATGATGTAATTTAATAAAACACAACTTTTTATAAGCAGACTAGCAGAGTTACCCTGCTTCTGTGGGAGGGCACCAAACCCCATTAAGGCGGATAAATGCAACACGTTCTCCTAGTTTTTCTCGCCTGTATCCTCTCATCTGGTCTATGTTCCCACCCCTCCTCTTCAGGCAGCCAAGTGTTTTCAGTCACCTTTTCTGTTTTTTAATCTTTTCTGCCTTTGCTTTCTTCTACTCCGCTCATGCTTAAATCTATAGTGTAAAAAATGAGTATACTTTGCCCACAGAAAAGTGTGTTGGCAAGAGGTTGCCTGCCTAGGGGTGTCTGTGTATGTGTGTGTTAAAGGAACACTGGACATCCAGAATGGGCCTTACTTTAGAAATCTGCTTTTTATCTCTTTAGGTACCTCTTTAAAGTATTATTAATTTTCATGGGAAACTGACCTCAGTGATGAAGCCACCTGTAGAGGCGGGTTTTAGGCAGTGGCTAAAAAAACCTCCTGATTCTTACTTTGCCCTCCGTTGGTTGCCGATCACGCATGCTGACATCCTGACTGTGTTATTTGCCTCGTGCCTTGACGGATGCGCGGCAGTCCCTCAGATACAGGGAGTTTTCCCACTGCGGTCAGGAAGATCAGCTCCCAGGACTCAATAATTTCAAATCTATTGCTCTATTAAAGTTCTTGACTTCCTGACCCAAACACCCAGTTCTGTCGCTGAGCCGTGAACAAGAGGACAGGTCTCCCAACGTGAGGGCCCTTGTTGGTGCCTGATTTAAAAGCTCGTGGCCACATCGAGAACTTAACCCAGGTGATAACGGTTCCGTATGTGCAGAGCTTTCTTTGTTTAGATTCACTTTTTCTTTTTAGTGTGCTTTAAAATGTTCCTTCCATATGTTGGCATCTTGCCCAAGAAAGTACCAGTTTTTCCATGGAATATGTGGGTGGAGACCATGGGATTTCCCTTTTTATGATGTCTGTAAGTGTGAGGATGAGCTGGATTGAAGCAGGATGGTGTGGACGTTCACGTGCCTCTGTGTGACTTCTTGCAGACAGCATCTTCCATGGGAATGAAGAAGCCTTGTATTGCAACTCGCACAACAGCCTGGACTTAAGTTATATAAATGGCACCGTCACCAATGGCAGTGTGTGTAGCATTCACAGCGTCAACTCCCTCAGTTGCTCCCAAAGCTTCATCCAGGCTTCTCCCGTGTCCTCCAACCTCAGCATCCCTGGGAGTGACATCATGCGGGCTGACTACATCCCGAGCCACCGGCACAGTGCCATCATCGTGCCATCCTACCGGCCGACCCCCGATTATGAGACGGTCATGCGGCAGATGAAGAGGGGGGTCGTGCACACGGACAGCCAGAGCCAGTCCCTGCGAAACCTCAACATCATCAACACCCACGCCTACAACCAGCCAGAGGATCTGGTGTACAGCCAGCCCGAGATGCGGGAGAGGCACCCCTACACTGTCCCTTATGGGCCCCAGGGGGGCTACGGTAACAAACTGGTCAGTCCATCGGACCAGATCAACCCGAAGAATACCACGGTGCCAAGCAAGCCCGGGGCAAGCGCCATCTCACACACGGTGAGCACCCCGGAGTTGGCCAACATGCAGCTCCAGGGCACCTATAACTACAACACGGCCCACATGCTCAAAAACTATCTCTTCCGGCCACCACCCCCCTACCCACGGCCCCGCCCCGCCACGAGCACCCCGGACCTCGCCAGCCACCGCCACAAGTACGTCAGCGGCAGTAGCCCCGACTTGGTGACTCGCAAAGTGCAGCTGTCCGTGAAGACCTTCCAGGAGGACAGCTCCCCGGTGGTGCATCAGTCTCTCCAGGAGGTGAGCGAGCCCCTCACGGCCACCAAGCACCACGGCACGGTGCACAAGCGCCACAGCCTGGAGGTGATGAGCAGCATGGTGCGGGGCATGGAAGCCATGACCTTGAAGTCGCTAAACATCCCCATGGCCCGCCGCAACACTCTGCGAGAGCCGGGGCCACCCGAGGAGGTGCCGGGGAGCCACGAGGTCCCCCAGCTTCCCGAGTATCACCACAGGAAGACTTTCTCGGATGCCACGATGCTGATCCACAGCAGCGAGAGCGAGGAGGAAGAAGAGGAGGCTCCGGAACCGGTGCCCCAGATCCCCGTGCTCCGCGAGAAGATGGAGTACAGCGCCCAGCTACAGGCCGCCTTAGCCCGCATTCCAAACAAGCCCCCACCCGAGTACCCCGGACCCAGGAAAAGTGTGAGCAACGGGGCGCTGGGGCAAGACCAGGTGTGCCTTCCTCCCGCCATCGCCAGGGCCAGGGTCCTGAGGCAGGGGCCAGCCAAGGCCATCAGTATCTCCCGGGCTGACCAGATGGCCATCAACGGGTCCTCTCTTGGTCCATCCATCTCAGAGCCCGACCTGACAAGTGTGAAGGAGCGGGTCAAGAAAGAGCCTGTGAAGGAGAGACCTGTGTCTGAAATGTTCTCCCTGGAGGACAGCATTATAGAAAGAGAGATGATGATCCGGGTAAGTGGCTTCCTCTCCCAGGGCATCTTCCGAGGGACAGTTAAACGGGCTGATTTCCACCCTCTCCCGTGGCCCCCTCTGCTCCTTTTCCATGATTTAGACATACATCCTCTGGGCACTGAAGAAAGCGCAAGCCTTATTCAGGGAATGTGGTAGGGATTTAAAAATCACTTGGCATATAAACAGGTAGTGTTTCATTTCACAGAACTTTGTTTTCACATAAACCTTCCATTCTCATTCATGGCTTCTCATAGGTGTGCTTGTGCTTGCTGTGAGAGAGTCAGGATCTTACAGGTTGGTGGTGTTGAGATTGGTGTCTGGGCCAGCATTTGCTGTTTATTCAGGGTCAGACTTCCCATTGCATGAGCTGCCAGGAGCTCACCTTCCTCCATCTCCTGGTACTTTGGTCCCTTCAGAGCACAGCTTTCTGTGTAGATCTAGATGTCAGGATCGTTCATCAATATTGTCCATGATGTATCCAGCTTTATGTTCAAATCTTCTTTCGAGAGATGTTTAACACACATCCAAGAGAATAACAATAAACCCAGAAGTTTACCGTTGAGCTTCCATTGACCATTCTTATTCTATCAAGAATTCACACTTGCATATTTATACACACGCCACACTTGTCCTGGAAGTATTCACTCCCTTAAAAAATCCTCTTAATGTAACCATTCAAACCTAGACTGACTTCTCCTCTGCATGTACCACAGCTGAACTATAAGGTAGCCAGGGCTTATTTTAGGAACTCCAGAGCAGTTGTAACTTAAAATGGGCTTTGATGGAGTTCATTAGACTTCTTTCATTTTTAAGTCTCCCAGTTCTCCAGAGGGAATCAACCTGTAAAGAGCCAAAGTTTTAAGGAAGCCAAGTCCCTCGGTTTAGGAGTCTAGTCCATAGCAACGTTCCTACTTTAGACAAGCCTTAAGAACATTCTTAGCCTCACGGTTTTGGCCATCCGTGGAGTATTGCTAAGAAGTTGGTACAGGCGTAACTTTTTCCACCTAGAGGGAAATTGTGAAAGTTGTGCTGTGCCTGTGGGAAATAAGACCGTTGGGCTGAGATGCGGGGCTAGGTGCCTCGCGGGGGAGCCTTTTCCTGGGGATGGAATGAGATGCTGGAATGAGATGCGGGGCTGGGTGCCTGCGGGGAGAGCTTTCTGAGTTTGGGAAAAGTAAGCACTGGTAGAAAGGGATTTTCAGCACTTCTTGGCCTCACACCCCTATAACACAACTCGGTATCAAGAACCCATCCGTCTAAGCATTCAGCTGCTGCCTACGTGGTCCCCTAGCCTCACTTAGGTCGTCTTCGTTCTCTTCTCTTGTTACCTGTATTAAACAAAAGCCTGTAGCCAAATTCACGGCACTGGTTCCCTACATAGTGCTTCAGGCATTATCACAAAGGAGCAAGGGCCTTTCCCACTGTTTCCACGTGTCCTCCCATCCCATCCATTGGGTAAGAGCGAATAGCCAATTTTACCCCTTAACTAGTTCAGGAACATCATTACCCCAGCCCTATGTCATTTTCCCTGATTTTTTTTTTTTAAATGTGTACCTTCTTCTTCTTTCTTTCTTTTAATTTTAAAAACTGTTTATGTCTTGGCTATGCCTCATAGCATGTGGGTTCTTAGTTCCTCGACCAGCAGCTGAGATCCTGGTCCCATGCATTGGAAGCACGGAGTCTTAACCACTGGACCTCCAGGGAAGTCCCTTCTCTGATTTTTTCCCCAAATCCTACACACTTGTGAGCTCAAGGGCTGCCGCCCTTGGCTGGTGTCCCAACCTCAGAGTAGGACTTGGAGGGTCTTCAGTGAGCCAGGCAAGGTGGTGACCACCACTGGTGCTGATGCTTGGGATGGGTCTCTATTGTCTTTGTGAAGAAACTCACCCCAATGACCTCCCCACATCCCAGATGACTGTCTGTCCCTCCCCCACCATGGGTAGCCTTTGCCTGGCTTGTTAGGCATGGCTAAGAAGAGGAGGCTGTCAGGGCCTCCCTAGGATAAGAAAATGAGAAAATGTAACCAAATAGGAACTGGAGGGAGACAGCTATGGGGAGAATTTGCCCTGCAGGCAAGTCTCTCCCTCCAGTTCTGGAGGTGCTTATCCATTTGATGGATATAGTTCAGGCCTGTTGTCTTGATAGCTTCTCCTGGCTCCTACTGCTGCCTGGAAGACATTTCACTGTCTTTAGTCACCTAACCCCAAATCAGGTACTGGGAAGAGAAAAGGCCAAATCAGATCTTTGAATTAATTATTTTTGATCTCTTGTAATAAGATGATAGGATAAGTAAGGAGGAGCTAAGAGAAATAGGTTATCCCTGGGGTTTCAGTTTTCATTAGGTAAGTAGTAATCCTTTCCCAAGAAAGACAAATAGGTTTCTTTGGGCTTTGGGGCCCAGTTGGGGTTACCTTATGGTGGGAAGGAAGCAGAAGGACTGTTGGGAAGACGTCAGGACCATTTATTTAAAAAAACTTTGCTCTCTTAAAACTTTGTGGAGGAGTAAAACATTCTCAACTAAAAGATAATGGGGGGAAAATTCTCCCTTACAAAAACAAACTAATAAGCAAGTAAACTAACACCTCCCCCCCACCCCCCCCACACACCACCACATTTAAATCCAAAACTTTCAAAATCTGTCTGGGGTTGAGAAACCAGGGCCATTCTTAAGAATATTATACCTTTGGGACCTTTCTCACTTTCTCACAGTTAATCTTCCTCTGAGATGCTCCTTTTGTTTGTCTAATGGGTCAGCCCTGTCACTGGACCAAGCATCTTACTGACAGAATCACTCATAAAGGCCAGGGCTCCATTCTTTTTTTTTTAACTTTATTGAAGTATAGTTAATTTACAATGTTGTGCTTAATTTCTGCTGTACAGCAAAGTGTCTCGGATATATTTATATGCGTTTATATTCTTTTTCATTATGGTTTATCCCAGGATATTGGATATAGTTCCCAAGGCTCCATTCTGACTGTAGGTGGCATTGAGGGCATGCATGTAGGGGTGTAATGCCGTCCCCTTACACCCACAATTAGAATAATCTGCACCACGGCTCCATCAAGATACTTCTCTGGGGAGTAGATTTCTAAATGACAGACTAAGAAAAGAAATACCTAAAGGTTTGAAACAAGAAAACAGGAATAAGATGACTCCTTCATCTGTGGCAACCAAAGGAACCTGCAAATTGGTTTCCCTTTCGTGTGGCTCAAAATCATAAACTCTGTAAAACTCATCTGTTTCTATGCTTTATGAAGTCTCTCTGTGCTTTTGTCTTCTAAGACAAGATTATTTGGTGGGAAATGCTCCCGTTGTCTTGCCTGAAATGAGCAAATGGAGGTTTGTTGGTACCTCCATCAGTTTAGAGGGCGTGAGGAAGCACAGCCGTAGACCAGGTAACAGGAGCCCCGACTGATCCAGTTTCAGTGTCTGTGCAGGTGAGATAGAGAGGAGTTGCAAAGCCACAAACAAGCACCAGGTGTCAACAACTGAACCTTCCGCTAAGTGCTCTGCTGGGCCCCTAGATCCGTGTTCTCCCGTGGCTCCGTCACATCCACCGCTGCTCCACCATGGTCCCTGGGAGCCATGGTGTCCATTCCTGTGGGTCTTCTGGATGAAGCATGAAGGGTGCTGCTGGGTAGGTCATCTCGGGTGGCCCCAGGCTGTGGTATTAGTGACTTTGCTAGAACCACAGCAGCTCTCATTTTGGGGATGATATCCCGGGGACCAGAGAGAGTCAATACAGGATTAACACCCTCAAGGCTTGAGCCCCTCTGAATGGAAACTTGGGAAGGTTTTTGTCCATTTATGTATGTACCAACCTCTTAAGAATGCAACAAACAGTTTTTATAAGGTTTTTACTGTTTAATCTGTACAAAAGGTCCATCATTGTGATTAAGTTTGATTATTCATGAATCTCTGTTTCTCTTTTCCTTGTCCTGTCTTCCTTCAGCCCTTATCTTCCTAAAGTGTCTGGTGTACACTGTTTTCTTGTGAGCCCCGAGGCAGGGTGTATTTGTGTGGAGTCTTTGCTCTTGTTTGTTTGTTCGTTCATTCCTCTATTTTAAATAAAAGGTCAGGAGGCCTGGAGGAACCAGCTTCCTCCAGCACAGTGGGAATAATGGGAAGACTGTTTGAATTTGCCCTGCTAATGGTGACTGTCTGCATTCCTTGGCTGGGGAGTTACAGATTTGGGGAGATTAAAACACATTCCAGCATTCTCCTGGTATTACAAACAATGAGAACATGCCTTTTCTTGCCGCAAGAATCTAGAGAAGCAGAAGATGGCAGGCCTGGAGGCACAGAAGAGGCCACTGATGTTGGCAGCCTTGAACGGACTCTCGGTTGCTCGGGGCTCGGGGGCTCGGGAAGAAAGTCGCGTTGATGCCACCCGAGTTCCCATGGATGAGAGGGTAAGTGCTGGGCTTGTCAAACATGTGACTCATTCTCTGTGGTCTTAGGATTCCAACGCTCTCTCCTCGCCCAGACATGCCAGCACGAAGGCGTGTTTGACGAATTCATTCTTCAATTTGAAGCTTAGCAAGACCTGGTCTGTGCTGTATTAAATTGATCCTTTTCAACATCTCATGTTTCTTTGTCAGGTTGGTGCCATGGCGACCCCTAAAGACACCAGCCCTTACCTAGCTGTGTGGCCATGGTCAAGTCATTCAATGTCTCTGGGCCTGTGTCTTTATTTTTTTTGCAAAATGAAGAAGTTAAGCGGTTGCTGTAGCTCTCAATTTCTGTGATTTGTGTGAACAAATACCCTTTACTAGGGAGTGATTCTTTGACCCACACATTTATAGAATTCTTTAATACACTGGCCCCTTGTTTGGCTATAACATATGGCTGGTTTATCATTGTTAGGGTAATGCATTGTGGGAAAAGTAACCAGAAGTTGCGTGGTAGTGTTTCAGAGGTGAAGAAACGCGTTCTTTTAGTTCCTGAAATTGCTGTCAGGTTAAGAAACAGGTCATGTAAATGTAATAGAGTGCATTACAATAAGATTAGGGTTTAGGTTTTGCCAGCATGTATGAAGTATTAGCATGCTCTTAGAGCCAGAAGGGTCTTTAAAGGGATCATTTAATCTAATTAATACCATGTTTTGTTATTAGTAGCTTGACCGTGGGAAAAATAAAAGATGGGGCGTCTAATCCTCACGACTAGAGGACTGTAGACCAGTATCATCTTAAAATTTAGCTAAGAACAGCTGTGTAAGTGGAGGGAAGGACGTCTGGGTAATTAAGATGAACGATCTCCTTATCACTAGAACTTTAAACAGAGGTGATAATAACGAAAATACTAATTTTGAATTTCAACCCTTGCCTGGTCTGGCAGATTCTTTCTGTTTAAGGTATGAGTGAGAAGGAAATTGGTTATTGGACAAGAGACACGAGCAATATGGTCGGTAATGAGACCAAATAATCAAATATTAGTTGTCCATCTTGAAACTACTTATTAACACTGTCACTGTAAATATTTGAAGAAATGTGGTGGTTTGGTTGGAGTGTTTGGATAAGATAATTCAGAGAGCTGGAGATCAATTTCTGTTGCAGTTCAGAACCCTGAAGAAGAAGCTCGAAGAGGGAATGGTGTTCACAGAATATGAGCAGATTCCAAAGAAAAAGGCAAATGGCGTTTTCAGCACAGCAGCTCTGCCAGAAAATGCTGAGCGCAGCCGTATCCGGGAGGTCGTCCCCTACGAGGAGAACCGCGTAGAGCTCATACCGACCAAAGAAAACAACACAGGCTACATTAACGCCTCCCACATCAAGGTAAGAAGTGGGGGGTGGAGAGGGGCGTGTTGGGAAGGCTGGCTGAAGATTGCCGGGTTAACGGTAAAAGGGCAGGGAGGAGAACACATACGGGCTGCCACTGTGCATCCTGGCTTGTCCCCAAACCCCAAGGGAGTGTTTTTGAACTCCTGTGCTTTTCTTAGTCAACTGGAAGGCCATGCCTATCACTGCACAGAGAGAAGGAAGCCCAGCGGCCTCAGGGAAAAAAAACCTCAGGTCAGCTATTTCTGAAGCTTGCTCATTACAGAGGGTTTAACTTTTTCTTCTCTGTGTGTGTTGTAACTCTCCCGAGAACTCACAGGTGAAGCTGAGGATTAGCCCTTTCGGTGTGTAAGTGGCAGATGACAGAGAATTTGGAAATCACAGGCATTATGTTTCTGTCACTGGAGTTATGATGTTCAAGAGCAACAGAAACGTACTGTTTCTCCCTTGTAGTACTACTGGTTAGGCATTTTAGAGCTGAAGTCCCAAATTTGCATGATGTTTAGAAGAGTGGGCTAATTTCAACATAAGCCATAACGGTGTGGTTGATAATGAATCTTGCAAAATGTGCCACATTATTCAGTGCATTTGGGTCATTAAATGTTTGTTACCATTTCAAACACTCCAAATCTTCATATCTCAGTATTTCATAGACTTTAAAATTGGTCAGCTTAGCTTTACTTCAGTTAGAACTTAGAGGTATGGATACATGTGTGCATGCAGTGAAGTGTTTCCTAAATAGCTTACCTTCCTCAGGGCTCCTAATGACAGAACACATTTGTTTAGAATGTCACCATTTGCTCTGACCTCTGAAGTAGGGGAATTATCTGTGTACCAATGGGAATTGTATTAGTATAATTGTTAACAGTTGTTACAGGACGCTTTTCAAAACAATACAAGGTTCAGATTCCTAGTCTGCTGTGATCAATAACCTTAGAAAATCTGTGTCTGGCATTATTTCCTTTCTTCATTGGACTTTTCAACCGTAGCCAAATTATAGGTAGGTTCCTCTGAGCCTTTAAAATACAGCCAGATGTCTGGCCTATGTATCAGTTCTAATGGTTTTGATACAGAATATGGGAAGTGTACCATGGTTGGGTGTAGTGTTTTTGTTCACCCAGCATAGATAACCACATATATTTTTTAAGTGTCAGAAAGTCCTGTCCAAGGAAATAGGATGGCGTCAACCCTCATGGATCATATTGTGTATTCTACTCTTATTTTTCAGAGTGAGAACTCTCAAAACAATGAAACAGTAAAAACTGAGCCCCAGGAAACTCTGAAGGAAACTGACGGTGGTGAATTTCATGGGCTTAGTTTAGAGAAGGAAACAATGACCAAAATAATGCATGCAAAGATGCAGATCACACGGCTGCATCTTGCTAGACTGTCTGAGAAAATCTTCCACAGCTGCAATATACTATCTTCTTCTTTTGGCCAGAACGCCTCCCCCATTTTCCATCTGCTCTCTGGAAAAAGCTGTCAGTCTGCATGCGCTGTGCCCAGTGGGTGTTCTTAACATCCCTTCCATCCCTTCCTCCATATTCTCTGAGGCCCACATTTCATCTTGTGGATCCGGGTTAGACATGGGTGTGTTTGACAGACCCAGAGAGCTTGCAAGAACTTGTCCTTGTGATTTTGGAGTAGAGTTATATGTCTTGCCAATGTTTTCTCCCTGGGTTCCAAGCAGCCGTGAACGCAGAACAGAGATTTATTTGCTCCAGACGTGGAATCACATCTGTGAAATCTACCTCAGTAGCTTTGGTGGTTGTGTTTTTAATGCAATTTTTAATACCCTCCTGTCAATACTTGGGAATACGCTGAAAGGCCCCAGGCAGCAGCATACTCTGGAAGTATTTATGGCTCCTATATTGTAGGGTGCCAGAGAGGCTAATGTTTAAAATCACAGTTCCACAGATAAGCCAAACTCCTAGCCAGCCGGCCAGCAAATGTGTGAGTGTTATCTCCCACCAGTACTCGGAAAATGGATTTTGCTTGCCAGCTTTGACCTAAACATGCCTTGTGTAACGAGACAATAACTGACATTGTTTTTGTTTGGATCAAGTTAGTGTATAGTTTCATAAAATAAATGAGAGAAAAAGTTTCAAAAAGTGATCACTTCTTTGCCCCTAGCACCATCTTGAGATCCCCACTGGTGAATGAGTAAGGGAGCCTGACTTGGCAGTATCAAGGCACAGGAATGGAGGCAAACCCAGAAAGAACCCCTCCAAAGGCCACCATTTCACCCGGATGGCACGAGCTTTCACACTTGAGGCATGACTTTTTATTGATGTGTCTCTGCTGCTAATATTTATAGCTGCAGAATTATCCTCCCAAGATCACCCTGAGCTGTGTGGGGTAATGATTTTATTATCCAAAATCATCTCATGACTCCAAAGTTCAGTTGGATGCTGTGGTATTGTACGAGGGGAAGGTGATGATAAAATATCATGTACTGTTGGCTGCAGTACATTCATGATACCTCTACTGTATGTGGTACAGAGTAGCGGGTACAACAGAGGTTTAGGATACACTTCATAACCAGGGCAGTGGTAGAAAGACATTGCTCCCAAAGGGGTGTTATTCCATGGTAGATTTTTCTATTATTTAAAAGGATGTCATGGAGTACTGTGTCTCAGACTGTGGACTGCAATATGGTAGTGGTATAGGAAATCAATTTAGTAGTCGGGAGCAGTTTGGGGTTTTTTTGTTTTGTTTTCTTTTGTTTTTTAATGGAATAGACTAGAAAAAGGAGAAGAGAATGGCAATTACCAGTACATTGCACATTGGAAACATAACTATTATTTCTGTAACAAGTTGTTAGGTTATATACATATATTCATGTAATATTGTATATGTGGGCATATATATGTATATATTATATATATGTTTTTAATATGCACTGGTTTGTACATAATTACTGTGGGTTGTAGACCAAAAATGATGAGGTATATTGTAATAAGCTTGAGTGGCAAAAAGTATTTTCATGTGAGCATGGATGTCACTAGCCATCCATGGTGTCAGGGCTTTTGATGATAGCACTAACGCATTTGGCCTAAAAATATTATTCAGGGTTTGCAGGTGGCTACAAAAGGACCCGTGGTCAGCATGTGACTCTGTCCTGGATTTGGGGTTTATTCACTAATGCTTGCCTTGGTTTCCAGGTGGTGGTTGGTGGGGCAGAATGGCACTACATCGCCACTCAGGGGCCTCTGCCGCACACGTGCCATGACTTCTGGCAGATGGTGTGGGAGCAGGGAGTGAATGTGATCGCCATGGTCACCGCAGAGGAGGTAAGGGGGAATGGCCGTACAGCCATCTGTCCCGGCGGGGGCGGGGGGCAGAAGATGGGCTTTGTGTCTACGCCCTTGCTGCCTCATCCTCCTTCCGGCAGCACCGTTTCTCTGCAAATCCTTCTCTCTCTGACGTGCATCTCTTTCCTCTCCTTACTTGCATGTAGGTTTGTTTTGTTTTCCAAAGATAATTTATTGTTATGCCCCATTTTTATCCAGCTCTTAACTCTTTTCCTTGGATCACCATGAACTAAAATTAAACAAACAAACAAAAAAGAACCAAACTTCAGTTCAGCCAGCTCACTTCTGTGTGCCAAGCAAAGCAATGATCTTTCCGCTGGAGTTTGAGAACTTTGGGGCTGCTCTGGGTAAATCGGCATATATTCCCAACCCCGGGCGTGGCTGGCTCCCATGCCCTCCTGCTTATCAGCTGAAAAGAGACCAGAGCTGTTGTTCCTGTAGAGGCCTCTTTCTTTGGGGAGAGAAAAAAAAAATCTTTTTCTTCCTTTGCCAAGTCAAACATAGCTTTTCCCTTGTAACTAGAGAAGTCTACGTGGTGTTCCAAAAACTGGCATATACCCCCGTTCCGTCTAGCAGTTCGCTTGGAGCTTACTGTCTTTGGGGGAGGACGTTTTGGGTTTCTTCTCTTGTCACAGTCTCGAGTTTTTATTTTAATTTTATTTTAACCACTTCCTTTTGTTCCTTTCATTAAATTTTAACTTATGTTTTGAAGTCATTTAAGGAAAAAGAGTTTTCTGTTCGTTTGTTTGTTTGTTTTTTACCGTATGTATGGTATTGCATATCCCTTTCCTAACAACTTTAAAAGGACGGGGAACAGAAAGAACTGGAAACAAAAAAAGTCATGTTCCCTTCCTTAACTCTTCTGAGCAGATGCTTTCCAGAACAGCCCATTAGAAGGTAGTGATGAAAGACTTTGGTCTCTTTCAGACCAGTTGTACTTCTCTAGGCTGACCTTCTGTCCCACCTTCCCACAAAGAGTAAATGTTCCTGAAAATCTCTAGTTTTATAACTTTATCGAATTACATCCTTGGGAGGGATTCATTCAACTTAAAACAGTGTACTTAGCATCTGTGCTGACCCCAGGGTAAACACAACAGGCATGACCCTTGTCCCCAGGGAGCTTACATCCCAGTGGGATTTACAGTAAAACGTGAACAAAGTCAGCTCGGATAGTGCTAAGTGCCATGGAAAAAAAATGAAACCAGTAATGGAATGGAGGGTGACTGTGGGGCTACTTTAGATTAGACTGCAGCCTGGGGCCCTCTGAGGAGGTTGCATTTGAGCTAACACCTGAGTGACAAGAAGGGACCAGTCTTAGGAACAAAATCCAGTGATCTGTGAGGCAGCCAGAGACGTACAGTCTTTTGAAATCTGTAATTGATGTAGGTACTCAGCAGTTATATAAATTAAAGGCCTCAGATAAACCTCCTTTCACAGGATGGTTAAATAAAAGAGGCAGGTGTGCTTCAAATTTAAGAAGACTCAATTCAACCCAAAGAACCAGGGCAAGATTACTTGTGTCACCCAAAGCTGTATTGCTTTGTGAGCAGGCCAGCCTTCACTTGCCACTCATTCCCCCAGCTCCGTGCGCTGGGCATTTCTCCTCTCGCACCACCCACTTCTGCTGGGTCCCCTTCTAAGCTGCCATCTCTTCCACCCCCGCTCCCACTCCTATGATATCAAAACTGTGCAAAACTTTAAAATAGACCCCATTTTGTAAATGGTTGAGAATGCATACCCCCAGAAAAGATTATAAAATTAAGGGAGAGAGAAGAGGGGTAACGCCAGTTTTCCTCTGCTTCAGTTGTCAATGGAACTAAAACAGATGGGTCAGGCTGAAAAAAACGTGAGATTGACACTAGATGGTAAAGACAGTGTCAGTGGCCGGTGGGGTGTAACAGAGAGAGCCCAGGGCCGAGCATCCGACGTGAGAAGCGTGACCTAGAACGATTACTGGGATCTGTCGCTCCTCTGCTTAAGGTCACTTCATCACCTTTGGATGGCTTCCCACTGACCGTGGGATGAAATCCAAACGCCCTACCGTGGACCAGGAGGCCTTCTAACCTCCTCTCTGCCGTCCACACTGAAGACCTTTCTGTTTCTTGAACACACCTAGCTTGTTCCCGCCTCTGGTCTTCACCCTGGCTCTTCTCTCTAACATTCAAGCCCAGTTGTGAACCTTCAGATTTTACCATTGATATAACTGTGTGGTAAATCTTATTATTGGTGTTAGCTAAAATATATGGGTATCTACTCTGGGATAGACACTGAATGATGCTACTGAGTCAGTGACTTAGAAGCCATTCAAGTTTTCCGCTGTCCTTAGATTTTAAGATTAAGAGGATAAGAGCTTCCCCTGACTCACGTCCAATTTTGCTTCTGTGTCTGATTCAGGAAGGCGGACGAACCAAGAGCCACCGATATTGGCCCAAACTGGGTTCCAAGCACAGCTCAGCCACCTATGGCAAGTTCAAGGTCACCACAAAGTTCCGAACAGATTCCGGTTGCTATGCAACCACAGGCTTGAAGGTCAAGCACCTTTTGTCCGGGCAGGAAAGGACAGTGTGGCATTTGCAATATACTGATTGGCCAGATCACGGCTGCCCAGAGGATGTTCAAGGATTTTTGTGTAAGTCTCTTCTTCCCTGTCGGGGTTTTACCAACAGTAATAATGGTCTTATCAGTTGGAGGTGAAATGGAAAGAAAGTCTACTTTCTCTTAAGTGGCAAAAGTATTAACAACATTCAGTATATAATACTTCAGTAGTATGTGTAGAACAGAGAAGACTAATACATGGCATTTATCATATTCTCTTTACCATTTATGCAGATGAGCTAATGTGGTAAACTAATTGGTTCTACCTTGATTTAGACCTTTAGTATTCTGGTACACGTCCCGTGTCTGAACCTTGAAAACATTATGCTAAATAAAATAAACCAGACACAAAAAGACAAATGTTGTGTGATTCCACTTACATGAGTTATCCAAAATAGGCAACTTCATAGAGATAGAAAGTATAATAGAGGTTACCAGGGGCAAGGGGGAAGGGGAATAGGAAGTTCCTGTTTGATGGACAGAAAGTTTCTGTTTGGGACAATGAAAAATTTCTAGAAGTGGATAGTGGTAATGCTTGCACAACACTGTGAATATACTTAATGCCACTGTACACTTAATGCAATGCACACTACAGTGATTAAAATGGTAAATTTCATGCTATGTATATTTTACCACAACCAAAAAAAAAGAAACACAAAGCAATAAAATATAGAAAAAAACAACTTCAAAAGTTTCTCATGAAAATTTGTATCTCGGAAGCCCTGTATTTCCTACAGCAGTCAATCCCAATTAGTAGTTTCTCATACCTACGATTAAACATACTAAGAATTATTGAAATCAACTTGTAGTATTTGAAACTATCATTTTTGGATTCATTAATTTATGTGTAGTTTTCAAGCTATGGTTATCTTAGAAACTAATTCATCCAGATTGTATGCAGTACTTTATTTGTAAGGCCAAAAACTGGGTGTGTGTCCACCAGTGCCAGGCACTGAATTGGGCTCTTAGAACGCAGAAATGAAGCAGTCTTTGTTTTAAAGGCTCTTGCGGTCTCATGACGAAAACAGGCCGGTGATCACTGTCCGGAGGTGAGATCTGGTGCTTTTGGTGATGGCTGCAGCAGCCTCCTTCCCTTCTACAGACTTGCCTAAACATCCTGCACTTGCGGGAAACCCTACTCTTTCCTCACCCAGCTAGGAAGGAGGCCTGAGGGTGCCTTGCAGATTTACTACACCTGCTATGTTGTTGACTCACCAGCTGGCAGAAGACCTATGGCCACAACAAAGGGAGGTTGGAGAATGTCAAAACCTTGATTTTTATTTTGATATTCATTTAGAGTAGGAGGGGTGGGGGAGAGAAGAGAGAATAGGTTTTCAAGTACCTGAAGTACCATTTCACAAGTTCCAACAGAAAGATTCTGATGCACACTTATTTATCAATGCAGCTATTTCATTTTTCATTCAAGTGATGATGGTTCTTAAGGAGTCGGACACTGAGAGTAAGAAAGATGATTGGAATCAAAGGATCTAGAATGAGACCTAGAGCAGGTTGGTGGCTGGCCTGAGGTCACAGTTACCTGCAGCTCAAAATATTAATGAGCACAGTGACCTCTGCAGAGCTTTCTTTCCTCATAACAGTGTTCTTTTTCTTCCTTTCTGGTACTGTTTTGCTAATTGCTTTATTAGAGGCAAGACTCAGAAAATGGAAACAATAAAGGTAGATCCGTTTGATGACTGGCTAACAGATCTGATAAAAGGTTTTATGAGATGGTTAAAATTACAATCAAATCTTTTAAATCAGAACCAATTTAAGGACAGCCCATCTAAATTACTGAAAAATATAGAGAATATTTTTAAACAGTGTTTATTAATTTACCTTTCTAAGAAACTCAGGACAAGTGTGCTGAGCAGGGTCTTAGAAATGTTGGTTCTTTAGGTTTTTAAGAATTTTAGGAGATTTTTGTTTGTGTTTAAATGAGATTACTTGGATGCAGAGGAACTGGGTCAAACTGTCTTCCAGAGGGCTTCACTGAGTTACACCTTAAGGAACTTTATTAATATGACTGCAGGAGAAAGAATCTGCTTAAATCTAATTTCTCTGTGTTTCATGAAATTCCCCTTGACGGTGGCATCAGCTTTATTGATCAATATTCCTTTTACTTCTCTCCTTAAATTTAGCACAAGAAAAACCTAGTCTCTTGTATGTGAACATTGCCTGCCGTCAGAAAATGTTATTGCCTAGTGTCTTTTCCCCTTTGGAAAAAAAAATTGTGAAAGGAATTCCATGCTCAGTATTTAGCTCATGTTGGTACCAATAGCAACTATCTTATCTAGTCACCTCAGATTGCCTTCCCTCTTTTGTTTTGTTCTATCTCATTTTACATTATTAGTGGTGGTGATGGTGATGGTAGTAAACGTTTATTTGGGTAAACTATTTCAGATTACTAATTAAATAAGGTTATAAAAGAAATTGGAGTTCCTAGTCATTGCGTGTAAACAGGTGCTTTTAAATTATGAGAATGGGGACTTCCCTGGTGGCGCAGTGGTTAAGAATCCACCTGCCAATGCAGGGGACCTTGATTCGAGCCCTGGTCGGGGAAGATCCCACATGCCTCAGAGCAACTAAGCCCGTGAGCCACAACTACTGAGCCCGCACGCCTAGAGCCCGTGCACCGCAAGGAAGAGAAGCCACCGCGGTGAGAAGCCTGCGCACCACAACAAAGAGTAGCCCCCTCTCGCGGCAACTAGAGAAAGCCCGCGCACAGCAACGAAGACCCAACACAGCCAAACATAAATAAATAAATTAATTAATTATAAAATATTATGAGAATGGTTTGAATGCTGTTTTCTCTTCAGCAGTTTGAGTTTTTCTCCTCATTTGGTTTTACACTGCTGCACTGGGATGAGATTTTCTGAGTATCAGGAACCTTCAAATCTGCTTCTCCCCTGAACTAGCTACTATAAAATCTCAGTTACTAATTGACTTTTTCCGGTTCTTGGATTGTTTGGGGATTACATTTATACACTTTTCCTTTTTTTCATGACCATTAAAAAAAATAGTCCTTAAGGCTTGGGTTGAGCAATTTTCAGTTTGTGCCCCGTTGGAGTAGTGAACAGTCTCCTGCACAGCCCTGTGGGGCTAAGCAGATGTTGACGGGGCACGTGGCACACACCCTACCCACATGTTGCCTCCAGGAAAGGGGGGTTATCTTGAGCTACTCACATAACCACATGGGATCCAAGCTGAAAACCAGGCTCCCCAAAGTCTATTTTATAATCTAAAAATGGAGTCAAGCCTCAGCTGACATTCCCTCATTCAGTGAGGGGAAGGAAGAGAGGACAGATGGACGCTCTTCCCACCAGAAATTGGCTCTGACAGGCGGGCATTTCAAGGGGACCTAGCTGGTGTCTGATCCCAGTCTGTTAATAGTAGGAATTGCTGTAAGTAATGTCGAGAATCATCTGCTTGGGGGACTTTGGGATTTGCAGAGGGGAAGACAGAATTTAATTTTTTAAAAAGAACTATTTAATTTAAAGAACAAATTCTCCCGTGGACTAATTGACTCCCAGCTGGTCCTTTCTGGATCCAGGACTGTAGAGTGGGTACCAGCCAAATAATTAGTGTCTTGTAAGTAGTGTAAATTATTGTCACTTAAAAAAAAAAATTCACAGTTTTTTTTCCCCTCACTTGTATGCAAAGTGATGCAGGACATCAGTGACAAGATTTGCATGTTGTCTTGCAGCCTACTTGGAGGAGATCCAGTCGGTCCGTCGCCATACCAACAGCATGTTGGAAAGCACCAAGAACCAGCACCCCCCGATAGTGGTCCACTGCAGTGCTGGGGTGGGAAGGACTGGCGTGGTCATCCTTTCTGAGCTGATGATCTACTGCCTGGAGCATAATGAAGTAAGTCATTCTGGGCTTCTGAATCCTCCACCTTGGGGACCAATCTACACCATGGCCAAACCTTCACCTGTGCCCTTCTATTTCCACTGTTTAATGTCCTCTGTCCTGACAAGAGTTTTCCAGACCCATGATTCCTAGTTGGACTCTGACATTTACAACCTTCCTGATCTTTCGCCTTTCACTGCTCTGTGTAGAGACCCCGATAATATAGAAAAAGAGTTGAAACTGTGAGAGAGGCAACATTTAGAAAATCTGATCTTCGCTGGCATCAACTCTCAGAAGTCTGCAGTGTTTCGTAGAAGGTCTGGTTTTATTGTGGGTAATTTTCCACAGTGGGTTATGGGGTCGCATATAGTATAGATGCGTCTTGCATTTCTGGGATGTGTTCTGGCTTAACTCCTACGTGAAAATGTGTGTACTTTAAACACGTTTTTCATTCTTTAGTGCGGAGTCTTATTGAGGGGACTCTTTGCTCTTGTCTAGACTGGCAGGGATGTGTAGCAGAGCCGGGCAGATAATCCGAGGGCACAGACGTGGCCTGCCTCTGCTGAGGCTGGAGGCCCAGCTTTTCTCCCATAGACGCGGGCTGTGGCTGAATTTGTGCCCACACGGTGTGTGGCATTCCCTTCTTGCTGTAGGTCAGGGAGTTACACCGAGGGGCTTTTGATTTTGTAGAGATGAGAAAAATGGCAATCAAAGGCGAAAGAACAATTCTTCTGCCTTCTATTCTCACAGGGGGCTTTAGGGGTTTTAGATGGCTTTCACTTTTTTTTTCTTAGGTTCTTTAATCACCGCTAGCAGCACACGTCCCGTTCCTGTTTTACAGATGAGGATGCTGAGGTCCAGAAACAATCTAGTGGCTTGTCCAGTGCCAGGTGGCCCTTAAGCAGTGGTGCCAAGGTTTGAAGTGAGGTCTCTCACCTCCTGGCCCTGAGTTATTTCCTGTCTTCACTCTGCCTCCAAATGCCAAGTGTCATTTGATTCTTGTTCAATTTACAAATTGTACAGCTTGGAGAATCAAAGGAAACTTTTGAAGTGGTGTGATAGTTTTAAAATCAGGAGATGTTATAATGCATGTTCTGTGAAGGAATTTATATAACAATATATGTATTTACTCAATGGTTTGAAGATCAGATTAAATATTGCCCCATGGAGTTTGTTATATTCAAACTTCTCGGAAAACGATAAATGCCAAGTTTAAATATGTTCAAAGGATTTTTAAGTTCCCTGCCTATGAAAGGTTAATTTTGGAAACTTTCAGTCTGTACATATGAATGCTTGTGCTGCTAAAAAGCAGAAGAGGAGTTATATCACATGTGGCCTATTGTTCAAACAAACAAACATTCTATTGGGGAACAAAATGCCCATCATGGAATCACTTGAGTCTACATAACAGAAATCTCGTCATCTTCTGTGAGTTTTTATCGTTTTGTCTCGCATGAGATTTCCTGATTGTCTGCTTCTCTGTCACTACTAGAAGCCTCTAGGAGTTTCTAGTAGAGTGAATAGCTCGCCACTGAGTCCCAGATCCGCTCACTGCTGGGAAGACAGACTAAGATGCAGTGGATTCTGGGTACGTGTGGCTCAAGCATATCCGAGCTCCGCTGGCAGCACCAGTGGGCTCCTGGGGAGGAAGAAGGGCTGCATCAACCCCTCCCCACTTAGAGATCTTTTCCTCATGTCACTTTCTTCGCCAGATTCCCCTTCTTTTCTGCATTCCCCATGTGCTCTTCCTCTGTTCCCCCTTCCTCCTTTTCAACTTGAGAAGCTGTTTTGTCAGTCTGGTCTGACATGAAGGATCGCTGTGTTCTGAGAGCTCTTTGGAGACCCATCAAAGGCTGAGCCTCAGTAACATGATGACATGAAGGCTCATCGATCACCAGATGTCACTGGCCCAGTGGAACATAACAGATGTCAGAGCCAGCGTGGTACAGAGTAAGGGGTTCAGCCACCAGGGCCTTGAGGGGACTTGGTGAGGGCTCAGGGTGAGTAAATTCTCTATGGTGTATCCAGACATAGCAGATTTCCTCAATGCCCAGCTGCATGCCAGAACATTAACTGGAATGTGGTCAGTCCAAAAAGGACTTCTGTTCCCATTGATATTCAAAGATAGCAAGATGACTCATAGTTTTCACTTCCCTTCCCCTAGCACATGTAGCCAGCCTTATCTGTCCCATTTCCCATAATTGCTATTGGTAGCCGGCTAGGAAGAAAAGAGGTCTCTACTTGTTCTGCTTCAGACCTGGCTAGTAAAATTCAAACCCTTATTTTAGAAGAGGAGTGCGACCATGTTTCTTTGTTTTTTAAACAAAAGATTTTGCTAAATCAATATAAAATTGGTTGTCCCATTTTTCTCCCGTCTAAACTTTCCCATCTTCTTTCCATGGCTTCTGGATTTAGGATACTTTATGTTTTAGTCTATAATCCATAGAGTTTTAATTTTGTCAGTGAAATGCCTTTTCTTTTTCCTGGAGCAAAGATGCTTAACCGTGAAGTCGGGCCGCTGCGAGGGGATTCTCCTGGGCTGCCCTGAGAAGCTTCTTTGTGCCCTGTTGCTTTTGGTCACTGAATGTTAGCTATGACATTTTAATGCCCATACATTTGTTTTCAAAACGCACCAGTTTCATGGTTTGTGATACTCTCTCTTGACCACCTGTCCCAGATTAGTTAAATTACAAAAGGTCAGGTTCTCACTAGCCAAAGAGCAAGATGTCTTGATCTTGCTGCTTTTCTGAATTGGTTATCCCTCCTTCGTAGAGTAGGGGGGTGGGAGGGACGTCTTCTAAGCAAGATGGAGCAAGTGCCAGCTGCCTCCGGATTCCTTGGGTTAGGGACGGTGGGCAGCAGAGCCTGTGGAAGTGCATCTTCAAGGCAAGCTGAAGGATTCTTTCATTGAGGACCAGGGGGAACTTTGTCTTGTCTCCAAACTGCCCTATATCACCTAGTATACTGTCCTTGAGTCAGCCTGAGGGGCTGAGTCTTACAGGCTATGGAGATGGTAATGACCATGAATGATAGTGGTGATGGCAGAGATGGAAGTGGAGGAGATGGTCGAGGTAAAGGAGATGGTGGCGGGGGAGGTGGTGGTGGTTGTGATGATGAGGAGAATGAAAATACTATAATAACCACAGCTAACGTGTATGTAGTGTTTACCATGTGCCAACACTATTTCAAGAGCCTTACAGCTCGTAGCCTTCACAGTGACCCTACGAGAGAGGTTCTGTTAGTACCCTCATCTAACAAAGAGAAACTGAGGCACAGGGAGATGACCTCTTAGCTTCTGTGTGACCCTGCCTCTCTTGTCAAAGCCTTTGATGGGTATGAGGTAGGAGCAGCCTTATTCTATCCTTATATTCAGTGCCCAACACAGAGTAATGCTTATCATGCATTATGTTAAGTTCATTATTAGGTGCTCTGTGTTGTGTATCATGATGTCAGTCACTCTGGAGTAGAGTTTAGGCACAGACCCACTAGTTACCATCAGAAGCTTATGGTCTAGGCTCTGTATTTTGACTAATAGTTTAAGGATTCACATGCCTTTTTCTCTTTGCGTATTACCAGGGACTTGTTCCTTTTAAATCTGTGGTGTGCACTACTTAGCTAGTTTTGGAGAAGCGCGACTAAACAGGATGGCATGTATGGTATTGTAGCTACACACAGTTTGGAAATAGCTGAAATGACTTGAAAGTAAAGTAAGAAAAGACATACAGCTGAGTTCTTATTATTTTATTTCTGATGCTTGCTCAGTCCGCGCTGAGTTCGTGGGTGTGGTCGTTTGCCTGGGTTAAGGGCTCCCAGAGCAGGGGGAAGTATACCAAGGCCATGATGGTACATTGACTCCATGGTGCTTCTGCCTTGGCTGGTCCAGGGGGATGGAAGTGACACAAGTGAGGGGACACCGTGGCACCAATGATCCGCCGTATTAATTCCTTTCCATTGGAGATCTTCAAAGAATTTACACATTGGCAATCTCATTTAATACTCAAGATATCGTTAGTTAAAGACTTTCACTCCAAACATGCGTGACTGGTGCCCAGAGATTGTGCTTTGATGTTTTAAAGGTTTACACGTAAATTATCTCACTTGGTTATGCCTGCGATCCTGTGGGGTAGCAGGATGAGCATGAGTGTTCTTATTTCATTAATATTAATGAGACAGTGAGTAGTCTTTATTAAGAGCCTACTATGTGCCAGACACTGTGTTAAATGCTTTACATGTATTTCTTCATCTGATCCTCTGAGGAGGGTACTGTTTATCACCCTGTGTTACTGCCGAGGAAATGTCACTAACTTGGCCAAGGCCACACTGCCATTGGAGGAAAGCATCATTATCCTTATTTTACAGATGAAGAAGCGAAGACCCAGAAAGGGCTTAAATCCTACCATTGGGTCATGGTAGGGTTAAGAGTACCAAATCAGGTTTAACTCCAGCCTCTGTGTTTTCTCTAGTGGACTGGTCTGTAGTTAAAATATCACACCAGCGGTACACGACGACCAGCTTCTCCAGTTACTGTTAGGGTCTTTGACTGGGATAACCTAGAGGGGGCTGTCTTTGGCTTTCTCCTCTACCTGCACAGGGGCAGCAAGTGAATGCTTCCTGGATGAGGGAATGAGGAAGGAACCAAGGGAAGCCCCCCGCCCCGCCCCGCCCCATCTCAGGATCTTCTTCTCTTTTCTTGCAGAAGGTGGAAGTGCCCATGATGCTGAGGCTCCTCAGGGAGCAGAGGATGTTTATGATCCAGACCATCGCTCAGTACAAGTTTGTCTACCAGGTCCTCATCCAGTTCCTCCAGAACTCCAGACTCATTTGACCCCCGGCTTCAGCTCCTGGAAGAGGCGGCCAGCCCCACCTTCCAGATGGGGACGCACCTCCAGACAACATCTGCTCCCCCGGCAGGGCGCGGATGGCCGGAGCAGGCAGGTCACGGGCTCCCTGAAGACAGGAGCGCCCGGATCGTTCACAAACATCGTGTATTATTTTATAGGAGATAATTTATTTTTTCCCCCTTTGGAATAACTTTTGTGAATCATCGTAATGCAGTTTTCACAATAATATAGTACTTTTCCTCTGAACCACATTTTGACTGATCTGCATTGTAATAGGTCAGTAGGGAGGGTTGCCTGGTGGATTATTTGGGGGACAGAGGCATAAGGGAACACATCTCTAGTGAAGTTGCAGCCAGATTTGTAACCAGCCCTGAAATTTGTCAGCCTCATTGCTCACGTCCAAATCAAAGATGGCAAGAAAATGAGTTCATCCTAAAATATAAAAGATAAGGGCTAAGGCCCTTTCCTGAAGAAGAACAACACTCTTTTCTTATATTTGGGGGCTCCTGCGGCTTGATGGGCAGTTCCTTCCCTTTCCCCTTTTTGCCCTCTCCCTCAGTAGTCTCTTTTTTCCTCCCAGGCTTGAGTTAAAGACAGGACCAGCTAGAGGAAATGCTCCCTTTCCAATGCAGTGATTGCCATTGCCCGGGAAGAACGAGGACTCTGTGTTGTATCTTTCTCAACCACTCCTTATTCTGGGCTCTGGAGCCTGTTCCCCTGCTGGAGACTGCACCCTTGATATTTGCTGCTTTTCCCTGTTGGCTCAGTGGACCCTAATCTGGTGGCCTCCGAGGCCCTGGGCCAGGCCGTCTGTGCGGCTAGGCTTCTTGCCTGTTTGAGAGAAGATAACAGACCAGTGTGGAAGAGAGAGGAGACATGCAGGCCCTTGATATTGTTTCTTATTTAAATATGAAGCGTGTGCTGACGGGGATCTGAAGGTCAAGGTGCTGGGTGCCATGGAAAGGTTATAAAGGAAGCGGTTGGGAAAGCTGATGTATGGGGGCTCTTTGGCACTCAGGGGGCAGGGGCCCTGCCAGGAGCCACCCCAAGTGTTATCCCCGCTGTGCTGCTAAGCATCTCCAGCCTTTGGCCTGCAGGAGCAGAACTAAGCCCACCCAGGACCTTGCAGTCCAAAGCTTGGCCCACCTGCTGAAAGACGGTGAGATTTGTGCTGCTTTCCTTTTCTCCATACAGCCCACTCTGGTCAGTTGTGGTATTAACCCTGCCCTCAGTTTGAAGCTCAGTCCTTAGTTCGTCTCCTTCTGGGCCTTCATTGGCCACTGTCCTTCTGAATTTTGTAGGTTAGTACATAATAAATCATGTTCTGCACAGTTTCCCTCCTGCTGACTTCTGGGGAATTTTCCCCTCTACTGTCTAGTTTTTCTTGATGCAACTTTTAATTGTGGCTTTGTTCTTAAAATTGACTTTTGCGGGTGTTCCATGATGCCTTCTTCCACTGCTCCCTTTTTTTTTTCCTCCTGAGGTGCAAATATAAAGAAAGAATGGCATCCAGTCGACCAGAAAGAGTGTGCCTTTGTGGCTTCCGGTCACCACAACAGGCGGGTGCGGAAGCAGATTCCTGATGAACTACTTTGGGGTATGAATCAACTTGGTTTCACATCTGGCCAGGTGTTAGAGTGGTGGTTCTCTGTATTTGGACTCAGTATCTGCCGATGGAGGGCCTCCTACCTTCTCTTCCAAGGTCTAAAGAATCAGTCAAGGAGTAGAACTTCAGCTGAGCGCCATAGATTCTGGAATTTTGCTGCGTGATCTGAAAAAGAAAACCACTAGTATGACGTGTATTTTCAGTGGATCACAGCTCGTAACCCTCACTAGGAGACGCTCAGAAACTGGGTCATCGGCAAGCAAAGAGGTATTGTTTCCATTTCCTTAGGGACTTCCCATCCTTGGGATATTCTGCTGTTAGGGATGTTTTAACAGTTGGTCTGCCGTTACTGGTTTATTGTTTGAGGAACCACATCGGTATTTCTCTTTGTCTCTCAGGCCCCAGTGTGGGGTGTTAAAATGTCTCATGTGGGCAGCGTGTAGATCTGCTGTCTCTGAGCTCATCACTCACGGCCCTCCTTTCAACTCATCCACTGTTGCCACTTGGTGCTCTGGGAATATTCACGAACGCACAAAATGCAAAGAAGTAGGTTCAGTATCCAATTTCCTAGCCAGAGGTTGTATTGAAACTCAAAGGAAAACATTTAAAAGTGATTCCCCATATTTTGTTTTTAAAAACAAATGCTTTTCGCCCTTGAGCCCATTTTGCCTTCCTTTTCACGTCTCCAGTAAATGCCAACCTATCTCCTGTTAAATTAGCAGCAGCCATTTGAAGTCCTTTCAGTGGCATCTGCATAATAATTGCCCAGAGATGCTTTATATCTGGGAAGCAAGCCAAGGAATAAACCTTGAAGCAAAGTGTATTAAATTAGTTATCTAGTTAGAGCTTTTGGAGTGAGTTCCTGACGATGTATCAAGTCTGAAGCTGGAGCTATCGGGGTCTGTTGCTACAGTTTCGACGTGAAGGGAGAAAATTAAAAATGGAGGGGAAAAAAAAAAAAAAAAGATACCATCTTACAACAAAGCCATCCAACACTTTCAGGCCTCTGGTTTTGAAGTTTTTCCAGTTGAAATGTTTTGTTTCTTTCATCCACTCCCATTTGGATATATTGACCCAGTGTTCATCCTTGTTTACCGTGGTGCCTGAACCAGAGGGGCTGAGTTTGACGTCTTCATCCTTGAGCTGAGCTAAGCCTGTTTGAAAAGCCGAACCGTATCCTGTTGTGCTTTACTGGGTTCCTTGGGCTTTAAGCGCTTTTTGTGAACTCACTGCCTTGCTACGGCAACCCTTGCCTCACTTGAGTGGGCCATCTCCTGGGGCTTGGAGTCACTCTTTGCAGAGAGCACTTTGGATTCTCCTAGGCAGGCCATCCTTTCTTGATATACAGTCTGTATTAGCTGACCTCAGCCCAGTGGTTATGGAACACAACATGTGGGCCCGAAGTGTCCAGAGTCACAAAGCAGAATGTGCTTTTGAATCTCTCTTCCCCACTTCCAGTCGTGCGTGGGATGGAGAAAGTGGGTATGGTTATTGGTTTTCTTTGGGCGGGGGTAGACCTGTCAATCGCTTGAGGTCAGGGGGTGGGCAAATGCAGGGACCTTCTAAGATGTGTGCCAGGGAGCTTAGACTCAAGGGTTGGGGATTGAGTCTGAGCCATCTTAGTGTTAATCTACCCTTCATTCCTCCTTCGTGTCGGGAGTAACTGTCAGGATCCCAGACTAAGAAATTTCCAGAAGCACCAAGTAATTACTGTTGGGCTCTTAAGGTGGCTCTTTGTGGGAATAGTTTCCTCTTGTTTTACCAAAGATACTTCTGCAACTGTGTTTTATTTTATTGCCTATGGATTTTATCAGACACTCATCATGCTCTTACTTAGTGATTTCTTTTCGTGAGCAAAGTAACAACTCATCTAGCACTGATTCCAAATGGAGAAATTTGGGGTTTTCATGGAGACCGCAAAAATTTTCCATTGGTCTAGAGCTTTACGGGTGACAGATTAGTTGGCCCTATAGGGTTGAAATAATCCTACTCGGCCCTATAGGGTGGACATCTCTAGCATATTAAATTATGTTTGACACTTCCCGTGAACTCTGAGCAAGTTAAGCACAATGGTTCTTGTCTTTGCCTCAGCTTCTAAGACATTTGGGGCAAAAGACCTTACTGGTGCATCTATTGAAAGTAACAGCAACATGCCTGGGAGAAATGGGCAGGTATATCCAATCAAATTCTGCCAACTCATATGTGTTGCCCCCAAAATTGCTGTTCTTCATGGGGTCCTGAGGAACTTGATGGCCTACTTGCCTGACACTCAACCTTTATCCTGCCTGCTCTCAGCTTTTGCATTTCTGTTAGAAACTCAGATGCGTGTTTTTAACCAGCTTACTACCTTACTTATTTTTTTCCAGCTTAAAACAGCTGTGTCTTCTTCCTCAAGGCCAAACTAAAAGGTTCTCTATTAAAATGTCCATGAGCCTGGCACTGAATAGCTGGCATCAGTCGATTTCACAGGACTGCATAATTTATTGTTGCTTGGTGCAGTGAAAAGGAGGATGTGCATCAGTTCCTACCGTTTGGAACTTTGATCAGCCCTCTCATTTAAAAACTAAATTCAAGGAACTTCTCGTTTTAAGACAGGAGGGCCAAAGCTGATGGGCAGCCTTGAACATGAGAACGCATCTATCTAGAAAGTCACTGTTCCTTCTGCCACGCTTTGGGCCATCAAGATCATTCTTTCCAAAAAATGCCATAAGCTTGCCCAGAGAAGAGCTATAAATGGGAAGAGAAAGAGGAAGGCTTGGAGTTTCTATCAAAAAGTTCCTGATTCACAAACAATTTTCTGAACTCGGTGATGTCTCTCCTACTCCCTCCCTTTCTATAAGGCCAGAGGGATGGAGATGAGGTGGTGATCCTGGGAAAGACCACGCTGTAGTGGGGAGATCTGTTTCACCCTCACACAGTTTTTGCTTTTTTTTTAAATTATTTTATTTTTGGCTGCGTTGGGTCTTCATTGCTGCGTGCGGGCTTTCTCTAGTTGCGGCGAGCTGGGGCTACTGTTCGTTGCGTGCACAGGTTTCTCATCGTGGTGGCCTCTCTTGCTGCGGAGCACGGGCTCTAGGCGCACGGGCTTCAGTAGTTGTGGCTCGCGGGCTCTAGAGCGCAGGCTCAGTAGTTGTGGTGCACGGGCTTAGTTGCTCCACGGCATGTGGGATCTTCCCGGACCAGGGCTCGAACCCATGTCCCCTGCATTGGCAGGCGGACTCTCAACCACGGCGCCACCAGGGAAGTCCGTACCCTCGCTCGTAGTTTTAAATTGTGTCCTCACCGTTGCAGTGGAGCTTGACGAATGTTCTCGATTCTGATGCCTGCCTAGGTCTGCTGCTCAGAAAGACCACTTCCCCTCGCTTGCTGGTGGCCCTCCCTTTCCTTGCAACCTTATTAGCAGAAGATTTGCTCGACCACACGGCTCTGGAGTTAGCTATCACAGCTCCTGTGCATCTTTTTTTTTTTTTTTTTTTTTTTTTTTTGCGGTATGCGGGCCTCTCACTGTTGTGGCCTCTCCCGTTGCGGAGCACAGCTCTGGACACACAGGCTCAGCGGCCACGGCTCACGGGCCCAGCCGCTCCGCGGCATGTGGGATCTTCCCGGACCGGGGCACGAACCTGCGTCCCCTGCATCGGCAGGCGGACTCTCAACCACTGCGCCACCAGGGAAGCCCCTCCTGTGCATGTTGATTGCGCCTCTCCTCCGGCCCGGGGGGGCTGCAGAGCGGATTCCCCTTCCCAGCACATCGTGTTTCTAATCAGGGCATAAAAAGCAGGTAAGACGTCAATATATCAGTAGTGACGGCAGTTCGTTGGCTCACTTGAGGGCACAGGTGGGACTACTTTGTGATGTCACCCTCTTCCAAGAGCACCCCATTCACTTAGGGCTACGCCGGCCTTGTTTTTCCTTTGCTTTATGGATCAGCTCTCGACGGCACACCTTTTCTTTCCTTTCCCTACCCTTTTAGCAACTCCTACAGAGCAGCTGAATCTAGTCATAGGTAATCACTCTCTTCAATCTCTCCAAATTATGTAATTCGGAAATCTGATTTTAATCCTGAAAAGCCTATGTAGTTTCAAAAAGTAAAATTTGGCATTTATGTAGTTTCAAGGAATGAAATCTGGCAAAGGGAAATAACCATAATGAAAATAGCTAGGTGCTGTCGGCAGCCAGGAAGCTGTCTTTACCCCCTTTCTCCCCTTGGCGACGGGCACTGGCAGTACTAGAAGGAGTGGAAGATAAGCTGGATCGATGGTGAGTCCTGTTTAGGACAAAGGTTGCACCACTCCCTCAGGCTTCTTTTGAGGCGAGCTGACATGGAGCCACAGCGGCTGCATTTGGCATCGTGACACATGTAGTCGGATTAATTTGTTTCTAGCCTTCTCCTGCTGACTCTGTTCCCTTCACCGTCACCTCTACGCAGCCTGGCCAGTCTGGTGAAATGGGTGAAGCTCTGGGCTCCACAGGGACATTTCTACGTTGCCTTGTGATCCGTTCTCCACTGTCTAGGGAAGGGCAGGACACGCTCTTCATCCAGTCTGCAATGTGTCCTATTTTTTTCTTCCTCACCTCCACCTCCTCCTTCAGGGAAACACAGAGGCTGCCTCACCTGACAGAGGTTTTGGGAAAAAGCTAAAAGCATTAGATTGGGGTCTTTTTGGGCCTTAGGGTGGAACTAGTTTGCTAACATCTCAGGAACCCTGCTCTGCATTGAGCTCAGCTGGCTCTCAGAGCAGAGGTGCTTGGCGTTCTCAGCATTTCTCAGGGGCCTCCCACCTCCCTGAACTGTATGTAGTGTTAGCTAATAAACACCTTCAGCTTAGAACTGAGAGCTGTCATTCAGAGCCATTTTTCCCCCCAACTTGGAATACCGTAAAATGTGATTGCAACTTCCTTTGACTGAACTTTCTTGCCAGTTTGAAATCTTAAAAATCTGTTACCCTTATCCTTTCAAAAGTAAGGTTACTCTTCATCAGAGATGCTTTCCTGTGTATGTCCTTTGTTCCTTCAATAGTCAGCTAACTTGCTTGAGGATGTGTAAATGGGGAAAAAAGGTTTACATATGCAGATGACTATTAGATAACCTTAAGTAATTTGTGTTACATCAAGTAACATGCTGATCTATTTCGTTTCACTGGACTATTGTTGTGAGACTTAATTCAGTGTTTTGATGCTTTCCTTGGTCTGTGTTTTATAAAATGTTGTGAATTGTTTTATCATTCAAACCAATTGACATTTAATAGGTCTCATTTCGAACCTACAGACAAGTCCCTAATGTAGAAACCAGTTTGTTCTTAAGGGTTTTAGGTCAGCCCACAGAAGCCTTCTGCTGTCCAACATGGCTGAATAGCAGGGCGGTGTCAGCCAGATCTGGCTGGCATGGGCTGACCTGGACATTTAACCACCTGTCGTATTGTTGCTGTGAGAAATGCATTCCAGATAGGGGCTTGGGATCCTGATAACACGTTCTTCTCCCCGTGGTGGGCACTTGCTACCTTGCAAGATGGAGGTCCAGTCTCTTCACTGCAAACTAATTGTAAGGGGAGAGAGGGAGTGAGACATTTATAGGACGTTCCCTAAGTTGGGGAGTGATTAATATTCACATGTCAACTTTACTTTGGTGTAGACTCCCTCTCAATTTAATAATATTAAAAGCCTTAAATAAAATTATGCATGCTCTTCTATGTGCTTTTTTATATCAGTAAATAAGCTTATGCTTGCCAGTTTTATACACAATTAAGAGGTGTATGAAACTGACTTTTGACAGTATTTTTGCACTGTTTCCTCTCTGTTTTTATAAAGTCTTTAGCTATTGGTCCTAGTTGTGTATTGTTTATGTTCTCACTGCCCTTGTTATTAAAATGTTTCATATGTGCCTTTACAAATGTGAGATCTTTATTCTAACCTTTTTTCGTAAAAGATATCTATTGACTTCCAAATGCAATAAACTTTTTTTTTTTTCCAGAGAAAACAGCTGAATCTTTTCTGTCCTATGTATGTTTGCATTAATTGAAAGCATCTTCTCCCTCAGGATTATTTTCATAGGCCAACGTATCTGGGAAAACCTGCCTTTTCACTTCTTTAAAGCCCATTTATTTCTACCCACTTTTCATTCCTGGATAATTGGATCACACTGAAGAATCAGTTTGAAATTTCCAAAAGTCATCATTGTTAGGAAAAAGCTGAAAGGGGTGATTGTTGGTTAGGTAAATGGAGCGAAGAACCTAGAATTGGAGCTTACTCACAGCTGCAGTGACAACCCGTATTAAATGCCAAGTCCCCCCACAGCGGTCATTTATTCAGAGCCCAAACTGCTGGCCCAGAAGAGCCAAGCTGCAGGCTGCTACAGAAGACCCAGATCGTTGCTTTTGTCTTTCAACTTTATCAACAGCACAGCTCATCTCCAGGTTTAAAGGTGGCTGCCCTGCCCCATCTTTTCAGCCACTCAACTGCCACAGACACACATGGTGAACCCCGGGTGATGAGGGTGGATACTTTATGTCCCTTTGATGAGTAGCAGGGCACTATGACCACTTCAGTGAGGAACCCACTTTCAGTCCTATCACTGTACAAGGAGTCATTCACCTACAGAGGTCCCGGCTTGTTTCACATCATGAAAATCAGGATACTGTAAACCACACTGGGGTGAAAGGAGATGGCAAGCAAATTTCACTAAACACATAGATTGTGCTGTACATAAGTTGACTGTGGCAACAAAACAATGATTGATTGATAGTTTTTAAAAGAAAAACTACATCAAGTTTGGGAAAAAAAGATGATAGGAGAGCCCAGCAAGATGGTGGAGTCAAAAGACTCTGAGCTTACCTCCTCTCACAAGCACACCAAAATCACAAGTACCTGCAGAACAACCATTGATGAACAAGATCAGAACATACCAGAAAAGATCTTCTACAACTAAAGACATAAATAAGGAACCACAATGTGAAGGGTAGGAGGGGCAGACTCGCGATATCATCGAGTCCGATACTCGCCCCAGGTGGGGTGACCCACAAATTGGAGAATAATTATACTGCAGAGGTTCTCCCACAGGAGTGAGGGGTCTGAGCCCCACATCAGGCTCCCCAGCCCAGGGGTCCTGCATTGGGAAGATGAGCCCCCAGAGCATTTGGCTTTGAAGGCCAGTGGGGCTTAATTTCTGGAGGCCCACAGGACTGGGGGAAATAGTGACTTCACTTTTAAAGGGCACACACAAAATCTCTCGCACATTGGGACCCAGGGCAAAAGCAGTCATTTGATAGGAGCCTGGGTCAAACCTACCTGCTGGTCTTGGAGAGTCTCCTGGAGAGGCAGGGGTGGCTGTGGCTCACCCTTGGGACATAGACACTGGTGGCAGCCACAGTGAGGTGTATTCTACTGTGTGGACACTGGGGCTCGTACCATCATGGTATCCTACATCTAGCTCATTAGTGCCAAAACCTGGCCCCAGCCAACAGCCTGTAGGTGCCAGTGCTGGGATGCTTCAGGCCAAACAACTAACTGGGCAGGGACACAGCCCTATCCATCAGTAGAGAGGCTGCCTAAAAGCTTCCTGAGGCCACAGCTACCTCTAGACATGCCTTTAGATAGGGCCCTGCCCACCAGAGGGGAAGGACCCAGCTCCACCCACCAGTGGACAGGCACCAACCCTGCCTAGCCTGTAGACCGGCCATGCGCTAACCTCTAAACCAGCCTTACCCACCAGAGGGCAGACACCAGACATAAGAAAACCACAATCCTGCAGCCTGCAGACCAAGCCTGCCCAAAAGAGACCAGACCCTACCCTGGGACCAGCTGGGCCCTGGCACTACCCACTAGCAGGGCAACACAAGCTTTGGGACACCCCAGACCCCATACCTAACTGTGTCAGTAACTGGTCTCCACCTCTGCCCCACCCACCCCAAACAGCAAGCTGACCCCAGCTCTAGGATCCCTGGGCCCTGCAGCTGAACTCCAGGACCCAGCCCTGCCTGCCAGTCGTCCAGCACTAAATCCAGGACATGGCTTCACCCACCAGTGGGCAGGCAACAGCCCTGGAGTCTTCTGGATCCTGACTCCGCCTACCAGTGTACCAGCACTAGCCTGGGCTGCCTCACAAGCAAGCCCCGCTAACCAGCAGCCAGCAGCATCCGCACAAGGCGGGGCTTGGCAACCAGCCGGGCTAGGGACCAACCAAGCCTACCAGACCATCCACGTAGCCAGCCCGCCCCAACAGAAGGACCCGCACAGCCCTCGTAGGGGGAACCCCTAGAGTATACAGCTTGGGTGACAAGAGGGGAGTGTGCTGCTAGGACACACAGGACATCTGCTACAGAGGGCCACTTCTCCAAGGTCAAGAAACGTCACTGATCTACCACATACGTAAAAATACACATAGCAACTTAGACAAGATGTGTTGGGAGAGGAACATGTTCTAGACAAAAGAACCAGAGAAAAATGCCGGAAGAAGAACTAAGTGAAATGGAGATAGGCAATGTACCAGAGAAAGAGGTCAGAGTAATGATGATACAGACGCTCAAAGAACGCAGGAGGAGAATGGATGCACAGAGCAAGCAGTTCCAAGTTTTTAACAAAGAATTAGAAAATATGAAGAATAACCAGAGACGAAGAATACAATAAATGAAAAACACACTAGAAGAAATCAATAGTAGACTACACGATACAGAGGAACAGATCAGTGAGTTGGAAGACAGAGTAGTGGACATCATTGCCGCTGAACAGAAAAAAAAATAATGAAGAGAAATGACATTTTAAGAGACCTCTGGGACAACATCAAGCACACTAATGTCCACATTATAGGGGAATGTCCCAGAAGAAGAGAGAAAGGGCCCAAGAAAATATGTGAAGAGATAACAGCTGGAAACTTCCCTAACCTGGTAAAGGAAACAGTCACCCAAGTCCAGGAAGTGCAGCGAGTCCCATACAGGATTAACCCAAAGAGGAACACACACACCAAGACACACTATAATCAAAATGACAAAAATTAAAGATAAAGACAGAATATTAAAAGCAGCAAGGGAAATAACAAATAACACAGAAGGGAATCTCCATAAGGTTATCAGCTGATTTTTCAGCAGAAACTCTGCAGGCCAGAAGGGAGTGGCACAAGATATTTTAAATGGTGAAAGGGAAAAACCTTCAACCAAGAATATGCAGCCAGGCTCTCCTTCAGATCTGACGGAGAGATCAAAAAAGCTAAGGGAGTTCAGCACCACCAAATCACTTTTACAACAAATGTTAAAGGAACTTCTCTAGGTTAAAAAGGAAAGGCCACAACTAGAAACAAGAAAATGACGAAATGAAAAAGCTCACCGGTAAAGGCAAACGTACAGTAAAAGTAGGAAATCACCCACACAGAAAGCTAGTAGGGAAGTTAAAAGACAAAAGTTGTAAAATCCCCTAGATCCACAATAAGCAGTTAAGGGATACACGAACAATTAGATACAAAACATGGTATCAAAAACAGTAATTGTGAGGGGAGGAGAGTATATATATATATACACGGCTAGATAAAAACCTCATTGTAACCACAAACCAAAATTCTATAATAGATACACACAAAAATGAATACAAACGTAACACTAAAGACAGTCATCAAATCACGAGAACAAAAGAAGAAAAAAAAAAGACCTGCAAAAACAAATTCAAAACAATTAACAAAATGGCCAATAAGAACATATATATTGATAATTACCTTAAATGTAAACAGACTAAATGCTCCAACCAAAAGACACAGAGTGGCTGAATGGATACAAAAACAAGATCCATGTATTAGCATATGCTGCCTACAAGAGGCCCACTTCAAATCTAGAGACACACACAGACTAAAAGTGAGGGGATAGAAAAAGGTATTCCATGCAAAAGAAATCGAAAGAGACCTGGAGTAGCAAACTTATTATCAGACACAATAGACTTTAAAATAAAGACTGTTAAAAGAGACAAAGAACAACACTACATAATGATCAAGGGATCGATCCAAGAAGTAGATATAACAATTGTAAATATATTGGGTTGGCCAAAATGTTCCACTGGGTTTTTCTGTAACATCTTACAGAAGAACCCAAATGAACATTTTGGCCAACCCAATACATGGACGCAACACAGGAGCACCTAAAATACAGAAGGCAAATATGAATGGACATAAAACGAGAAATCAACAGTAACACAATGACAGAAAGGGATTTTTAACACCCCACTTATATCAATGGACAGATTATCCAGACAGAAAATCAACAAGGAAACACAAACCTTAAGTAACACATCAGGGCTTCCCTGGTGGCGCAGTGGTTGACAGTCCGCCTGCCGATGCAGGGGACACGGGTTCGTGCCCCAGTCCGGGAAGATCCCACATGCTGTGGAGCGGCTGGGCCTGTGAGCCGTGGCCACTGAGCCTGCGTGTCTGGAGCCTGTGCTCTGCAATGGGAGAGGCCACAACAGTGAGAGGCCCGCGTACCGCAAAAAAATAAAAAATAAAAAAATAACACATTAGACCAAATGGATTAACTGGTATGTATAGAGCCCTCCATTCAAAACCAGTAGAATACACATTCTTTTCAAGTGCACATGGAACATTCCCCAGGACAGATCACATGCTAGGCCACAAAACAAGCCTCGGTATATTTAAGAAAACTGAAATCATATCAAGCTTCTTTTCTGACCCCAATGCTATGAGACTAGAAATCAACTACAAGAAAAAAATTGAAAAAACACAAACACATGGAAGCTGAACAATACGCTACTTAAGAACTATAGGATCACTGAAGAAAAAAAGGATAACAAAAAGTACCTAGAGACAAATGAAAATGAAAACACGACAATCCAAAATCTATGGGATGCAGCAAAAGCAAAAAGCAAAAGGGAAGTTTACAGTGATACAAGTTTACCTCAGGAAACAAGAAAAATTTCTAACAACCTAACTTGATGCTAAGCAACTAGACATAGAAGAACAAACAAAACCCAAAATTAGTAAAAGAAAAAAAATCATAAAGATCAAAGCAGAAATAAATTAAATACAGATGTAAAAATTAGGAAAAAATCAATGAAACAAAAAGCTCGTTCTTTGAAAACATAAATGAAAGTGATAAACCTTTAGCCAGACTCATCAAGAGGAGAAGGCCCAAATCAATGAAATCAGAAATGAAAAAGGAGAAGTTATAATCAACACCACAGAAATACAAAGGATCATAAGAGCCTACTATGAGCAACTACATGGCAATAAGATGGACAGCCTAGAAGAAATGGACAAATTCTTAGAATGGTACAACACCACAAGACTGAACTAGGAAGAAATAGAAAATATGAACAGACCAATTACCAGTAATGAGATTGAATCAGTAGTTTTAAAACTCCCAACAAACAGAAGTCCAGGACCAGATGGCTTCACAGGTGAATTATACCAAACATTTAGAGAAGAATTAACACCTATCCTTCTGAAACTATTCCAAAAAACAGAGGAAGGAACACTTCCAAACTCATTCTATGAGGCCAGCATCACCCAGATACCAAAACCAAAGATATCACAAAAAAGAAAATTACAGGCCAATGTCACTGATGAATATAGATGCAAAAATTCTCAACAATATATTAGCACACTGAATCCAACAATACATTAAAAAGATCATACACCATGATCAAGTGGTATTTATTGATATCTCAGGGATGCAAGGATTTTTCAATATCCATAAGTCAATCAATGTGATACACCACATTAACAAAGTGAATAAAAACCATATGATCATCTCAATAGATGCAGAAAAAGCTTTTGATAAAATTCAACATCCATTTATGATAAAAACTCTCCAGAAAGTGGGCACAGAGGGAACCTACCTCAACATAATAAAGGCTATAAATGACAAAGCCATAGCTAACATCATACTCAATGGTGAAAAACTGAAAGCATTTCCTCTAACATCAAGAACAAGACAAAGGTGCCCACTCTTGCCACTTTTATTCACATAGTTTTGAAGTCCTAGCCACAGCAATCAGAGAAGGAAAACAAATAAAAGGAATCCAAATTGGAAAAGAAAAAGTAAAACTGTCACTGTCTGCAGATGACACGATACTATACATAGAAAATCCTAAAAACACACCACCAGAAAATTGCTAGAGCTCATCAATGAATTTGGGAAAGTAGCAGGATACAAAATTAATATACAGAAATCTGTTGCATTTCTATACACTAACAATGAACTAGTAAAAACAGAATTAAGGAAACAATCCCATTTACCATCATGTCAAAAATAATAAAATACCTAGGAATAAACCTACTTAAGGGGCAAAAGGCCTGTACTCTGAAAAGTATGAGATGCAGATGAATGAAATTGAAGACAACAGAAACAGATGGAAAGATATACCATGTTCTTGGATTGGAAAAATCAATATTGTTAAAATGACCATACTACCCAAGGCAGTCTACAGATTCAATGCAATTCCTATCAAATTACCAATGGCATTTTTCACAGAACTAGAACAAATAATTTTTAAATTTGTATAGAAACAAAAAAGACCCCAGATTGCCAAAACAATCTTAAGAAGAACAGAGCTCAAGGAATCATGCTCCCTGACTTTAGACTATACTACAAAGCTACAGTAATCAAAACAATATGGTACTGGCACAAAAACATATAGAGATCAATGGTACATGATAGAAAGCCCAGAAATAAACCCACACACTTTTGGTCAATTAAGAGGCAAGGATATGCAATGGAGAAAGACAGTCTCTTCAATAAGTGGTGCTTGGAAAACTGGACAGCTATGTGTAAGAGATGAAACTAGGAAATTCTTTAACACCATATACAAAAATAAACTCAAAATGGATTAAAGACCTAAATGTAAGGCCAGATACTATAAAAATCCTAGAGGAAAACATAGGCAGAACACTCTTTTACATAAATCACAGCAATATTTTTTTGGATCACCTCCTAAAGGAAATAAAAACAAAAATAAACAAATGGGACCTAACTAAACTTAGAAGCTTTTTAAACAGTAAAGGCAACCACTGATAAAACGAAATGACAACCTACTGAATGGAAGAAAACATTTGCAAATGTTATGACCAATAAGGGACTAATATCCAACATATATAAACAGCTCATACAACTCCAACATCAAAAAAACAACCCTATTAAAAAATGGGCAGAAGAGCTGGCTTATTTCCCAAAGGAAATGCAGACGGCCAACAGGCACATGAAAAGATGCTCAACATCGCTAATCATCAGGGATACGCAAATCAAAACTACACTGAGATATTGCCTCACACCTGTCAGAATGGCTATTATCAAAAATAACACAAATAACAAATTCTGGCAAGGATGTGGAGAAAAAGGAACCCTCATGCACTGTTGGTAGGAATGTAAATTGCTGCATCCACTGTGGAAAACAGTATGGAGGTTTCTTAAAAAACTAAAAATAGAACTACATTCCACTCCTGGGTATATATCTGAAGAAAACAAAAACTCTAATTCGAAAAGATACATGCACCCCAACGTTCATAGCAGCATTATTTACAATTGCCAAGATATGGAAGCAACCTAAGTGTCCACCAACTAATGAATGGATAAAGAATATGTGGTACATATATACAATGGAATACTACTCAGCCATAAAAAAGAACAAAATTTTGCCATTTTCAGCAACATGGATGGACTTGGAGGGCATTAAGCTTGGTGAAATAAGTCAGACAAAAACAAATACTGTGTGAAATCACTTATATGTGGAATTTAAAAAATACAACAAACTAATGAATATAACAACAACAAAAAGCAGACTCGTAGAGAACCAACTAGTGGTTACCAGTGTGGAGAGGGAATGGGGAGGGAAATATAGGGGTAGGGGATTAAGAGGTACAAACTATTAGGTATAAAATAAGCTACAAGCATATATTGTAAAACAGGGGAAATATAGTCAACATTTTATAATAACTATAAATTGAGTAAAATCTTACTGTGAATCAGTGTATTGTATACCTATAACTTATATCATATTGTACAGCATCAACTTTAACAAAAAAAGATGATACTAGACAAAATACCAATGAACATGGAAAGAAGTCAAGTAGAATGGCAAGAGAACAGGTACATACACTAATTTGCTTTGTCATTCATGGAATGAGTAAATGGACTCAATTTCTTTGGTTGATGAACAGAAAAAGTAGTCTTACCCTATAGTTTAGACATAAAACTAACTATGAGTAGATAGTATTATTTCCAAATACTCTATTAGCAGGAAGTAAATTAAAAAAGAGAGAAAAGAAAACTCAAAAGAGCAAAAGATAAATATAAGAAAAACACACAAATATGCAATAAAATGACAAAAACAGGATCAAACACATCAATTTCATGTGATTCTACTTTTTATTATCTTTAACAACAAATAGGGAAAACTTGTCAGACTTAACAGTTAAGAAATATATAGAAGAAAAGAGCTCGTTCCTAATAGCTATAGAAAACATAAAATCTAGGAATTAAGAAGAATGTGCAGGACCTGTATAAACGTAACTAAACTACTTCAGAGGCAAAATGTAGACAAATTGATAAACTCATCACATTCTTGGATAGAAAGACTCGTGAAGAGGTCAGTTCTCTGAGTACCAATGAGTTCAATGCAATTCTAATAAATATTCCAGGAGTACTTTTGCTGGAGGAGTAGGGAAAGGCCATGAGAGGACTTGGCCAAGTGATTCTAAAGTACTTTGTAGGGTTAAACATGGGAGAATGGTCAGAAAAACTCCAGAGAATGCAAAAGGATTAGCCTTAGTAGATACTAAAAGTTCTGCAGTGCAACAGTAGTTAAAAGTACTTTACTTCTATAGTAGACGGATCAATGGAATGAAACACTGCAGAAATAAACCTAAGTCTTAGGGAAATGATAATGGTATCATTTCAAATCAGCAGGGGAAAAGAAATCATTCCATAAACAATGCTGGCATAAGTGGCTAGCAATTCTGAACATTAAAAAGTTTAGAGTACTATTAGATCCCTTAACCATTAAACAATGTATTAAATAAAACGATTCCAGATAGATCATAGACAAAGTTGTATTTCTTTTCTTCATTTCAAAATGAGAAAAAAAAATCTTCCTTAGTACAAATGTCATGAAAAATAAAGTTAATGGACAACCAGGGGAAAATATTTTCAACACATGACAAAGAGCTAATATCCCAATATACACTGAGATCTTAGAAATTATTATGAACGGCATAAATAACAAAATAGGCAATGGCTGTGAATATCAACTCACAGAAGAAACACAATAATTCCTAAGTATATGAAAAAGTACCCAACTTCATTAATAAATGCATATAAACAAAATAGTTCACACATTATATTGGCAAAAAAATTTTAAACAATACAGTGTTATGAGGGTAGAGGAAAACAAATACTATAAATATTATATTCTATTGGTACCTGCTGCAGTTTTTTAAAAAGGAAATGTGGCCATACTTACTCAAATAAAGTTTCCACTATTTGATCCTGAAATTCCACTTCTAGGAATCTGTCTCCAAAAATGGTACCCCATGTCAGCAAAGTTATACGTCTAAGACTGTTCACTGTGGCGTCGTTTATAATAGCAGCAAAGTGGAAAACCCACATGTCCATAAATAAGAGAACAGCTGAATAGATTATGACATACACATTCCATGCAACATTCTGCCTCTAAAGAGAATGAAGCAAATCTGTAAATGCTGAAATGAAAAGGGTCCCTATTGTTAGGTCAGAGAAGCAGACTACAAAATATGTCAGTACCATTCTGCCTTTGTTTTTCTAAATCTATTTATACAGATATGCTATACGGGTGTGGAAAACACTGGGGCCACATAAGCAAACTATCACAGTGGTTACCTCTGGGTGGTAGGACTGCTGAGAAAGAAGGAACAGCTCACTTTTTCATATAATTTAAATTTATTGAGAAAGTATTACCTTTACAAATTTTATAAAACCTAGACAGATGTTGGGCTAAGCTTATTTTAGGCCTAGCTACAGAGTAAATTTGCATTCTTAAAACACTAAGCTCCCCAGAGCCAGGACTATGCCTTCTTCATCTCTATGCACTTGGAGCATGTTTTGCATATAGTAGGTGTTCAGTAAACATCTTAACACACTTCACTGAACAAGAGAAGGCATTCTACCTGCTGAATCCGCTGTGTGCAGTTAACTGCGAGTGAGAGATGTGTGTGGTGTCTGTAGATGAGGAAAGAAGGATAACAGACCAGATCCACAGCTGTTTCCAAGCTGTTTGCAGACCATGAATCTGAAAGAAAGCTGAGTGTAAACTCCATCAGGCTTTAATTATTACCTAATGGGGAGGTTCCTCTCTTTGGATCAGAAGAAACTCATCCAAGAAACATCCCTGCGCTGCAGTGCTGAGGGCTGTGCCCCTCTCTGCAGCAGCTGCTGAGAAACTTGCAGGTTGCTGTGGTCCAGGCTGTGGCGAAGCTGAATTCCTGCCGGCCGTGCAGGGAGAGATCAGCGTTTGCTCAAGAACATGGAGTCGGTAAGGAAAAAATGTTTCTCCTGCTCAGGCTTACCCTGAGCACAGAATCATTATGCACTGAAGGGATACCAGACACTGGACAGAAAAAAAACTGAAACTGACGCATTCTCCTGCCAGGGAGGGGCACCCATATCACTCAACTGCTCTCAGCTGCTGATACCTTTCTTCCCTTCTTGCACCTTCTCAGTCTTGGGTCTTGTCGTCCTCCATGGGCACTGTATAGGCAAAGCAGCTGCAGGCTAACGAGGCTGCAGACCCCACTCCTAGGGGTGAGCGTGCCTGGGCTCCCTGCCTGATGCAGAACGGGTGCAACACCCATGCCAACACCCGGCTCCATCACCACTTCGACATCCCCCCGCCCGACCGACAGAGGAAAACACAAACTTCATATACTATTATCTTTTTTAATTCTCTTTCATCATTCATGTTTGTTTAGAACATTACAGTAGGCATGAAGGGAAAAATAACTGCATTTTTAAATGTATATTATAATATATGAAACCATGCCATTATCTTTTAGGGAAAAAAAGCATTCAAAAATTAATTTGATATGAAGGTTCAAGATTAAGACCAACATCCAAGTAAGCCATTTGTAAGGTTAAGTGCAAGTTGTGTTTTCATTCCAATGAGTTTACAGAGATGCTGGCATGACGTGTATGATTTGAAACAGTCAAATCCTCGAAGGTTTTTGCACTTGGATTTAAATAAAAACTAAAATGTCAGCATAGTTTCAGTGGCTTTCAATTTCCTGTTTGATCTCAGAAATGTATGGATGGTCTTTGCCATGAGCTACTTCCATGATGGCAATGGCCTAGGAGAGAGAGAACAGGGGTTGAGAGCCTGAAGCCAGTCCCCTTGCCCCTCCCCCGGACTAACTTTAATTCAGGCTGGACCTCTCTGCTTGAAGGCACAGGATGCAAACTGGCTTTCAGAGCCTGTTAGCCTCCAGAGTCTGGCTTTTTTTTAAAAAAAGAAAAGAGGACAAGATTCTCTCACATCCAACTAGTCACCCAGTCTCTACGGCTGAGGAAAACATTCTTCAGTAGCTGAAGAAATGATAGAGAAATTGATTTAGGGACAAACCTTTTTGATTTTAGTTCATATTACTAATGTGTAAGACATGACTAAACCGTTTTTCCCTTTCAAAAAGTGCACGCTTACATCTTTATACATATTCTTTAAAAACAGGCACAAGTTTCATGTGAGGAATCCAGAGAGCACATATTTAATAAGGTTTCTTTAAGTGCAAGAGTTTCCAGTGGCTCCATTACTTTCTAGCTGTGTAACCTTGGGCAATTTACTTAACTACTCTGTGCCTCACTGTCCTCATCTGTAAAATAGGAATAACACATACCTCTCAGAGTTGCTGATACACATAAAGTGTTTAGAATAGTGCCTGGCATATAGGAATTACATACCTAAGGTAATCCATAATAATTTATTTTGCTCTTTTGTATTCAACTGTATTCTTCACAGATCGAAAAACTTAAATTATTCCCACGTCCCCCAAAGAGGGAATTTTTGATGGCCTGTGACTCTGACGGGCCTTCCTTTCTATTCTACCATTCTCTTCCTAGATCTCAAACCAACAGGAGTGCAAGCCTTCAGGAATCGCCTAGTTTAAATGTCTCTCCTTGCCCTCTGCATTCACGTCAGGACCCGTGTTCCTTCCTCAGATCTACTCTAGCCTTCAGTGATCAGCAATTAGTTACTTAACAGCACTCTGCCGTTGAGACCTAACTGGTTAATTTTTTTCCAACCTCACCAAAGCAATAAATGTCATCTTAGAAGACAACTTCCACAGTTTAAAAACAGAAAATTTTATTAACTCCCACTTCTAGGCTGGGTCAGCCCTGGCCCTTCCTTTTGGGATGTCGGACCTTACTCCATCTTTCCGTATACTGCATCGGGAAGATTTGGGGAATCTGGAGAATTAGGCATCCAGGCCTAGTCCACGGCCCCAACTTTCACAAAGATTCTCTTAACAGGTATAAACAGACTATCCAAAGGTTACATTTTATCAACCTTTGTCTTCTACATAAATAATAATTGTCCCAAAGATTGTATTTTATCAACTGTTGATTCCTATATAAACAGCAATAAGAACCAATACTTGGGATGGTGGCTGTGCTTCTGTGAGCGGCAGGGCCTGGCCCCTGGCCCACTGGCAGGTCCTGGCACATAACCATACTCAATGAACGCTAACAATGATTATTAAGCCTATTTTAGAAACTGCAAGTGGATAATCGTCATGCTGAGGGCCTCTCCAGACCCAACTGCCTTGATTTCACCACAATCGGGCATCACGAATCTATAAATCCCAAAGGGCAGAAATTTGGAGAATTCCCTCACTACGGTCTCCTGACCTATCCATGGCCTCTTTCTTATTTTTCCTTTCTTTTTATAGGTAATAGTGGACCAGAAAAGACATTTTAATAATGCCAGCCTCGTATCATGATCACATACTTACAGCACTTCCATGGCTTCCCAGGGGACAAAGGGCAAGTACCCCCTTCCCCACAGCCGTGAACCTGTAACCACAATGTGGACACCCCTTTCCCAACAGAAGGGTCAGGATGCAAACGTGCCAAAGGCTCAGTTACTTCCTACCCTGCCACCTGCTGAATCCACCCCCCTCCCACTCCTATGGCTGGAGAGCAGCCAAGGGCTAGTCTTTCTCCATGACTCCGTCAGTCACCTGAGTCCTGCAGGAAGGGAGGTGTGAGGAGTCCGGCAGGCACTGGGCCTCCTAACCTCACATCACACACATACCTTCTTCAGAGCTCTCTCCCCAGCAGCTTTGTTCTCCAGGCCCATGTACAGTCTTCCCAGCTTCAGCCACATGGAGGCCACGTTGAGGGAGTACAGAGGATAGTGCTTACTGGAAGGAGAGAAGAGACAACAGGCCACCTTGTGAACGCCTGCCGAGAGCCCACGGGCCGGGTGCAGTGAGCTGTGGCCGCCCAGCTGGTGGCCACACTCTCCACGGCAGCCAGTCTCCTCCAGACCCCGGCAGGTGCTGGGTGGAGGGCATGGATGGTTCAACCCTGTCTGCCCATCGTGGATGCACTTTATGTGGTTTCTGAAAAACCACATAAAAACTACAGGGGAGATCCTATGGAAAAACATGTATAAACACAACATTGAGTCCCAGCCCCAGATTTTTGTCTTTTAGGTGCGGGCATCGCAGGGCATTGGGAAAATTCCCTCTTTATGAGGACAATAGGCCTATCCCCTCATATTAAAAAGACAGTGTACTTAAAGATACAAACATACCAATGTCTCAAGACCTCGGCTTTCTGTCACACTCTATGATATCAGTTGGTTTGGCAAAATTATAAGCTCTCTGAAGTCAGGTACACACTTCCTACTTCTTCTAGATATTCCTTCTCTATTGCCCAGGAGAAGGCTTTGTAGACAGCGGTATTCTCGCTGGTTTTAACTGAAGGCTGACTGATGGGGCCTGCCTAGGAAGGAGCCATCTCCCTAGGAACAGAGACCAGGAGGCAGCTGGTGTGTGTGTGTGTGTGTGTGTGTGTGTGTGTGTGTGTGTGTGTGTGTGTGTGAACACACGTGTGTGTGTTCAAGGTGTTTATTTACAGGCTGGTCTGTTCTACCTGCTCTATCCTCAAAGTCCATCCAAAAGAGACACATTCTAGCTGTATTCCTAGGCAGCGGGCAGCTTGCTGCCCAGAGAGATCCCTAGAGCCAGCAACCAAGAGAAGGCCAGGGCTGGGCCCCCCGGAAGAGCTCCCTAAGCTAACAGAGGGTCCAGCACAGCAAGCCCTGCTGGGAGAGCAACCACAAAGCCAACATTCACTCTCATTCTCTGTCTCTCTCCCTACAGATCTACAGAGGGAAGTGTACATGGCCCAGAGGACTTCCTCACCCACCTCAGGAAGAAGGACAGGCTTTGAGATTATCCCTAAAGTATCAAATTCTGTTTCCAGGAGCAGATTTTAGGAGCTGGCTTCCCCCATGGGCTCCCCCTGCTGGCTAATCAGGGCACTGTGAGGTAAGTGGAGGGCCGACTGGGCAGTGGAAATTCAGACTGGACATAAACTTTACAGTCCCCAATCTTAGAACTTGAAGAAGTACTGAGTGCTTCTCAAAAGCCCTCAGGGTGTTTCTGGAACACAGAGATTTCAAGTCCAATACCCAGAGATTCTGATCCACTTGGTCTTGGAGAGGACCCTGTAAATGCATAATGTAAATGTGTTTTAACAGATGCCCCAGTGATCTGATCTAGGCCAGCCAGGCCCTGAAGTGGCTACTCGGAACCTCCTTCTGTCACCCACTTTAAAGTTTACTAACCCTCTCAACATGGAAACTTGCCCATGGTTAACATTCATTATCACTACAAGTTAAAATCCAACTTATTTTATTCAAATCTAGGGGAGGGTATTAAATAACCACAGACAACACACCAGTCCCAGAGTTTCCCCATTTGCAAAACTGATGCTGCACCTGAAAAAAGCAAAAGAAGGGGATAGAAAACCACTAATGGATTACTAAGTGCCATCTAACTTGGAAGGCATGGGAGGGGAACGAAACAAACCAGTGGCTTTTGAATACTGGTCTGAATTAACTACTGTGGACGGAGTACCCTGGACGGTTCCTGGGAGGGATCCTGCCCCAGCACCCGCTGCGTCACCTCAGTCTGCCTCCCTGGGTGCCTCTTCCGGGTGGTGGAGGGCACAGGCCGGGCCCAGCGGAAGCACCCTGTGCCTGCACCTCCAGATGTGTACAGAGGACAGGAAGCTGCTCCTGGCATGCTCCAACATGATAGCGTCAAGACAGAAGAGCCAAGGGACCATTCTAAATCACCCACTTCCATTCTGTGCTAAGATGACGGGAAGCGCCACTGCAATCACCTGTAGGGCTGGATGATTTTCTGTCCGTACCGCAGGGCTCCCTCCCAGTCCTGCATGTACAAGCAGACGCCCATGGCCTGGTACATCATGTGCAGCATGTACACGTTACTGTCCTCAAACACACAGCTCATCTTCTCCTGGCTGAGCTCGCAGATCTCCAGCAGCTCACTAGGGGGTGCTCTAGAGTCAAGGACAGGACAGGCCTGGCAGATCAGCTAGGAGGCTTCCCAAGGCCCCAGGGGCAAGGAGTTGCTATTTTGTTCGCTCCACCTCTAGCTTCACCCTCCGAAAAAGTAAATTACAGGAAGCCCGGCAAAAGTGAAAGGAGTCCTATTTTTCTGGAAGAAAAAGACTAGGAGAAACTGGAGACCTCAGCTGTTAAACACGAAGAATTTTAGCCACAGGGAACAGAGCCTCCTTTCAGCTGTAAACAATATTGATTAGAATCAAAAATCTTCAATTTTCTAGTTAAATTTAAATCCTCACCCAAGCTGAGAATTTTCGCTAAAGTTCTTAAGGAAAAAGTCCCCACCATGGGAACGTTCTTTTTTACACTCAGAAAAAAATGTGTCTTTCTCCAATTTCCTGTCACTGGTTTTCTTTCTTTCTTCAGTACGAATCTAATGCCTTTTCAACACCCAAGAAAATGCTATACCACAGCGGTTAAGAATATGGATTGTGGGCTTCCCTGGTGGCGCAGTGGTTGAGAGTCCGCCTGCCGATGCAGGGGACACGGGTTCGTGCCCCGGTCTGGGAAGATCCCACATGCCGCGGAGCCGCTGGGCCCGTGAGCAATGGCCACTGAGCCTGCGCGTCCGGAGCCTGTGCTCTGCAACGGGAGAGACCACAGCAGTGAGAGGCCCGCGTACCACAAAAAAAAAAAAAAAAGAATGTGGATTGTGCTAGCAGACCTGGGGCAAAACCTGGCTCTGCCCAGGTGAACTGTGTCCCTTGGGCAAATTACTTGCTATCTATGAGCCTGTTTCCATCTGTTACACAGCAAAACCCTTGGTGAGGTGCCTTGCCCAAAGGAAGATACCCAGTCAGTGAGGGTCTTCAAGGAACAGTTCTGCAGTTTTAGACAATCAAAGTCTTCCACAAGGATGCGCTCCTGAGCAAACTAGTCAAAGAGGAGAAACAGATGAGGTCAACATCATGGTAGTTGACTCCAAGGGATGGATGGCGAGTAAGTCTTTAAACATTTACCAGGACATATCCTTCCTCCAATATTCAGAATCTGAAACGCGTTCTCCCCCCGTTCCCCGTGCCCAACTCCCCAACAGCCCCTGTAAGGGAGGGCTGGTTGTAAAGGATATATTTGTAGTGCTTGGCCCGCCGGAACTCCTCAATGACATTGCGTGCATATCTGACCATGTCACGGATGGCTTCTGCCTTTGGGGGATCATTGAGCTTCCGGATTTCCACCTTGGCCTTATCCTGAGGAAAATGTCCACAGGTTACTTCCCACGGAAACCATACTGATGGGGAGACCTCTCCAATAGCACGTTTTCCCATGCAGAGGTAGAGGCCTACCCATTCTAAAGTTACAGAAGAATGAAAGGGAATCAGGCAGGGGATCTAAGAGAAGTTCAATACTCATTGCTTTTTTACAAAAAAACAAAAATATTAATTTTCTAGACCCTCCTTATCGGGGCAAGACACCGAGAATATGTTTGCTGTGGGCAGATATGTGTGTTCAGACATCTATGAAATCAAGAGAATAGAATAAGGAGGGGTGGCACTGACAAAATAATTTGCCCAATGCCAGAGAAAATTCTTCAGATTCTGGTGAATAGGTGGGAAAGCTTGAAAATGTTTCTCATGTGCTTTTTCCCTTCCCTCTCTTTTGAGCAGCCATTTCTTTTCAAGACATAGCAATGTGGCAAATCCTTCTCTTATCTGAACAATGTGATGGAAATGTTTTAATCAGCTGCGAGAATCAGGTTTGAACAAAGATCTGGTCTAACTGGATTCCCCCGGGCTACGCTAGTGAGGCGGTTTAAAGCCTCAAAAATACGACAGGAGGAGATGCCCCAAGTCAGACAGGGGCGCTCACTTGGCACAGAGGCCCTGAGAGAGAGAGCACAGTCAGCACTTGTGCTGGGTCGGGGAGTTTACCTTGTCTTTGGTGGTGCACTCCTGGCACTCACAGGTGAAGAAATAAGAATCTCTTAACCGGTCATTCCTATCTTCTGTTGGGTACAGGAGGTCAATGTAGCTGGTAAAAACCTAAGGGGGTCCAAAACGTTGATGTTGCAGATTGCTACAGGCCAACTCACGCCTCATCCTGCCTGTCGCTCTGCAAACATTCCTGATGGTGACCTTGCAGGGACAGGAGGGCCAGAGCTCAGGATACAGTCTTTTACCTTAACACACTGAATTCCTCAAACCGAGCGCCTGCTAGTGGTGGTGAAGAGAAAGGGCTTCTCTACCCACCTCCTACAGAATCAAGGAATCCCTAAAACGGTAATTTGGAAGGTTGAGAGCATCCCGCTTCCTTCCTCCCCAGAGAGCAAGCTGTGAATCTGGTCCAGCGGTAGATGCCCCTGTCTTGTGTATAGAAGCAAAGGCCACGATGGGCAAAGAGCCTACTCATCCTTGGGATTGGCCCTGCACTATCTCTTCCTGGTCTTTGTTTAGCCTCTTTGATCTCACATCCCGGGACGGCCTAGATGCACTGCTGGGTGGGTGCAGGGGGAACATGAACACACACACGGTGTGTGTCCCTTTATCCTGCCATCAGCTGGCAATGGACCAGGAAGCTCGGCTCAGCAGGCCGGGACAGGTCAGCACAGGGAGGATGCAGCTCCTAGGCCACCAGCAAGCTGCTGCCTTACCCAGCCGGGCCAGAGAACTTGGAAAAGTCATACCTTTGGGCTCGTCAAGTTCTCCCGTCCTTGCTTTTTTCTAACGGGCTCTATAACTGAGACTTGCAGCATATGGAGGAGGCCGGCATTTAACTGTCCATTATCGACTCACTGGGATGGCACTCGCTGCTCATCCCACACCATCAGGCAAACGTCTGACTGAACAGATGGATGTCCCAAAGCCGTCACTGTGCCAGTAACCTCGGGCACTGGCAGGCAGGCGAGGGTGGGGGACCCACACAGGCTAGGTGCTTGCAGGTGCCCTGAGCTCTCCCCAGTGCACCGGGCAGTAACAGAGACCCTGTGGCTCATCTGACACCCCAGGGAGTGGCTTTTTCCCCTTTGTAGGGCAGGTAACCCCCAAAACAGTGATTTGCCCAAAAGGAGGAGATTGCATTTCTGATCTGTGACAGCAGGAGGGCAAAACAACAGGAGCGAGCCTCGCCCTGCCCCAGTGGCCAGAGCCTGCCTCATCTCTTTGAAATGACTGATGGGCACATGGTGCAACAGACAGAAGGGCCCAGAAGATGGCGACAAAGGCCGCTCGTGGCCCAGACACAGCCAGTCCAGGTGACAAACTGCTCCAGGCAGCCCCAAGCACGGGTCCTGGTGACTTAGGTTCCTACTGACTGCAATCGGCTGTTTTAACAAAAGAGGCACAGGGCAGCCTCCACAAGACATTCGGAAACCAAGACACCCTGACTCAAAACAAGATGCCTTCCTCAGGACGAATTCCACAAAGGGTGGAAAGTCTGATTTGTACCTGGGGCGTGGGGCTCCCAGTTTAGCTGTGGGTTAGTTAACAAGGTCCAGAGAAACCGAGGCCCATATCATGTCATACACTAATCATGATATTTAAAACATTCTAAATATCCAGACATGCAACTTAAAAAATAGCATTAGAGATTATTTAAACTGAAATGTATCTAAAGTGCGTGATTACATTCCCTAAAAATTCATGTGTCTTGCTAGGGATATTAAGATTTACTTTAAAAAAGTATAGCATACATCTGGCAAGGCCTGGCCAGCGTTCTCAATGCACCTGACAGGGTAGTCATGGACCCACAGCACAGGAAAGGAGAAGGGAATCGCTGACCAGATTCGCTCCATATCCCTAAGTTAGGGAGGGAAGCTAATGGTGGCCCTTGGCCACAGACTGCCTCTACCTGTCCCATCAAGTGTGTACACCTGGCCATCTGCATTCCATTCCTAGAAAGTGAACCTTCCCATGTTCAGATGTGGAACTGATACGACATGAACCGTTGATGTCATTTCGAGTTGTAACTTGTTAGCTACTGCTGGGTTGCTTTTCTCTTTGCGGGCCGGGGGGGAACAGGCCAAAATTCATGAATCAAAAATAAACTCAAACCCAATTATTTGGAAATGGGAATACACACACTCTAAGATTGCATTTTGCTCATTTTGGCAGTTTCGTTTTTCTATAAATCTCTGTGAGGAACCTTACTCGAATCTATTCTTCCCTGGTTTCTTTTTTTGGCCACAGATGGACATGGCGAGCGCCAAATGGAAGCTGAAAGTTTGGATCAAGCCGCAGGTCTGACCCTGAACCCTGGAGGGACTGAGGATGGTACCCACCACACGGCTGCCCTCAGCCACGCACTCACCTCTTCTCCAGGGTGGATTTCCTGTACAGCTCTGACTTCTGCCAGGGTCCCCTTGTAGGTCACAATGACATTGGGGCAACAGCTATGATTCATCAGTGCAACACTGTCGATGAGAAGAGAAAAACCCTATGTTCTCAGGAAGGCAGACAGACTGTTCAGGTAACTCCTTGGCCACTTACTTGCTAAGTTACAGAAACTGGATCTTTGTAGGACATTAAAAAAATCTAACAGCTGGCCATCAGAGTCTAAGAGGTTGTCGTGCATGCATTTATGACAATTATCTAACGTCTTAAATTTGAACAGTACTGAAAAGTGAAATCTGCCATTCAGAACAGTGATTTCTAAGCCAAAAGCAAAACCAAAAACCGCCCCCCAACAACGATAAAGACAGCAACAACAACAAATTCCTTCCTGTTAGATGCAGGACTCAAAACTCAACACCTACAGTGAGCAGCTCCTCCACTGGACACTGTACAAGACAAATGGGCTGTCACTGCCAAGCAGCTTTTTATATCAGAGGACGATTTCTAACATGCTGTCTTCAGATGCTGAGAAATCGGCACCGCGGGAGATGCCGGCTTCCTGAGTGAGGGTGTGTGATTCCCTGAGAGACCTGGAGGAGCCCATCTGAGGCTCTGCACCTCAATTTCCTCATCTGGAAAATTGGGACATTGCTGCTCCGGCTGCTTGCGGTCTGCTTTACAGGGACGGCGAGGACAGAGAGAGTCGCCTATGTGAGGGCTTTGAGCTTTCTGATTATATCAAGGTCAAAGTTCTGAGAACAGAAATTTCTAAACTACAGGGGAAAAGTGCTTGATCTCTGAAAATGCTGCCTTGGAAATCACAATGCTGATATGATTTCTGCCAAAGGGAATGTTTCCCTCCAATTAAAACTGCCTGGATCCAAACTGGGGCTCAGATGGGCACTCACATCCCGGTGCATCCTGGCTCTGGTGGCCGGTGTGACTCGCCTGACCCTCAGTGACCAAAACCCCTTCTCCTGTTTGCTCCATGAACACAAAAAAGCAAGGGGGCTGGAGAGCCTGATGCAGAGGAGCTGCCCCCGGATCGTCGTGTACCAGGGGAGCGGCTGCTAGAGGTCTGGGTGAAGGGGGTGGCTGCCATGGGCAGGGCCATGCAGCGGCTTCCCTGTCTTGTCCGTGGGGAGGGTCACCTCCACCCTGCTTCCCAGCAAGTCATGCACAGGGTATCAGGCCCTAGGAAATCTGATAAAGAAAGGCACCAGAGGTTGTTCTTAGTGGAAGAGCAGGTTTGTAGAACCATTTTGCAAAAGTATTAAGTAACTCATTTCAAGACAGACTCCTGGCCATCTTTCTCATGAAGGTGGGGGAGCTGCCCGAAGGCAGGACACCTATCACAGCTCATGCTCTTGGTACCGCCGTTCTCTGGGCAACTGCTGGACAGGGGGAAACCTCAAGCACCACCACTCTTAGCCTTGCTTTCCATCTTTCACATACCAAGAGCAGACATTCCAGAGCTCATTTCAGGGCTGAAGATGTCAAGATGAGCCTCTAAAGAGGGTCTAATCAGCTTTCTCCTCTTTTTCTCCTTCCTTTTCCCAAGGGCAAAGGTCCCAAAGAATCTTTCCCCAAACCACTTCTTTCCTCACCATCAGAATTCAAACTGCAGACGACACCGTTTTGGCCACAGAAACAGTAATACTACGGGAATAAACTTTTTGTTTCTCTGGTTCAAGAAAGCCTGTGACAGCTGATCAGGGGACATGGACCTGAACAGATTTTTCTCTGTCTTTCAGACCCGTACGATGCACAGAGCTGGGCAGCAACAGACAGACATGTAGGGCTCACGTGCCATCCACGGCCAAAGCATGGGTGTTAAGGGTTTCCTGCAATTGCTTCAACCTAGAGGCAGGGGCTCCTGTAGTTTATATTAAGCAACATCACTTTAGATGAAACTAATCTACAGTGTGGAGGAACTCAAGACAGGGGATGCAGGAAGGGCTCCTTTGCTCCATCTGTGAAGCCAGGGCTTGATGTCAGGGGACTGACGCATTTGGAGACCATCCTGTCCATCAAATAGATAATGGCAAAGCCATGCTTGGCAGTCCATTACAATCAGAGCTATAATGATCTCCGTTGCTCAACTGGTTGGCCTTTCTTGAATTACCTGAGTATTCCTAACATAAAGAAAAATCCTATCGTTCTTTGGAATTTTTCCCTAGTTCACTACTTTAGCATATTCTCCCTCCAAGATGTGCTGTTTCTATACTGGTATTTTTCAAAAAGGACAGATGAACAAGAAGCTTACACAGTCTCTACGTAAGCCTACAGCCAATTCTTGGCAATTAATGTTTTCCTTTGAGTGGAAGAAACCCAAAGATTCCCAGAACCACAGATATGCAAAAGGCAAATTTCTCAGCGGGGCCTGGGCTGTTCCTTCTATGCACACTCTAAAACGTTCTTGAATAACAACTCTCTACCTAGCAGGACTTACCAAGCAACTGTTGTCTTAACTACTACCTTCAGATCCTTAAATGCAGGGGAAATATTTTGAAATCTGGCATAATTAAAAAGGGGACTTAATTCACTTGGAGTTTCATGTGTGCCACATGCAGTTTAGGGAGGTTATTTAAAAATCAAAAAAAAAATTCAAATTAGTGATAAATAAGTAAAAAGAAAAAAAAGGAAGTCACACTCAGCCTACTCAGGAAATACTGCTGATCCCAAATGAGAAAGTTCTTCATCTTCAATTGTGAAGCCATTACAGTTAACCTGTAGTGAGAAAGGAGGGGGAGAGAGAAAGAAAAAAAAAAAAAAATGAGCTAAAGCTTCTCTCTGGATAGAAATCATTTCTTTAATTTTGACCTTTAACAAATTAACTAGGAAGATGTTTGGTTTAGTGATTTGAAAACCTTTCTTTTGGCCGAGATATCTTATGTTCAAACACAGCTTACAGCTCAGTCTCATGTGTGAACAAATAGAAGCAGAACTGTCGGGGCTGATGCACCCTTAGTCTAGCCCACCTGCCCACCTGCCCATGGTAGCCCAAGAGTACAACGAACCACTAAGGCTCTAAGGACTGAAGTCTGCAGATCTGCACGGGAGTCAGGACATCTGCACTCTGATCCTAATTATGCCACAGACCCGGGGTGGGATCTTAAGCCCATCACTGTGTTCCTCTGCCCTCGGTTTTCCTCCATTAAAAAAAGGAGTCACTTAACCTGGTACCTAGCTCATTAGGTGAGGCGGCAAATAGCCTTTACATAGCTAATCTAACTGCTGTCCATCCCCTTGAGAGGCAGGGGGACCAAGGCCCTGAAGCTACTTGGGACTGAGAATGTTCCTTCCTGCCTCAGCCACATCAACTACTGGCCACTTGTTCATCTTTGAGAAGAAATATTACATTGAACATCACCAAGGCAGCTCTCAACATCCTGGAAGTCTAATTTAGAGCTCAGAGCTGAAAATAAGGACTATGCTTCCCCAGTTCAGGCTGTTTCATAAACTCACTCTTTCCACAGACATCCACCGAGGAACCCTTATATGTTGGGCACTGTGCAGAGAAGGGAGAACGGGCCAAAATCTGTGCTCTCCAGGAACACCCAGGCTCCTGGGAGACGGTTAATTCGGTGGGTATTTTTCATTTGGATCTAAAACTTCACAACTGGAAGGGGACTCGGTCGCTTTACTTTTCAGATGATGAAAATAAGGTCAGAGAGGGGCAGTGACTCACCCAAAGCCAGTGGCAAAGGCTGGGAGCCCTGCTCTCCCTCACAGCTATGAGGCGTCTGTGAAGCCTGCATGCTGAATGATTTCACCCCGTGAGCTGCAGCCAGGCTCCTTCCTACCAGACACACCACATTGGCGCCTTTCAGGCCAATGGATGGGCTTTTTAAAACTAGCACCCACCAAGCACTCACTCTGGGCTAGGCACTGGGCTGGGCGCTGCATATTTACCCTCTCATAAATCCATACTACTACTCTGGCATAACCCATTTTACAGATGGGGAAACTGAGGTTCAGGGAAGTCAATGATTAAGTGACTTGTTCAAGGCCATATAAGTAGCAAGGGGCAGAACAGGAGTCAAAATTCAAACTAGACATTCTGACGGCAAAGCCATCAGAAACACAAGTATTTCTTTTCACTGTACCATGCTTCTTCTAAAACTGTTCTGATCTCTGATTCTTAATGTTGCAATTTTACTTAAAATTGAAGGGCCAGTGTCAAAGGCTTGGAAATCTTGGTACATAGAGAAGTAAAGGCTCTGACGGGTTTGACTTGCAGTTTTTACAATTCAACACATTTACGATCAGTATTTACAGTTTTCAACATAAAAAGAGATGACTGTAGGCTAGGAGAACAATATACAGTTTTTGAAATCCTGAGGCGTTGGGCATTTTTATGTAGAAGACTGAGCATACTATTTTTTGTGCCAGCTTCAGGTACTCTAACCTATTCTGTCATCAGGACATTAACCAACTATCATTAATCAGTGACCATCAACCAACATTAAGAGGAAATCAGCACCTTCATTCATTCAACAAAATTTACTGGAGCATGAACTATGCGTCCTGCACCATACTAGGAACTGAATGATCTATACCCAGTCTCAGACTGGAAACAAACATGCCTCAGCAGTGGCTGGTCACCCACAGGATGACAACAAACATCTGCGAAGTGGAAGAATGAATGAGAGAATTTAGCAATTTGACAACTGATCTAGGGACCGACAGCTCTTGACTAGCTTTGGGAGGTCGGGCAAGGAGACTTGCCCCTTTGCTTCGTAATCTCTTCCTCTTCGAGGTTCTCAGCTGGACTGTCTATGACTCCAAATGCTTTCAGGCTTCAACGTTGCACGACCACTGGTCGGCTTTATTCCCTCTGCCGCCCTCCTCTCACTGTGGAGGAGACAGTGTGTTTCTTCATTGCAAAGGACGGCTCCTGTGAGCACAAGTGTCATCACTGTTCCTTTCTGGGAGGTGGTACTGGTGTTTAAGCCAACTTGCATAGCAATTTGCCTGCTAGCTTTCCCTCCCTTCTGAAATATCCCTAGGGAAGAAAAGTGAATTTGCCTGTTAAGAAACATGCATGGGCCATCATCCTTTTTTTTCCAAGTCAAGTCAGGCGTTAAGTGCCTTACTGAAGCTATTCTCATAATCAGCATTTAGACTAGATGTAGGCTGCACACCAAAAATACATTTCCCAACCATGCATATGTTCCCGGTGATTAAAATGCACCTCAGCGCTGCCGAAGGAGTGCAGTCACCTTCTGCTGCCAGCTGCTGCTGGGCCACGAGTTAACCCACAACACCCTCCCATGAACCAGAGAGAGGAAAGGGCTCAGAGGCTGGAAGAGCAGACATGCAGCTGAGGGCTGAAAGGCAGGACCAGAAGGCGGCATGGGGCTGGAACAGCACTTTCCAGTTTTGCTTTAAGGTTGCCTTTGAGGGTACTGAATGTCCCTTTTCCAATTTATATATGGAGAAAAGATATGTATGTGTGCGTGTATGTGCACCCATGTGTACACACACGATCTCAGAGTGGATATTATGATCTGTTAAGTATAAAATCTTTCAAGGAATTAATTACCTATAGTTATATATGTGTGTGTGTGCATGTGTGTATATATATATATCTGTATCTATCTCCTGGATTTTCTGAGTCAGCCCAAATTTCAAGGACTCTGAGTCATTTTCAGCACAAATATATTTCTGCTTGTGACACCAAGTGCCTTGATTTTTGGTAACTATGGTCCCATATCTACTATGTCAACACTGAGAAGTCCCATCAGCATGCATTACTGTGTTGGAAAAAAAGTTGTTTTTTCCACAGCTTGAAGTGAAAAGATACCTATATTTATTTCATCTCTCCTGCTTTCTCACAGAACCATGCCTCATCTAATCCAGGAAAGAAGTCATGTATCTAGCTTTTTAAAAAATGTAAGAGAAATCAATTCCTCCACTTTGTACTGTCACCCAAATCCACTGTCTTAGGATGCTTAGAGAAATACGCTGTAATAATCCCAGGATCATATAATGAAATCAGGAAGGTTCTTCATCATGCCTATTAACACTCATAACTTGAGCCCATTTTTTCTTTTACCGAGAACAGCATTTTTTTCTGATTGTGACAGTCACACAATAGAAATACATCCACATAAACATAAAGTCTATCAAGGAACTCATCCAACTGTTCACAGTGTTTCTCACAGAGGGGTTGAAGTAGGTGAATGAAGTGGTGATGACTCACTTCTTTCTTGATATGTGCAGTTTTTAAAGTGGGAGAACTAGGTGCTTTTCATCTTTTCTTCTTTTTAGTATTTTCTTAAGTTATCCATGCTCATTGTAGAAAATCCAGAAAAATCATCCAACAAAAAAGCAAAAATTTTCCACAACTCAGGAGATAACCAACAGTGAACTTCCATTTCAACTTTTTTTTTTACATAAGTAAATTTTCATATTACACATTCCCCTGCTCTTACACTTAATGGTTTTATCATCAGCATTTTTCACATCTTCAGATATTCTTTGAAATGTAATTTATAAAGGCTAAATAACCTTCCATCGTAAGGCTACGCCAAAATTTATTTACCAAACTCCTACTGCTGACCATTTATAATATGTACTTCCTTTTTTTTTCTCTTGTTTTCACTTTTCTTTTTTTTTTTTTTTTGGGTTTTAAAAAGAACCACGCAATCAACAATTTGCATGTCAATTTCTGTCCATAATCTCTGACTACTTCCTTAGGCTAGATCCCTAAAAATGGAATTAGTGGGTCAAGGGGTATATAGGCGATGCTTACTCTGTCCTAAGATGAAAATGTGTAAGTATCTACCAAGCTCTTTTATCCATCTAGGCACTGAAGGCTCTGGCAGGGAAATGTAACTACTTGTGCCCACAGAGCAGTATTCTAGTACCTCTCTTTCTGGGAAGGTCACCTTCAGCTACACGTTCAGCTTGGAGGGGAAAACGCAAGGGTATGTTAGGGAGAGAAATCCGATCTGGTAAGTCATGCTAGGAAGAGCCACCCTCACAGTAACAGAAGACTGATGCAGCCAGACTGTGTTCGGCCAAAGGGTGCCGGCTGCACTGTCTTTTGTGTCCTAGCCATGCCCAACGGAGCCTCGGCCTTTCCAAATGGCTGGTTTGGCAACCAGCCTCAGCGCCTTTAAGTTGCTCTTGTCTAGAAGCCTCTTTAATTTTTTTTTTTTTTTATCATATCTGATTTTGGTAAACCTAGGCTCCCCTAAATAGGACTTCTTAGCAACCATCAGGAAAGGCTTCCTGTACGTAGACCCACTTGGGCTCCTCTCTGTGGTGACTGTCCTTCCTGGGGCCGTCTGTATTTGCCTCAATTTATCCATACAGTGTTGGTAGGAGTACAAAAACAAAACAAAACAAAAACAACCAACCAAAAGAAGCCCACTACCGTCAGAAGGGAAGGTTTAAGAGAAGAGTAAAATTTCATGTTGGAACCTCAAATGGTCTTTTCTATTCCAAGAGCTTCCAGCATGCCATGGTACTGGGGCACTGGCAACTCCCCTGTTTTCATAAACCCTTCCTGCAGCAAGAGGCAGAGGTTAGGGCGAGTTTCCTATGTGCCACCATCAGTGAGGGCCAGCACAGACAGGACCCTGATCTGCTCAAGGACACCCAGCCAGGCGATGCAAAACAGGGCCCAACAGGTCAAGCACCACGTTGCCAAGTAGATGCCATCATTCTACTTTCGTTCATCTTCACCGACCACGTGCTGGGGAGAGGGACTCAGGCAGGGAAAGGTTAGACTAAGTGTCACTTGATGCTCGCATTCTTACCTGTGCGAAGAGAACTACCAGGCTATGGTTGTCAGGGAACTCAAGGTGCTTGGAGTAAAAGTGATGGAGAGCAGCAATGTCACTCTGAATCAAACCTTTCTTCTCATTGTCTAATTTATCCAGATCTGTGGATAAAGCATCATTCAGCTGGTAGAAAACTCTGGATTTCTAGCTATATCCTTTTATTGGGATCATGTTCAAGTGTGTTAAACTCTGGAGTCTAGCTATATCCTGTAAATGGCATGAAGTGGAAGAAAAAACTACGTGGAGCCCCAGGAAATATACCTCCTCCTCATTTGGTCTAACGGATAAACCCTAGGGCAAGAAAAGCGTGCCATTTCTTTCTTCTCTTCCTCTGACAACTGGAAGTCACTCAGGACAGGGAATTTCAACTGACCATTAGCAACAAGGTCAGGAATGAGTGGCGATGACCGATAACTAGCTTGGCCAAGTCAAGGGCCCCCCGATTGGCCCTGGAGTCTATGTCATGATCGAGAAAGTGGACAGCCCCTGATTTAATGCCTTTCCGTAAGGACATCAGCTGTTTACAGGACTGCAATTCAGCAAAGATCCAAAAAATACTCAGCATGCCAGGAGAGCCAGCAGGAGATAGAGTAATGTAACAATTCATCCTGTAAGTTCCTACTTCCCCTTAATTATTTCCTAGCAGGTCCTGGCAACTCAGAAAAAAAAAAAGTTATATTCATTTTTCAAAACAGCACACAAGTCAAAATAAAAACTGGTAATTGTGAAATCCCCACGACCACTAAGAATCCGGCTATCTCTTCCTTTCCTCAATCCCGTCTAATTCACAGATAATGTGTGGGTAAGATAACTCCTCAGCCAGTCACAGGGAGACTTACGTGATTCAAACTCCTTCACGGCTAACAATTTCTCTGAAGGTGTTCTCTCTGGGTGGATTTTCTAGTAATTGGGGAAGAAATCACACAGACAGATTTCAACACCTAGTGCAAAAAACAGTGCTTTCACTTGTACATCAACATGAAGAAAAAGGCAATAGTTCTGAATGAAGTAAAGAGCGCCAGCCAAGGAGTCTGCCATTTGGGCTCTGAGAGCTTTTGCCTAACATCCAAATCCAAAGGACTCTTTTGAAAAGCTTTTAAAAGCACCTGCCACGTTCCTAACACCCTGATAATGCTATGCACACAGTAGGCTCAAAAATGCTTGTTATGGGAAAGAACGGTGGCTAGAAAACAACTTTTTAGGTCCCTGACTTAAAAGGACCGAGTCTACAGATGAACCATCCCATTTATTATTTCTCCTTCTAAAAAGGAACAAAATCAAACCCCCATCCATTTTACACTTTCTTTAAGCATAAGCTAAAATGATCTCAAATTCCAGGTTTTAAAAAGAACACTTTCGGTTGTATCCGTGAGCCCAGATTCACTTGAAACGTGTTGCCGGCTTTGTTCTAGACACCCCAAGAGGAGCTGACAATAGTAAACCCGCCAGGCTTTGAGAACATGAATAAACCTGGTGTTGACAAGAGTTCAAACGCAGAGCTCAAGAGCTGGCCCAAGGCCGTGTCTTTGTAATCAGGCTATTCAACTTGGGTATACAGGTGGTCCAGCCGGGCGCTCTCACCTCCCTAGTTAGCATGCTACGCTTCCCCTTGGTAGTTGGGTAGCCTGTCTCCCCGAATCCTTTGCAAGTGACTAGAATACAAATGGTCTGGTTTTTTAATCATCAAGTCCTATAGGGATGAAAAGATGGCCAGGTAACTTTTCATTTAATAGACTATTAGTCATAGTAGTAATTATAATAAAAGTTGAATGAAACTGGTATAAACTCATCATAGCTTTCAGACTACCCTCCTGGTGCCAAAACATTTCAATAGTTCTTTTTTAGAGCGGAAATCTTCCCATTCACAGGATCCATTTCTATAAGATTAGTAAGTCATTTTGCCTGGGAAAACTTCATTCAGAAAGGGCACCGGCTCCTTCTGAATTCTTAACCACCACAATTTCAGTAACGTCAGGCGGTGGGGCTGGGGGGGAACCAGCAGACTGGTCACCCAATCCTCCCAAGATGCTTACAGATCAAATCGGATGGCTTCCTTACCCTGACACCTCACCCAGTCACACCGTTTTCTTTCTCCTACCCTTGCCTTCCGACCAAGTACTTGGCATATATTTAAAGAGGACACTTAGTAAGGACCCAAAAGTTAACCTCCTCCAGCAAAAAAGCATTCTGATTTTTCGGTCTCACTCGACAGGCCAGCCTTGATGCCTGTGGTTACCCTGAGCCAGCGAAGGCGCATGTCTGCAAGCACCTGACCCAGGCTGAACATAACAGAAGCGTGACTTCAGAGGTCAGAAATGTCCTCCTGTCTACGATGCCGAGGAGCCTGACTTGGTCTGGGGACAGATATGAGCTGGTGAGGATCACATTTGGTTTCGATGAAGGAAAAACCGAAGTTTTAAATGGAGGGAGGTGGGGTGGGGGAAGACAGAAAGAAGAGGCAGATGAAATTTCAGCTTAAAAGAGTTACAGTACAGAGGCCCTGCCCCCAGCTTGTCACTAGCTCCGTGGACATACACCTTCTAAGCTCCGTGCGGCCCATTTCATCGTGTCACAAGGACAAGTCCTACGGCATTTCCCGCCCCTCCTGTCAAGATCGGGCGTCTTATTTACATGCAATCAATAAGGCCTGAGCAAACTGGGGGTCAGGACCACCAGCCCCGGCTTCATCTTTGGAGGAAACCGTTGATGGCTGTCTTCATCCCCACCCTCCTCCCCTCTCCCCTTGCCTCGATGTCTACGTTTCCGCTCCTTTTCTTTCTCCTCTCCTTGCACATGCCATGCTGGCTGTTCTACCCCAAGGCAGGGCGAATAACGAGAAGGAGAGGAGCAGGACCCAGCACAGGACAGGGGCGGAGGGCGGGGGGAGCAGAGTGCACTCTGTGTCTGGGGAAAGACGGGAATAGTGCAAAGCTTCGAAGGCCGGTCTGCTTCCCTAGGACGCTCTGATTATTGTCAGTCAGGTTTTCACGCCCTGAAAGGCCGTATTTTTCTATGTAAACCTGTCTCATAAAAAGCTCAGAATTTAGTAACTGTGGCTACGTTCCTGGCCTGGGGTAAGTGACATCCTAGCTGCACAGGTCAAACAAACCAACTCACACGTGCAGCATTGTTCCCAACCCCATCCATATGGATGTGACTGGAAATGGGGTCCCAGGACACTTAACGAGAGATGATCACCATGGGTCACTCACTCATCTTTCTGACCTTTAAGAAAAATAAAAATAAAACACACTTGAACATGATCCCAATTCCTCACCTGTTTGGCCAGAATCCGTGCAGTTAGCCTTACAGTCTCTGAGGGATTCCAGTTTTCCCCCAAAACAACCATGGGAGAACATTCCAGCTTGTGCATGGGCCAATCTTCTCTCTGGGAAAGTGAAAAAACAATTATTACACACACACACACACACACACACACATACACACATGTACTGCAATAAAGTTCGAGAAGAGAGGATGCAATAAGTCCTACTAAGGTCAAGTGAAATATGTTTCCTTTTGGAAAACACGATGATGCTCACAAAAGCTAGAGATGAAAACATCCTTTAAGATAGTTGTGGCTATATAACCTTGACTCAGGCCTGGCCAAGGTTGTTGGCAAGAGAAAATCTGCTTTGTGTTGTTCCCTCAAGCATCTGGTGCCCCTCATCATTCCAAACAACCCACACACCTTTCCATTATCTGTGGTCGCTGTCAAGGCACAGGGGCGAGTGACTTTGGCATTAGCCATTGGTTTGGCTCTGCTACCTACGGTTCTGTGCTGGCTCTGTTCTCACTTCAGAGCAAATAACCAAGAAGTGACACACACAGCACCTGGTCTGTGTGTGTCTACACAGACACAGCACAGCACCCTTTTACAGGTGATAAGAACAAGACACAAATGAGGGCTTTGTCGAGGGCCCTCTAAGAGTCTGGCCGGGGCAACTCCTGGGAATATTTAGGAACACAGACTTCCTGTAGAGTCATTTGATAAAAGAGGAAAACTGTACTCCTTTCTATCACTTGTCTTGAAGCTTTCTGCCCCAGGTTGGGGGGTAAAGGGCGTGTGCTCACTCCTGGAAGGGTGGAGATGCCCCCTTCGAGAGGGGAAGGCTGAGGAAGTAGGAGGACATGGGTGCCGTGGAGGAAGGCTCTGAGCACTGGGCATAAAGAATGATGCCGGCGTCAGTGACAGGGTTACTGTGGGGTGACTGGGAACTGCCTGGACCACATGAGCTCCAATAAAAGCCCACCGCGGTGGCGTGATGGGGCTGAGAGGCTGTGGGAGAGGACTCAGTGGGAGTCTGCAGACACTCTTTGTCGCAACGGAACTGGGTATCGTCGTGTTCTCCCCTCCGCCTTTCCTGCCTCAGAAAATGGCAAGTCTGATGGTTCAGGTGCTCAGGCCAGAACCCTGGAGTCCTCCTGGCTGCCTCTCTTCTCTCCCTCCCACTCCACATTCATCTCCCTGGCAAATCCATCCTGTCTGCCTGCAGAATACAGCTAGCCTTTGATTACTTCTTGCCTCACCACCACCCCCACCTTTCTACTGGGTGTGCAGACCCGACACCTCGCCCCGTGGCTACCTGGACACCTGCTTCTGCCTCCAGAGAGCAGCCAGAGTAATTGATTCTGCAAAGCACAACTCAGATCCTGCCTTTTCTCAGCTTAGCACCTTCTAATGACTTCTCACCTCAGAGCAAAAGGCCAAGACTTAAAGATGACCCGTGAGGCTACCCGTGGTAGGAGCCCCCCCTCCCCCGCTTCCATTACTCTGAGCTCATCACCACCACCATGCTCCCTCACCTCACTCCATGCTGGCCACCACGTCTCCTTGCTGCTCCTTGAACAGACCACGCTTGCTCCTGCCAGGAGATCTTTGGCACTTGCGGTATTTCCTGGCTAGACGCCTCTTCCCCTAGACATCCACCTTGCTCCCTCCCTCCTCCGCGTCTCTGCTCCGATGCCCCTTTTCAAGGTACCTGCCACGAATACTCTGTCAAGACCAGCACTCTCCCCAACACTCTCCCTTTCCTTGCTTTTATGTTTCTTCTTAGTACCTCTCACCACCTGACATATTACACACTGATTAGTTGTTTGGTTTACTATGTCTCCCTCCCGCTCCCACTAAAATAAAGGACCTTATTAGTCTGTTTTGTGTACGCCTGTTACCCCAGAACCTAGAACAGTGCCTGGTGTTTACTAGGCGCTTAATAAAGTTGCTGAATGAATGAAGATGTCTCCCTCCCCTCCCCCATGCCAAATACAGGAAAGACACGATGTCACAATGATTTAAGGCAGCCCGTGGCACAGACCCTTGGCTCAAGTTCTGTGCCAAGATGTTCTGCAGAGTTAAATAACACCATGCCAAATATAACTAAGAACAGGGGGAGAAAGAAATGACAAGATATGCACAAGGGAGAAGAGGATCTGTTTTTAGCCAAAGCCTAAAATGAGAGCACGGTGATGAGGCAATGTGGTAGGAACAGGTGGGTCTAGCTCCCAGCCGACAAAACAGCTCCCTCCCCAAATGCAAGGCAAAAAGGGAAACTCAAAGAGGGCTTCAAGCCTGGCCTTGGGATATCCAAGGGGCGTGAGCACCACCAGCTGGGGCAGATGGATAACTGGCAACTAGGAACACACACGTGTCCACTATGACCCCAGGAACGCTAATACAAGGTCTCCGCAGGGCCTTGAAGATGTTAGTTTTCTGAACTGTAGGTGGTGTCTTTCGGTGTTTAACAATGAGCTCCTGGGAGAAATAAGTTTAATACTAACATTTCTTAATATGACTTACATATTATTAATAGAATTAATGTCAAATTAATGTGAATAAAAAGTAACATACAATGTAGACACGTATTGATGTTAATGTCTTCAAAGGGAAGGGAACCTAACTACAGGGCACGGTCTGGAGGCGAGCAGAGTGCTGTGAAGTAAGAGGACACTGGTTTGGGGCTCGGGGAGACCTGCATTCTCACCCCCCGCTCTTCAGCGAAGCAGCTATGTGACACCAGGCAAGCCTCTTAATCCCTCTGCATCCATACCCTTGGCTGTAAATAACATGATCCCTAAGTTATTTAGCAGGTCCAGAATTCTGAGTCTATGATTTTATGCTTTCCAACAGTGATAATCAGACACAAAAGCTTGAAGACTACCAACAAATATAGGACCTTCAAATGGGATAATTAGGCATTCATGCAACCCACCACAAAGGGTCATTGTGGGGATCCAGCAAATAAGCTAACCCACAAGAAGCATTCAGACCAGCGCCTGGCACACACTGCGCTCTCAACAAACGCTGGTAATTGTTCATTTACTGGTTCTTTCATTCATCCAATAAGCCCTCGACTGGCCGTAGAGGCAGAGGTGGGAGATGGAGTCTTTGACTTCAGGTAGTTTACGACTATATCCGAACACAAGGTAAAAGTAAGAGCACCTCGAATGTGATACAGCCCCACACAGAGCAGTTAAATCAGAGAGCTGGGTAAATCCAAGGATGCGCAGAATCATGTAAGTTTCATCAAGGGAAATTTACTAGGTAATAAGAAGTTTTCACTTTCTGTCAGAAGGTGGAAATGACAGAGATGTGCCACAATGTCACTACTCGGTTTTAATTCTTTTTTTTTTTTTTCGGTTTTAATTCTTAAAAAAAAAAAGCTGTGGTGGGGAGAAGAACATCTGGTAGAAATGTCAGATAGGTTCTGAGCATATCCTGATATAATCTGCCCCTAGGTTCTGAGCATATCCTGATATAATCTGCCCCAATTTTGCCCATAAGAAATTATAAACAATCAGATTGGACAAAATTGAAACAAAAAATTAAGCTAAGCTGATGGATAGGAATAAGTCTTATCAATTAACAGCGCTTTATTTGTGTTTTGTTTTGTTTTTTAGTACTGGCAGTTTCACTGTACACAGAATGATTTTGCAACCCTTTATGCTTTTAAAAAGACATTTTTGCCCGTTTTTCCAAAACTTTCTCTACTAGTTTTCTTCAAAATTCAAGCTCTTCCTCCTTGCCTGATTGCAATCTTTATAAAATTTTATGCAAACTCAAATGGATCCCATTTCCCAGGAAAGTAATATACAAATAAATGCACAGGAAGGATTCAGAAAGACACATGCCAAAGTGTTACTAGTGATTTTCTCTGGAAGGATAAAATTATGAAGTATGGCTACTCTTTCTGTTCTTCTTTCAGTCTTTACTTTCTGATGTTTCTATATTGAGCACAGATTATTCTGTGCTCAATAAATCTGAACAATTCACTATCATAAAAGTAAGATAGGGGGCTTCCCTGGTGGCGCAGTGGTTGGGAGTCCGCCTGCCGATGCAGGGGACACGGGTTCGTGCCCCAGTCCAGGAAGATCCCACATGCCGCGGAGCGGCTGGGCCCGTGAGCCACGGCCGCTGAGCCTGCGCGTCCGGAGCCTGTGCTCCGCAGCGGGAGAGGCCACGACAGTGAGAGGCCCGCGTACCGCAAAAAAAATAAAAATAAAAAAAAAATAAAATAAAAATAAAAGTAAGATAGGGAATATTTTGGTACACTTTTTAAACTTCTAGTTCATTTTTCAGCCAATGCAGTAACAGCTCTGCATGACTTTCCTTTTTGCGCATGGACAAAAATGCTTAAAGATGCGTAAAGAGCGTTGCAAAATTGTTTCATGGTACACCGGCACTTCCAACACTGGAAGAAAAGAGTGCTTGTTATGTCATCCAGTTTTCTGCTGAGCAAGCGATATATTGCTTCCCTGCGTAAGAAGACCGGATTCTTATTGTGACGTCCCCTTTTCTAACTCTCGTATTTGGTGTTTCTCTCGTTCTAATGGGGCTTTCAATCTACACCATGTCTACTTGTACACACGCATACGTGGTTTCCTGAAATGTGGAGCAGCACGCGTAGGTGATTTCTTAAAATGTGGAATAGTAAGAAAATGTCAGGCTTGCTGCTCTCTACTACCATTCTCTGCGAGAGGAAGAATGAAGAGGGAATCAGGGGCTTAGTGACCATCTCACACCAAGACGACAGACACTGCTGAGCCCCCATCACAAGGACATCTGCTTTGTTTTCTCTTCCCATAAAAGAGTGATTGGGATGCACTCATTCATTCCTACACGCTTTTTCCTACTGGTGATATTAACCATTTAGAAAAAAGAGTGGCTCTGTTGAAGATGGTTCCTGTGTCTGGGTTAAGAGGACAAAGCGAATTTAACCAGGACTAAACCTATGACTCTGGCCCCACTCACTCATCACCCAAACAACGACAGGGTCATGGGAGCACTTCTTGGACACTTTCTACACTTCAGTTACTTTCTAATCGATGATAAAAGTCAAGAATGTTCACGAATCTTTGATCACAAGCTCCTCACACGTGCTTTTTAAAATCTCCATTGGGATATGCCCCTTCCTACTTTCAAAAGCACACTCATAATCCTATCACCTCTATTTACAAAACACAAATCGTTTTCTTCTATTTGTCAAAGTTAAGAAATAATACCCTAGAAAGTTCTACTCCACAACTCCTCTATGTAATAACTTTCTAAAACTATTCTCTTCAACGTGTCAGAGTACGACTTAATGAAAAAGTCTTAAGTGAGTGAATAACACACTTAGCTTTCCAGGCATATTTATAAAAATAAATATAGTTCATTAAAACACACAGGTTACAAACCAAGCCTAACTAAAAAGAAATTCCTGTTTCTTTTGTATTTCCTCCCATTACCCTTTCATGCACCGTCAATTAAAATCTTTCCTCTGGCAGGATCCCACTGAGGCAAGTGAATGAAGAGGAAAGGAAATGGGGCAAGACAGGGCCAAACTGCATACAACAAAGCAGGATCCTAAAGCCCTGCAATTAGAGAGGAGGGCCCGGGGAGAGCAAACACAGTGCTGAGGGTCTCCTAAGATGCTGCGTTTGTGGAAGGATGTGTGCCTTACACTGTTGGAGAGGTTTCTGGAAAGACAACACTACTGGAAGGGGTCTTCCCTTTCACCTCAATGAAAGGCCACTTCTCAGTCTTTGACACATTCCCACAGTGCCTCTTCTCCTGGAGGGTCCTCAGAACCTCCAAGCACAGTGTTGGAAAGCAGTGAAAAGCCCTCCCCAGGCAGCCTGCACAGTCTGGTCTCGGTTCTGCTGCTGTGTCGCCTTGGGTGGGTCACCCAACCAGTGTGGACATAGTTTTCTTATCTACTGATAACCTCCTTTCCAACCCCATCATCTGATGTGTGGTACCGACCCCCTGGTGACTCCAGGTGGGTGGGGTCTGCCTTTGAAGAACGCCCAGTGAATGACCAGCAGCTGAGGGCCATGCTTTCTTAGGCGGAGAATCACTCATTTACCTTCTTCATTGCTGCTCTTGTTCTGTGCCACTTGTAGCAGAGTCCCCACTTTGATCCTATCCAAGCAGTCCCTTGGGCAGAACCCTGAATACATTTTTATCTGGAGCAAATGCCCCAGATTCCTCCCTAATGATTTTATGGATGAAGCCCTTATACAGCCATTTATTTCTAGGTGCTTACTTTGATTAAACCTTTATGACCATTCTATCTCATTGTAATACAGTGTCCTGCACTTACTCAGTTCTTCAGTACCGTAGGATAGAACACCTTAATGACTATTAGCCTCTTCCTTCCACATCAGGAGACAGATGAAACAAAAACGAAACTTACAGGTCAAATCCAGCCTCACCTCTAGAAAAGGAGTGGCTCTGGGAGCTGTGTTATCACTTGTCCTCTAGGAGGCTACTTCTGTCACGAGAGATACTTCACAGAGCACAGGAAAACTGAATTGCAGAAGTGCTCTCCAGGACTCATGATGTCCTAGCCCCGAACCTGGGCGACACACAGGGAAGACTGCACATCACGATGCTGGACACAGCAAGCTGTCTTGGCCCAGACCTTCAATGTGACTTACAGTCACAGCACTGTATCCCCCCACATCCTGGGATTCCTTGCTACAAGCAATCGCATTATGCTTTAACCTGTACAATCTGTCTATAGGAGGAGAATGTACAGACTTCAAGCTGCTTGCTGTAAAGTAATAAAGAGGCATTCTGGGGGGCTTCCCTGGTGGTCCAGTGGTTAAGACTCCTCGCTTCCACTGCAGGGGTCACGGGTTCGATCCCTGCTGTGGGAACCAAGATCCCGCATGCCACGCTGCACGGCCAAAAAAATTAAAAGAAGAGAAGAAAACCTTCTTTAAAAAAAAAAAGGAAGAAAAGAAAAAAGAGGCATTCTGGTTAAAATGGGTTGATGAACTCGATCACTGTGAACCTTCCAAGCAGGGCACCTATTACTGTGAGTGTGCAAATCTGGGAGACTAGGTCCTAAAGGCAGGGGGAACACAATGGCCACCTCAAGACCCCAACCTGGACCACGATGATTCATCAAAATAATGCCACCTGGTGAGGCCTAATGGAAGACAGCTCAGCGGCCCGCTCAGGAGACCCCGAGGTAGCTCAGCATCTCACAGATTCTCATATTTTATACTAATGCAGAGTTTACAGTTCATCAGAGAAGTTAACAAGCATTTTGTAACAAGCATTACTCATACAATGTACACCATTAGGGATCTCAAGTTCTTAGAAACCATCCATTCTCTTAGGTGAAAAAAACAAGCCCCTCGGGTTGGGGGAAGAGACAGTCAGGGAGTTTGGGATCGACATGTGCACACTGCTATATTTAAGATGGATAACCAACAAGGACCTGCTGTATAGCACGGAGAACTCTGCTCAATGTTATGCGGCAGCCTGGATGGGAGGAGAGTTTGGGGAAGATTGGATACATGTATATGTATGGCTGAGTCACTTTGCTGTGCACCTGAAACTATCACAACATGGTAAATCAGCTATACTCCAAGATAAAATAAAAAGTTAAAAAAGAAAAAAAAAGTCCCTTAAATCTAACATGTGCTGTATACGTTATTCTCTGCATACAGCTAAGCTTCAGTCCAGCCTGAGTTACTGTAATATTATTACTTATAAGCCCTCACGCCTGCACACAGCATTACAGTTTACATAGAACTTTCATATCTGTCAAATCATTTGGTCCTTACAATTTATCAAGATAGGGGCCACTGTCCTCATTTACATTTAAAGAAACAGAGACTCTGAGATGTCCTTTGTCCTGTGTCCTATGAAGTTCCTAGAGCTAGTCATTTGCAGAGCTGGGACCATGTCCTCCTAGTCTTCTGTGTTTCAATAGTCTGAACTGTCTGTGAGTTACTAGCTTGCTTCTTTAAAGAACCAGAACGTCATGAGTTATTTCTTCTAGAAGTGTTTAACTTAAATATAGAAACAGCTAACTTATCAGGCCTGGAACCAAATCATGTCATTCCAGGGCTCACTGATCTCTCCAATGTTGCAGCAATCTAACCACAGAATTCTCTGTGTACGATCAGTAGGGGCCAAATATGATCTCTCCTCTTCAAAAGAAGCCACACTCCCTAAAAACTCAACGACAAACCCATCTATATTCTCACTTCCCCACAGGCTGACAGCCTCTGGAAGTCCACAGGGAGAGGGACCGTGTACGTGGCCTTCAGAACCAAGGCTGACCTTCCCAAGCCAGTGACTCAGCCTGTGTTTCATTCCCGCCAGGGCCCCTGTGACAGGAGCTCTACGGTTAGATGACACTGACATGCTAGACATCGGAGCTTAGCAACCTCTCCCACTGCCAAATAACGCTCTTTGGAGACTTTCAGAGACCAGCTGCACAGGGAGAAGAGAGAGAAAAAAAAATGAAATCGTGGGTAATGAGGCAGACCAGGGAGGGGGAGGGGACAGATGGGAATGACACCAAGTATGGGAAGAACAACAACAAAAAGAGGTACAGATATGTTGAAAATCCTCCCTGTCATATAGAGCCATTGTTTAATGGCATCGACATTTCCCAAGGAGTATCAGCAGGTTTCCATTAAAAAAATAGTTTGGGGAGGGTATACTGAAGTCAAAGATCATATTCTCCCCAAATTCAAATTGCTGGAACATGGAACACTTTTTCTGTAAAATATCTATGAACATTTTGTATAACTACATAGTATCAAGTAGAAAAGTTTGGAAGACACCACTCCTCGTCCCTCAAAGAATCTACCAGGAGCTCCTCCAAACTCCCCCTTGAGCTTCCCAGTCCCGTGTTCCGAGACTCCCTTGAGACGTATCCATCAAGCCAGATGGCCCATGGTCTACATGCAACCTGCCTCCTGAAGCCACTCAGCACCGACTGCTGCCGAGGCACCGTCCCCAGGTCTCCAGGTCCAAGTTCAGAGCAGCTCGCCTCTGGCTGTACAAAGGCTGTGCCAGGGGCTCACCTAAGTCTAGCTGGAATCAGGCTGGGTTAGACCAGCCCAAGTGCAGCGTGTGGCCTGCTAGAGGGACATATACAAATACAGACCTGTGATAGTAAAGACTAAACAATTTTAAAGATAGCGTTTTAACATTTTTCACTGGTCATCTTTGCATGTTCCGTCTGTTGCTGGTAGTCTTGGGGGGCAGGCTGTCAACCTCAGTGATACACATGCCTGTATCCAACATGGCTCCCCTATTTCTGATCTTCTGTGTGGCCCCAAAACGCTACTGCTGGCTGCCCGTCATCACCGGCAGCACACAGGGGGACCCAGCCACTTCCTATGCCACAAGGAGGCTTTGTAGCTCTGGCTGCAGGAGGGCTCTGGGATGCCGTGACAAGGGCGAGAAGGATGTTGGGTCCCGATCTTCCGAGGAAACAAGGCCCTCCCTGCCAGCTGGCCCAACACCTACCTGACACTCCACATTGCAGTAAAATGCCTGCTTGCATCTTCCACATTTGGACAATCCTTCTTTCCTTAAAAAACAGAAAGGGCACTGTAGTGTCGAGAGGCCGGGAAACGCGAAGTTGCACATTTCATCATGCAGTAGCAACAGCCATCTGGTCCGAAAGCACAGCCAAGAGTCACCTTACCTTGCTCTCCCACTGATAGGTGGCATTCTCCCAAAGGAGAGTTTGACCAGATTCAGCCCTTGAGTAGGAGTGAGTTAGTCAAAGAGGACACGCACCGACATTTACCGACCCCAACGGCATGAAAGGCACTTTCCAAAGAGACGAATGACACACTCTGACTCATGAGCCTGGCCTGGGACACCACAGCTGTTAACATCACCTGCACTATCATTCAATAGTTTGGGGCAAGTCAAAGGCTCTTATGTCCTGATTTTCTCACCTGCTAGACAGGGACGGAAATAAACAAAGCCATCTTGGAAGTTTGCGTCTGTACAGATGGAGGATTGGGTCCACCCACACTGGTGAAAATGCACCGTGAGTGGCAACTTTTAGTATTTAGAGACACAAGTGATGCAGAAGATAGGATGGAGGGTGTCAGGAGCTCAAATGTTGTCTGGGAAGCTAAGTTTAAAAACAATGCAACCCAGCAAGTGGGAACATATTCCTGAATAAAATATTCCCAGATCTGATTGGTATACACATCCACCTTGTCGGTAACCTACTGAGCGATTCTTCTGCCTCGTCATAATTAGGTCAGTCCTCCCTGTTCATTGCCGTATTATTTATCTTCCTGCTTCCCACAGAGGACAGGGATATTGCTGTTTCCCAACTGTTAGGTGCTGGTATGTTTGCTGCGTTAGACAAGCCACAGTTTTTTCAAAAACTGTGAAGCCTCTAAGTTAAACCACATACGATAGAACTCTTAAAAATTTTTTTGAGGCGGGGAACCACCACGTGGTTAAATCAGAGCACTATCTGTAAAGCCCACTGTCTGATTCTCACCCACCACACTGAAGCCAGCTTTCTGACTTACAGAAATGCTGACACCGTGAAGAGCACTCTTGCTACTGTCAGGGGTGCCCCCTGCCCTGCAGCGGAGCCCCCTCACACCCATTCCTTCTGCAGCTTCCCCGGAGAGCTGATAGTTCATGATATACATATAATCACGCTGCAGAGTCCTCCTCTGCGTCTCATCAGCAAGTGGTAGTCACCACACTACTCCCACGGAATCGGGAAACTGTTCCAAAAATGCTACTGTTGGAACGAAACAGACTGCCTTGCAGTTTTCATGACAGCGCTTGGGTTCCAAGAAGCAGACTGAAGAATGTGTGGAGGAAAAAAATGCATCTTGTGGTTGAGGTATAAATAAATGTTCCAAGTTTGCACATCTCAGTGGTTCAAAAAGGAACCCACTGATTTGGTTGAGCATATTCTCCGGCCTGAAATACCCTCCGAGGAGATACACCTGGACGAGATGCACGGTCCCTGCTCTCCTGCATTTTATGCCAAGAGGAAAAGGACAGATGTTCATGAAGACAGCCGTGAAGTGAGTTGCGAGCAAGTGCTAAGTGACATGAACCGTGAAGGAATGCCAAAGGAATGGCAAGTACAGACAGGCAAAGCCAAGGAGGGAACTTTGAAAATTCTTTCCAAAAAGAAGTGCGTTTGGAAATGGACAATGGATGGGTAGGTGCTACCCATAACAATGTCCATCTGAAATAACCATTAGTTAAGGTTTGGTTTTGCAAGGGGGGAGGTCACAAGACCTCTCTGAGAATCTGAAGCTATTACCTCTCCCCAACAACCCACCTTCTCCCCAACCCCCGAAAAACAACAGCAAATTTTGTGAAATTTCAAAGGCTCACAAGTCACCTAAAGTCTATACATGGACTAGCTCTGAAACTAGAGTTAAGACCCCTTGATATAAAAGACTAGGAAATTATAATGTCTTTATTAGCTCTACACCATACAAAAAAACAAGGATTATATACAGAGATCTTCCTGCACAGATGCCAGTAGTAAAGCTAATATGAAACCAAGGTTTGTTTTCAGTTTCAAGGTAACATCCCAGAGAGAGAAACAGCAATTGGGCTCTGGTGAGCTCGGGAAGAACTCCAGTGGGATTTCATTGACATGATAAATCTCCCAAAGGCCGGGTTTCATCCAGCCCAGCCAGTCACCAAGTCCACGGCCACAAACAATGAAGATCAGGCAGAAAGAGCTAACTTGTCAGGATTGGCGAGAGGTTACCCAATTCCTACTGTCCACCCCAGTGGTTCCCAAGATGTGGTCTGTAGACTACTGGGGGCCCGGAGACCCTTTCAGGGAGTCCGTGAGGTGAAAACTATTTCCAGAATACTACTACTGCCTTTTCTGTCTTGACATCTGCGCTCTAGAAGGTGTAAGGTGCCTGGAGGGTAAAACCTGCGATGCTTTAGTACAAATCAAAGCAGCCGCGCCAAACTGTCCGGGTGGTCACTGTATTCCTCACTTCCACACGCTACAGCAAGGGGGGAAAGCCAGTATCACTTAAGAATGTCCCTAATGAAATCTAAAATATGACACAAATGAACTTACTTACGAAACAGACTCACAGACATAGAAAACAGACTTGTGGTTGCCAACAGGGGCAGAGGGGTGGGAGAGAAATGGATTGGGAGTTTGGGATGAGCAGATGCAAATTATTATATATAGAATGGATAAACAACAAGGTCCTACTGTATAGCACAGAGAACTATATTCAATATCCTGTGATAAACCATAACGGAAAAGAATATGAAAAAGAATGTATATAGGGCTTCCCTGGTGGTGCAGTGGTTGAGAGTCCCCCTGCCGATGCAGGGGACGCGGGTTCGTGCCCCGGTCCGGGAGGATCCCACGTGCTGCGGAGCGACTGGGCCCATGGGCCATGGCCGCTGAGCCTGCGCGTCCGGAGCCTGTGCTCCGCAACGGGAGAGGCCACAACAGTGAGAGGTCTGCGTACCGCAAAAAAAAAAAAAAAAAAAAAAAAAGAATGTGTATGTATATATATATATATATATATGTGTGTGTGTATGTATCGGAATTACTGTTATACAGCAGAAATTAACACAACACTGTAAATCAACTATACTTGAATAAATTTTTTAAAAAAGAATGTCCCTAATGAAGCAGTAACAAATATTAACATCACTAAACCTCAACTCTTTGGTATGTGTTTTTTTTTGACATCCTGAGATGAAATGGGAAGAAGGCGGGAAGCATTTCTGCTCCTACTGAAGGATGAGGGCTGTGTCTCAAGGAAGAGCTCTTGGCCATCCCCGGAGCCATAAAGTGAACTAGCCACTGTTTTCTTGAAATACCACTTTTACCTGAAAGAACAACTTTAGACAAACTGATTATTCAGACTTGTGTATCTGGCAGCTATATTATGGAAATGAATGAAGTGAGCCCATCACATCAAGGAAAATAACTAGCAATATTTGTTGCCAATGATAAAATTTGGGCTTTTGAGCAAAAGTCAAAATTTCAGAACATACGTCTGTCGCCCTAGGCTTGACAGTCTCTCGTCTGATGAGACTGGTGGTGGTTTTCATAATTATGATTTTTTGATATGGTTTGATGAAATAAAGTTTTAGAAGGTCTGCATAATTTAGTGAACCAGTGTTTTCCAAATGACCAGTGTATGATGTTTTAAAAATTACGCATGGGTAAAAGAGGCATTCAAAGTACAAGACAGACTAAGGGATTTTACGTATCAGAGTACATAAAATTTACAGATGGCTTCAGGCTGCACATTACAACTAGTCTTTAAGACAAAATCACTTACTAAGTTCTAGTGTTGAATCAAAGAATATCTGCAATTAACTGAAAAGGTTATTAAAATACTCCTTCCCTTCCAATTACATATTTATTTGAGGCCAGATTTCCTTCGCACACTTCAACCAAAAGTACATAATTCTCCAGACTGAATTCAGAAGCATATCTGAGAATCCACTTGTTTTCTGGAAATCCAGACATTAAAGAGATTTGCAAAACTGTAAACCACCACTATTCTCATTAATTCTTTTGTTTTGGAAAACAGTCCTCATAAAAAAAAAAAATGTTACATTGACAGTAACGGTTGCTGTCATTTTAAAATAAATAAAATAAAATAAAATAAAATAAAATGCTTTATTTTATTTTTAATTATTAATACAAATACGGTATTGATAAATACCAAGGTAAATAAAAAAAGCCCTTTGGAGTTCTCAATTTCTAAGGGTAGCGAGGGCTCTTAAGACCTCCGTTATACATATATACAATGGAATATTACTCAGCCATAAAGAGGAACGAAATTGGGTCATTTGTAGAGACATGGATGGACATAGAGACTATCATACAGAGTGAAGTAAGTCAGAAAGAGAAAAACAAATATCGTATATTAATGCATATATGTGGAATCTGAAATTGGTACAGACGATCTTATTTACAAAGCAGAAATACAGACACAGACTTAGAGAACAAAGATATGGATACCAAGGGGGAAGGGGGGTGGGATGAATTGGGAGATAGGGATTGACATACATATACTATTGAGAATATGTATAAAATAGATAACTAATGAGAACCTACTGTATAGCACAGGAATCTCTACTCAGTGCTCTGTGGTAACCTAAATGGGAAGGAAATCCAAAAAAGAGGGGATATATGTATACGTATAGCTGATTCACTTTGCTGTACAGTATAAACTAACAGAATGTTGTGAAGCAACTATACTCCAATAAAAAAAAGACCAAAAAGTTTGAAAACTGATCTCTTGCAATAATTCCATCAGCTGTGAAGAAGTTATTATTCCCGCTTTTCAAATGAAGATATTGAGGATCCTAGAGGTGAAATATCTAACCCAACACGGTCATTCAGAAGGTGGGTAGCAGAATCAGAATTCACACATCAAGGTACATACTATGTCTCCATCGTGCAAAAATATCCTTCCTTGAGTACTGTGACATGAAACAAAAATAATCTATGTGTCTGGATAACAGTAATAACAAAGTATAAATAGAGGCATTCTTTACTCTGGTCTGCATAATGTCCCAGCTCCAGTGGTATCCCATTAATGCTACTTGGCTTCAAAGATGCAATGGGGAGAATCCAGGATCATTTCTGAAAATGAGATCTGGGGAGGGAGCATCCCCACAGAGGGTCTCTCAATCAACTGTTCCAGAGGAATCAATATCACCTGAAGCAGACTGGAATAAAATAAGGATTACTTTTGTATTCAGTCTGTGCAAAGAAGGTCCCTCTGTCTCATTCAGTGTGCTAAATCCAGGTGTTTCTCAGACACTGGGCCAGTCCAAGCAGGACTGTGTCCTCTGGGAACTGGGTGATAGAACACTGCAGCTCTCACAAACAATAGAAAAGCCCTGCCTGGCTCACAGGCAGATTTTACTGTATATATGCTTATGGAGTCATCTGCCTGGCTACATGGGAATTTTCTTAGCAAAGATTCTCCTGGGCCAAACGGCCTTCACAGTAGAAAAGGAGAGAAGCTAAGCCAATTGCGGAGAGTGAACAGCATAAGAATCTACTTTGATCTAGTTGGTAATAGCAGTTCTCGATGAAGTGGGGTAGGGACGGGAGCTCTGTTTAAATTATCCTGATACGCGCTTCAGTTTTTCCCACAGCTTTTCATAGGGAGAGATGTACACGTTTCATAAGTCTAATGGTTGAAACCCAAACTAAAATTTGCTGAGCTGGAACGTGCACTGTGTATGTGTTTGAGAGAGAAAGAGAGAGCTCCTGTGAGAGTTTGACTATTGCTGACTGCAAAGTTTAGCCAGAGAGAAACTTCATATGGGAGATCCATTTTCACTGTAGCAATATACAGGCTTTTAGAATAAACTCTGGTCTTGCAGAAGACACAGCTGTAAATCTTTCATTTGCAATGTAACCTGATCTGAATTGTCCAGGAGGTTTGGGGAAAGACTGTAAAAACCAAGAAAAGAAAGCTGCTCTCAAAGAAATGATTAATAAAGGTCATTTGGAGGAATGAAGTGAAATAACTGAAAAGGAAGGGAACTAAAGGAAAGTTACTGGTGAAATCACACTCATAACCTCTCGGAGTGGCTCTCAACCTCGGCTGCATGGGCCCGTCTGGGGGTGGGGTTGGGTCTAGCAGTTCTCATCAGATTGATTTGTGTTGGGAGTTTTAGAGAACTACCCGGATCCAACGTGCTTCCAGAATGCAGAACCACTGGCCTAGGCCTATGGTCATCCATTTGGGTTGAGTGTTTCTGAGTGCTAAATCTGCCGAAGAAGAGCGCTGAAGCATTCTTCTCTGCAATGCAGACTTTACAATGTAACTCTTCTTAAAGAATGACTGGCACACACAGGATGTATTAGGTTGTTTAGCTACCTTGATGATGGTCAGAATGAAGTGGCAGACGCCGTATTTTTGAACTATGACAAGAAAATATTCTAGAAGCCAGGTGCAAATTTTAAAAAAGGAAGGCTCAGCTTTCTTTCCGCCTCCTCCTGATTCCCGCTTCACAATGTAGGATGAAAACGATGAGTTACTTTTCCTACTTCCCCATCTCAAGTCCCTTCTTCTTTCTGGTGCCGGAGGTGCTGTGCGATCTTGGGCAAATTAGTAATCCTTTCTGAACCTGTTTCCTCCACTGTAAAGATACAGTTTCTACCTCATAGGTTTGTTATGCAAATTAAATGAGAAAATAACCCGTGAAGCCTAGGACTACTAGACTTTTAATTAGCCTTCATTCTTTTGTGTGTGTGTGTTTTTTAAGTGATGTCAACTCCTGAAATATCTTCAGTACAATGTCACTCAGACTCATAGTTAGAGGATTTATGCTTCTAAAGCCTTTGTTTTACAGGCAAACATCTACCCTGCTGTGAATGGAAGGGCTCTTTGAACTTAAGAAATGGTTCTATCCACAAAGGGAGGAAAGAAATGTTACAGGAAAATGCAAGTATCTGATTATTAGCGACTGGGACAGAACTTAGAAGACACGCTCCTGTCATTTTCTACTGGAGGAGAAACACGCCATGTTTAATTTTCTTGCTTTTAAAATTCAGAAGCCAGGAAGATCAACAAGTTAGGGTTGTAATTAACAACTCCTGCTAGTTAAATGCGTTGCCACAGGCGCTGTTGGTGGAGATCAAAAGGATTTGATCCTGCAAGCTCCCTCCTTTCTGCTACTGAAATGAATGCTTCGTGGGTTTTCCCCATGAAAGAGAATGATACTGGCATGGAGTGGGTTTGCAATAACAATTACTTTTAACTAACGGTGACAGAAGAAATGACAAGTAGGCTCTGTGGAACAGAGGCAGTCCCGGCCAAATGAAAAAGAGAAAAGGAAAAAAGCCCCGGTGGCGCAATGTAACTTCTCCACGGGTTGAAATAAGACAATCAGAAACAAAGTTAGCCTCCCACCCAGAGAGGGTGGTTACACTAGCAAATTTCTATTTGAGAGAAATAAAAATTGGAGAAATTGTGGCAGAACCCTATTATAACCCTGGTCAGGGGACAAGGATAATATTCAGGGTACTGGTTTTTGTGTAACAGTGAAAGATGCTCCACATAGCACTTTAATCCACAATGTAACAGTGAAAATGGGACCACTTGCTGTGGGAACGTCTTCCCAGAGCAGGGCTGAACCTTCCCCTGGGCATCAGGCTTTGTTCTGAGGCTTGTTAAAAGTTAGAGCCCAGGGCCTCCGGGGAGGCGGGAAATATTTAGGGCAGTAAGGCAGCAACTAATAGGTTTTCCCCAATATTGGAATAGGAGCTGTGATTTACAAGGATAAAGCTGGGCTTGGTGGTCAGCACTGAATGGTTGACCTTGTTATAAAACGATGACCCTGGGGGAAATGGGGTGACGCAGGTCAAAGGGTATAGTTTCGGTTGTAGGAAGAATAAGGATCTACTGTACGGCTCAGTCACTACAGTTAATAAGACAGTATTGTATGCTTGAAAGTTGCTAAGAGTTGAGCTTAAGCATTCTTGCCACACAAAAGGAAGTTACCTAGGTGAGGTGATGGATGTGTTGATTATCTTGACCTTAGTAATCACTCTACAACCTCTATGTATATCAGATCATCACATTGTACGCTTTAAATACAGCAATCATATCTGTCAATTATTCCTCAGTAAAGCTAAAGAAATACTGTAGACATGACTCTCCACATCACTGATTCATGAAAAGTCAGGCTCAGCAATGAAAAAACGGTGAGGATGCTAATTTAGGATTTGTTTTAATGCAGGCTCTAGTTGAGATGAAATTTACCTTTGCCTTAGAAAGAAAAAAATTCATGAGGCTTATGGATAGAGCAGAGAACTACTGACCCTACTGAACAGTGAACATTATATTACTCTTTTCAGCCACTGGACAACACCTACAACCAAGCCTCATCGTGCAGGCCCTGTAAAATCCCTAACAGTTGAATCCTGCCAGAAGAAGAGATGTACGCGCTTTTAAATTTAACATTCTCCTCTGAAACTCTGTATCAAATTTTGTGGGAGATGAGAATGACACTTCCTTGCAATTTGCCTTTGACTTCCCTGATGCCTACCGATTGAGAAGTCAAAAGGAAAGAAACAGGGGCCATAGGGCACGTGACCGAGCCAACTCCCGGGCACTCGGCCGAGGTGACGGTGGCATCTTTGAACAGCTGCGAAGGGCCGGAGAGACCTAAACTCAGAAGCTTGCGGGCTGCCGGCCCGTCTCGGCCTCCGCACACGGCCGTGGGCAAGTCGAGTTCGAACACTTGCTGAATTAAGAGCCCGCCTAAAACGTGATCTGGCCCTCAGTTTCCTCGCCTGTGACGTGGGTACAGTGTTGCCAGGGGAACAGGGTTGCCTCGGGCCTAGGTGAAGCAGGGTGCATGGAATACCCTGCCAAGTTAGAAGCGGGGCGAAGGCCTGGCGGGACGCAGCGGCCCGGGGAAGCGGGCACCCCATTCATCTGCCCAGAAAGCTGGCCATGGATCACGTGCCGAGCAGAGCAGGGCAGCGCCCCTCTCCTCGGCTGACTTCAGGCACCAGCCGTAGAGAGTGGGTGTGCGGTGGGCCTGCACCCTCTGGGTGCGAACCACTTGACTTTAGCTGTCTTCCTAGATCTTTCCAGCAGCCGTGTGGGGTCAGTGTCGTAGACAGGGAGACTTTGCTGAGGCCGCACAGCCTGGAGTGAAGGAGCCAGGGTTGGACCCAGGTATCAACCTGCTCAACCCGCAGGCCTTCCAGCAGGTGGCTTCTGTACCCCAAGGGGGCCTGTGCCGCGCCTCCAGAAGGGACTCGGCCCTCGTCCATGAGACCCATGAGACCCACCCATCACTCGCGTCCCCTGTTTCCATCATCAGCCCCAGTGTCTGGAAAACCTTAACAGGACCGTGGTGTTCTGGGAGCACATAATTAGGATGCTGGAACCACGGGCCCAGAGTTGTGAGTTTCACCATACAGGGCGGGGCCTGCCCCTGGGCAGTCTAGGCATAGCCACATTGGGATCCTTTTCCCCAGAACCTAAGGCACCCACCGCCCATTAGGATGTCTGGCCCTCAAAAGGAGGTGACACACGAGATCATCACGACAGACCCGCCTCACTTTCTTTGGTAATAGACTATATTAAGAAAAAAAACAAAAACACAGTTTTAGGGACTTCCCCGGCAGTCCAGTGATTAAGACTCTGAGCTTCCACTGCAGGGGGCACGGGTTTGATCCCTGGTCGGGAAGGAAGATCCCACACGCCCTGCAACGTGGCAACCAATCGATCAGTTTTAGATTTACTGAAAAGTTAAGAGTACAGAATGCCCTCATTACAGCCCCCCACATTCACACACACCCAGGCACACACACAATTTCCTTTATTGTTAACATCTTACATTAGCTGTACATTTGCTACAATTGATGAAGTGATATTGATACATTATTAACTAGAGTACATAGTTTGTTCAGAGTTTCTTAGTTTTTCCCCCATGTGTTTCTTCTGTGTCAGGATCCCATCAGGGATGCTACATCCCAGGTAACTGTCCACCTCACTTTTTCATTCTCCAGGTGCAGTATTGGGACAGGAGGTTAAAGAAGCACATAATTGCTTAACTTGTTCTCGGCTTTAAGTCTGAGAAAATGCTAGGGAGGAGGCTGCCGCTGGGGGCTGCGTTTTGGTGTTGTGTCTGGCAGGTGCCAGCCGAGTGGGGCACCGGGTCCTGGGGAAAGGCAGGGCCCTGAGGAGGGGCTTCGCTCCAGAGCGACCCTCCTCAGAGCGGCCCCTTGGGTTGGGGTGATGGGAAGTTATGTTTAGAGGATAGAAAATTTCTGTCTGGGGTGATGAAAACATTCTGGACATGGAGAGTGGTGATGGTTACACAAATTTACTTAATACCACTGATTGTAAAGCATTAAAAATGCTTAAGTTTTATGTATATTTTACCACAGTTTTTTTAAAGCTGAAAAAATAAATATGCCATTTAAAGAAGAAAAAAAAAAAGGAAAGAAACAACCAACGAGTTCTCTCATACAGGAACTGCCAATAAGCAACAGCCACCATTTCTTCCAATGGGACAATAAATGACAGATGTCATCAACAGTACTTTGTAACGAGCACAATACTAGATCCTCCTATGACTGCCGTTGCCGTAAGGTCTACAACACCTAGGTGATTAAATATCAAGGAAAAGGACAAAAAAGTCATACAAATGTAACTATTTAAAAGCTTAAAATGTTCCTAACAACACCCCTCACTTCAACATTCTGGCCACAGAGTAGAAACAGGCCATGTAAAAATACCTTTATAACCTAATGATAAGCCTGAGTTCCAGAATATGGTCAGGCCCTCTGCCTCCAAACGTGAGTATTAACTCCTGGCCCCAGAAACATGTGACCTGCTCTAAATCGTGCAAGAAAGTGCACCTTAATTGGTTACAGAAGAATTTTAAGAGGTGACACTCTCATCCTCTTCATTTCATTTTCCTACAGTCAAACAATAAAAAATCGAATTGTCAATTTACTTAGGTGAATTACCCCGATTTTGGACTAGACCTTGATAACTCCAACTTATATATCGTTTGAACAGATACAAATAAAGAGTAAATAGTAAACTCCTGTCAAATAAACAAAGTACTAACTAAATAAAATGAAGAGATTGTGGGCTGAAGTATTGAAGAGGAAGCTTCATAAAAAGAGATGCAATGTGGGGAGTTCCCTGCGGTCCAGTGGTTACTTGGCGTTTTCACTGCTGTGGCCCAGGTTCAATCCCTGGTCAGGGAACTAAGATCCCGCAAGCCTCATGGTGCGGCCAGAAAAAGAAAAAAAAGAGATGCAGTTTGAGCTGGGTCTCTGTTCAGGATGAACAGACTTAGAGTAGAAGGCCCTACCAGGGAAGAAGTTAGAGGGTTAAGTAGGGGAATAAGGCACAGAGGAGCATTCTTGGTTCAAGTGGACATTGGGAAGAATGAGGAATGACACAGCACCTTTGTGGGGTACTGGAAAGACCACTCAGATTTTGTTTAGGGTTTAAATGAAACAGTAGCGAGGGATAACACTAGACAGGGTGGGAAGAGCACTGAATACGGAGGACTTGAGCAGTCAAGATTTTGTCCTGAAGAAAACAGGGATCAATGAAGGGTTCTCTGGTTATTTATAAGGATTCATTTCTAAGAACAAGCAGAGTTGTATATATATTGGTATGTGATGTACATATATAGATAGGGGATGAGGCCTGTCCAAAGAACCGCTAGTAAAATAAGTTGCAGAAATGAGACTATTCATTTAATAAATATTTACTGAGGTCACGGGGTGCCAGGCCTCAGGCTAAGTGCTAGGCTACAAAGTTGAGTAAGACCTGGTTCCTGAGTCAAGGAGCGAGTGTATGAAGGAAGTATGCACAAGGTGCTATGGGTGCAAGGACACGCGAGTGTGAGTGTGAGTGTGTGTGTGTGTGTGTGTGTGTGTGTACCACTATAAGCAGTTTGGAGCTGCTGAAATGAAACTAACACTGCAGAGCAAGGTGGACCCAAACATCACCCCAGATGCCCAGCCCTCGGAGCGTGCCAGCAGGCAGCACTGACCCTCCGGTGGAGTCCTACCAGGGCCACTCTCTGAAGATGCGCAGAAAGAGAAGGTGGCAGTGGGCTGCTTTCCCCCTCTGTGCCTAGAAAATATTTAGCAGCTAGGTGCCTTGAAAGGCCTGAACATGTGCCGAAATCAATTAAATATTGAGTGAAATAAGTAGACTGTTTCTAAATCTCTACTACTTGGGGAGCCTGAAAGTTTTTAAGGTGAAAAAACCCTAAAGGTTTTTTTTAAAGTAGCATTTAGAAATATTTATTCAGGTGTATGAGTAGACTAAATTTCATCAACTTCTAAAAAATGTCTACCCAAAGTGCTGCTGTTTTAACCCAATGCAGGGATGCCACAATTTTATTAGACCAAACTATTATCTGATCAAAGCCCTCCCTTAGTTTGCATAAGTCATGAACCAGCGTGTGTGATTAAACTTCTTTGTTAAGAGCTTTCTTTATGACATACTTTATCAGTGTTCCATAAAAGGAAAACACTCAACCCAAAACCTTATGCCTTTAACAAAAAAATCTGCTAAAATGACAAAGTTCAATGCACTACAGTGTCAACTAAAATCTGTCACTTGCCATCTGCCTCTACAAGGATGAGGTCACTAGCCACCGCGGTCGGTGACCTTCGACACCCCCAAAAGGAGTTCAGGGTGGAGATCAGGAACGAGGCGCTCTGTGCTCTGGAAAGAACTGGCAGAACAGGCCTTCAGATAGTTAGAAATTTTCAGAAGATTTTATGAGCCCAATTTCTGACACCTTCTCATATCCAGAAAAGCACTGAAATGATTAACAGAGACATCTGCTCGTCGTGACTAGCAGCAACCTTCCTGAGACTGGCAGGAACCTTCTGCCAAAATGTGTGTTTGACTGCATGTACGCCCCTTCACCAAAATCGCATATACACTGACCTCGTCACACCCCACCTGCTAAGAGCAGTCCCTCAGAGCTCTCTGAGAGGCTGTGTCCCGGGCTACAGTCCTCATTTTGCCCCAAATAAAACTTAACTCACAACTCTCATGTTGTGCTTTTCTTCAGTCGACAACGGGTTTATAAAGATGAATAAAACCTCCTGGAATATAAGCTCTGTGGAGGGAGGGTGTCCCTTTTCTGCACAGTTGTTTCCTAGGGATTCAGAACTCAGCGAGGGCTCCATAAATATAAATATTTGCTGAATACATTAAAAAGAGAATCCCTGCTCTCAGGGAGTTTACCATCTGCTCATAATTAAATGTCTCTTACTGTTGAGGTTTTAAGAACATGTGAAGCTATCACCGTGAACAGCAATCATCACTCTGCTACAGATTTGTGCAACTGACAGATAAGAGATTTCTCCGATTGCACCAGGGTGTTTCCTGTACAAACACTGCTGTGGTGAGGAAAATCAACAAGATGTGAGCCCAGGGCCCATATCCCTTGAAGAGCCTTTCCTGGTCCTCACAGACTGAAGAGAAAAAGCTCCTCCCGTCCAAGATCTTTTCATTTTGTCACAGATGGCAACATAACTCCTTGCGAGTGCCTGGATATAAAATCCTTGAGATTTTACTTGACTCAGATGAAAAACTGCATCTTGCTGGTCAGCCGGTTTCTTTCCACCTCTCCCCGCAGGATACGCCTATGTCTTCAGGCCTCGGTGTGAAATTCGCTTCTTGGTAAGCGCGTCGCCCTTAGTTTTCCTCTCCCCCACGGTGACTGCAGATTCCCGGGGCTCTGAGACGCCTTGTTCGTCATAGTGCACTTGCTGATACACGCCGGTGGCTCAGCTATCACAGGCGAGCGTTTATTTTGGTTTCTAGGGACTATAAACTTGCCAAAGATAAGCACTTATGGATTCTCCTTCTTTAAAAAGCAAACCCAATCCGTGTTAATAACGTGCATGCCATATTTCCACTCAGTCATCTGAAACCTTCCACTTTGTC